>NC_035434.2:94676458-95034791 GCF_002127325.2 Helianthus annuus
TACAAACTGCATTTAGTGCTGGAAATCAATCTACACCAAGCAGTCAAGGATCAGTCAACTCTAGTGGTTTTTCAACAGTGAATCCTCCAAGTGTTCAAAGTGCATCTGCTGGAAATGGACATTTGATTCAGTGCAATGTAGCTCTACATCTTCAAAATGGTCAAAATTATTCTGAAGAAGTTGTAAAGCATCATATGGGATTATTGGTCACTGCATTAGAGTCTTATGAAGGGTTGATTGCCGGAAGAATTGGTAATCCGATGCTCACAAAGGAAGATTATGACCAAATTGATGCAGAGGAGCTAGAACTGATGGATATTAAATGGGCCTTAGCGAGCGTTTTGAGGAGAGCAGAAAAGTTTAGATTGGTTACAGGGAGAACTGATTTCTTGGATGCAAATCTTTCTAATCTTGGATTTGATAAATCTAAAGTTGTTTGTTTTCGTTGCAGGGAGAAAGGCCACTTTAAAAGAGAGTGCAAGAATCAGGAGCCGAGAGGAGCAAAGGAGTCTTCTGGGAAAGATGATTATTATAGGAAGACCATTTATCAGCAAATCACTCATCAACCGCATCAACAAAAGGAAGCTCAAACGGCACATGGAAAAATTGTTAGGCCCTAAACTGTGAGACTGACGCATCAAATTAACACAACGAGTTATGGTTACGAACTGGGCTTTACCGGGTTAGTTAGTATTAGGTTTTGGACCTTTACAGGTCACTTGGGCCAAGCTTTAGGCCATGTGGGCCAAGCAGGCCCAAGGGGAGCCCATGTAGGGAATTGGGCTTGTCCATGTATATAAACAAGTTTTAGACTTGTTTTAGGGTTGGACATTCATAGTTACAATTTCTCTAGAGAGAGAGAGAGGCAATTGGTGGTGAACTTGTACCAGACGATTTTGCTTGTTCAAGTAATAGAATCGTGTGCAAGTTTAAAGGTGATTCGGTTTGTTCTTCGTTTCCATATTTTCGGTTCGTATTTTCATATTTTTCGATTTGTTCTTGAATCACATCAAGTTTGGATTCCACACAAACTTGGTGTTGTTTGATATCATTGAAAGATCCGGTTATACGGGACTTACAAAAATGATCGAGGATGCAAACAGGAAAGCTTATTATGGCATTGTTGATCAAGATGATGAGAAAATGGCTGGAGGATTTAGCTAGGACAAATACATTCCAGCTGATTCAAATGTTCATGCTTTCATTGCACATATTATTCGAAAGCCAGAAATGCTGAAGGAATGGATGGAAGTGTTATCTGATGAAGAGAAAAGTGAAGATGAAGGATATGTTTCTTCTGAAAATAGTTCATCAGAAACAAGTGATGATGAAGAAATGGAACAGATAAATTTGGGAAAAACTCATTTATCTTCTGACACTTTTGAATTTTATTTTGCAGAAAAATTGAAGAAATTGAAAGAGAGGAAAGCTGCAAAGGAAATGAAAGAAGTCAAAGTGATTGAGAAGATTATGGAAGTTGAAAAGAGAGTTGAAGTCGAGAAGATCGTTGAAGTCACAAAACCCTATCTTACATGTTTAGAGTCTTGTAAACAATGTATAGAAAATGATGAGAGGTTTAGTGAGTTAGAAAAGCTGAAAGAACAGTTTGATGTAAAGAATTTGAAGAAGTCGTATGATGTATTGAACAGGCATGTGAATAGTCTGGAGAAGACTAACTCTGAACGAGAGAAAGCTTTGAAGATGATGAATGCTACAATGATGACAAAGCAGAAAGAGATCAATTTGTACATAGAAGAATGTGCAAAGTGGAAGAAAGAGTTGGATAATGAAGCAGCTGAGAATGAAAGAATCAGAAGATTGCTGCAAAGTTACAAAGGTTGTGACTACATAATCGATAGAATTTATCCAACAGTAGAAGGTTTTGAAGCATTTAAAGATGAAGAAACAAAGCCAAAGAAGAAGAAGGATACTGGTAAGAAACAGGGTGTATGTTATAATAAGTGTCCGCCTCCGATTTGGGAAGGGTACTCGCCTAGAAAACCTAATGAGGAAGAACTAAAACAGGCGGTCAATATTAAGCTAGAATCCGAGATAACCGATGTTTTACCGGACAATATTGACGTCACGTTCACAACGTCCGACACAGATCATGAGTCCGAACTGATAAAACGAGTGGTCGATCAGGTGTTGGATAAGGATGAGGAGTCAGAGTCAAAGTCCGAGTCCGAAAGCTCGTGTCAGTCAGTCGGGAGTTCAAATTCGTCCGAAAAGAGTTCAAAATCATTGGGAAAACGGGTTTATAGTAAAGAATTTTTGCTATCAAAATCTAATTTGAATGATGGAACATTTGAAGTTGTGTATACTTTGAATGATTCTGACAAATTATATTTTGATAGAGAGTTTCCAATAAGAGGTGTCAAAACTGATTTGATAAAAAAAGGTTTTCAAACTAACAGAAATTAATATTTCTGAAATAAAAGATTTAAATCTTAATGGTAAACCTAAATTTTACACCTCAAGAGTTCAACAATGACTAAACAAGAAAAAAGGTTACAATTCTGGTTCTGGTTTTCAAAAGAAACCAAACCAAAATCGTAGCTACAAAAAGAAAGGACTTGGTTTTACTCCATCAGAAAACTATAAAAATGAGAAATTTTCTAAAACAAATACAAAATTTGTTTCAGGAACAAGCTCGGAAGAGGAAGCAAAAAGCACATTCTGGAAACAATCTAACCAAGAATTTCTTGCCGAGAAGAGAAAGAATGGAGCTTATGTGAAGAAAGAGACAAGAACCTGTTTCCGATGCAATGAAGCTGGTCACATTCTATGGAACTGTCCGAAAGCGACAAACACAAAACAGGGAGTTTCTGGAAAACTGAAAGAAGTTATTGTTGATAAAACCGAACCACCAACTGAACAATTTAAAGTTTTCAAAAATTCAACATTTAAAGTTGGTGAATGTTCGAAGAGATTTTACAGGCGAAGTGTGAAACTTGACAACCAAAAATGGGTTGTTAAGAAATCTGAAGTAAAATCTGGTGATGAATCTGATTCCACAAAATCAGATGAGCCACAGTTTGATGAGAGTGATGAAAACTCAGTTCCTTTAATGGATGATGAGAACTTTCCACCATTGAGGACTGAGAATTTTAAAAGAAAAGTTGGAAAGACTGAAATCTCAAATCAGGGTTATTCTGAAAAGGATAATTTTGATGTTGAGAAAGCATTTAATGGGAAGGTTAAGAAAATTTTTGAAAAAATGGTTGATGGGAAGGTGAAAGGGGTAAAAGACTTGTATGCTAAAAAGAAAGCAACTTACACCCCAACAAAATCTGAATTGAAATTACCCAAGGTTGGTCAGGCTTGGGTGGACATCTTCTTTACTTAAAACACCTGACTATGCCGGAGATCCCAAGTTTGTAATCGTGGATCAGGAATCGGCATCATTCTTGTAAAAGTGGTTTTGTGAAATAGTCCTTCAACCTAGATTGAACATGTGTTGAAATTTTTTTACAGATTAAAGGACTACGCCAGAGCTTCCAGGTTGGTAATTGAGAAGCAGGAATCGGCATCTTTCTGACTAATTTGACAAGTGGTAAAGAGGTTTCTGTAGATGTCTCATTCCTACAGGAAAACCTACAAGTGGTATTATTTGGTTTACTTACAAGTGGTATTTGTTGGTTATACTTTGAAGAGATTATGTTTACAAGTGATACAGAGGTTTCTGAACTGAAAATGGTAAATCAGGGACATTAAGTTGTACTTGATTTACTATACATATGAGATTGATAAACAAGATGATGAACCATATCCCCATGCTTCACAAGTGGTAAACGTAAAAGTGGTAAAAACAAACTCATTTTCCGGAAAAATCATTTTGATTAAAACAAACTTAAGTGTTTTGAGATCTAAATGAGAAAATGGTTTGTTGAAAGGGGGAGTTCAGATTGTTTATGCCTAGTGAATAGAGATTTGATGTGATTCGATATCAGTTGTTAAGTTTATGTACAGTTTGTTTTACTTTTTACTTTTCAAGTGAGTTAAAAGTCTAGTAGTTTTCAAACTTCCTTTGAAATGTGTTTGCATTTTAGGGGGAGTAGGGAAATTTCAGAAAATCCAAAAACATTTGAAAATTTGAAAAAGCCAAAAACATGATAAAATTCAAAAATGAGTTTTGTTGTATAAAAGAGGAAATGATAGTACATCAGTAGGCTGTCACAACATGCTAAAGAATTGGAAAGTTAAAATGTGATAAACAATCTCACTACGGATGTGCCAGTAGGTTTTTGCACATTTAGTAGATTGTGACGAGATATAAACCTAAAATTTCAAACTTGCTTGTTTTGTGGATTAACACAAACTTGGATATATAGGTAACCCCTGAAATCTTGTTTGAAAGGTCCCGTATTCTGAGATACTAGGTCTTTATGCTCAGTGATATCTGGGGTATTATCCCGGGACTTCTGCTGTATGGAAGTACTGGCCTAGTCCCCGGATAATGCTTTCCGCAAAAGCTTAAAACATAGCTTCGCCCTCAGCATGATGATGAAACAATAAAATTGATAGTCGCTGCTGTTGAAATAAAAAGATCCTATAAAGGGGACACACCAAAAGTCGAAGCCGTCATCTCTCTGCGTATACGGAAGTATCGACCTGAGCTCTCATGGCCCTCGCATTTAACCCCTATACAGATATCAGTTGTGGTATACTCACCTGTAAGACTGAATATTGGGATCTGGATACAGGAGTATATTCAAGTAGTGAGACACACGAATAAGTCAGTATCTAAGACATTAACATCGTATCTCGGATCAATTGAACTTTGTGTGAGAATTTCAGTGGACCGATATACTGACAATCTAGGTGAATTGTTTTGAACTGAATATGTAATCAAGCTTAACGGTGATAGTGACATGTCTCATAAACTGATATGATCCTCTTACACGAACTCACAAAAATATGTTTGTAAATATTTCATTTCTACTTTCTCGTGCTTTTACAAATGGTGTCAGTTACTTTCTTTTAGAAAATCCAAAAAGATTTTGCGTGTGTTTTAGCATAAATTTTTGAAAATATCAAAAAGATTTTTGACAACTGTTGTAGAAAAGCTGTTTTTCAAAATTCCGAGTGCTAAACATGATGACATTGTTGTGAGGGGAAGTGTGCTCTAAATTGTCAAAACAATTTTGTTTTGATTAATCAACAAGTGGTTCATCATAGAGAAAGTAATTTGAGGGAGAGTTGTAGTTGGTGCACTTATCTCTAAGGAAGAGTTAGTGTTGATGCTTTCAAATTGTTATTTTAGAAAATTTATGTTTAGGTTAAGAATGTGCAGGAATAGCCAGGTTTCGATCTTGGATCTGAAGATAGAGTGCCAGGTCTCGGTTCCTGAAGACCTCTGATTGAAGAAAGCCAAGTTTCGATCCTGGAAATCAATCCTGATTCTGTGAAGGCCAGACAACGATCCTGAAGATGTTGCTGAAGAACAAAAGGAATGCCAGCAAATCGAGAGGGGGAGTCTGAAGATAGAGAGAAAGAAAAGCCCAGAGACTGATCAAGACTGAAGATGTGAAGACACAGCATAGTCGTGACTCGATAGTCGACTCCGTCAACATCTGAGGGGGAGTCTGTTGGTGCACTAGATCTGTCGACTTCATCTTGTATCGAGTCTTTCATTGTATTGTATAGATTAGGGCGCGTTTTACGAGAAAACTGGAGAGAATATGTGATTTAGAGAGTAGGTCCGCTTATTCGTACATGTCGTATGTGGGAACCTACTAGGTCCGCTTATTCGTACATGTCATATGTGGGAACCTACTAGGTCCTTTTATTCGTACATGTCGTATGTGGGAACCTACTAGGTCCGCTTATTAGTACATGTCGTATGTGGGAACCTACCAGGTCCGCTTATACGTACATGTCCGTATGTGGGGACCTACCTGCACTATATATACCACATAAGCGAACTCATCTGTAACGGGTGTGAGATTCCATACCGAGGTGCTGCCGGTGTGAGATTTGAATGTAAACGTTGTAATATCAATCAGAAAAGTGATTTAAGTGAAGATCTAGCTGTTTCTACGTCAGGTACTTGTTTTCCGCACCTGTATCTGATCAAAACTCCTCTGATAGACTCGTTCTGGTCAAAACACAATCCTACAGATCTTAGAGAATCCTTCGATAAATCGTCGATAATAGCCCGCTAGTCCGAGAAAAGAACGAACTTCAGACGGGTTCTTAGGCGTCATCCAGCTCTTAACTACTTCAATCTTCGCGGGATCGACATGAATACCCTGACTATTCACGATGTGACCCAGAAATTGGACCTCCTCCAGCCAGAATTCACACTTGGAGAACTTGGCATAGAGTTGGTTCCCCCGGAGTAGCTCGAGAACTAAACGTAGATGTTGCGCGTGTTCGGCTTTCGACTTGGAATAGATCAAGACATCGTCGATGAACACGATGACGAAACGGTCGAGAAATGGCTTACACACGCGATTCATCAGATCCATGAAAACCGCGGGTGCGTTGGTTAAACCAAAAGGCATAACAACGAATTCGTAGTGGCCGTATCGAGTTCGAAAAGCGGTTTTGGGGATGTCTTCCTCTTGAATGCCCAATTGATGATAGCCTGAACGTAGATCGATCTTCGAGAAACACTTAGCACCTTGCAGCTGATCAAATAAGTCGCCGATTCGAGGCAGAGGATAACGGTTCTTGATGGTTAACTTATTCAATTCCCGAATAGTCGATGCACATCCTGAATGACCCATCCTTCTTCTTAACGAAGAGGACCGACGCACCCCAAGGAGAGGTGCTCGGGCGAATAAAGCCTTTTTCAAGTAACTCTTGGAGTTGGTTTGAAAGTTCCCTCATTTCGGATGGCGCGAGTCGATAAGGGGCTTTGGCAACAGGGTTAGCTCTAGGAATAAGGTCGATACGAAAGTCGATATCACGACTTGGCGGTAGTCCGGGAAGGTTATCAGGGAACACCTAAGGAAATTCACGAACCACTGGGACGTCTTTGAGTTCGGCCTTCTTTTTCTTTTCCTTCTCTGCTACTACAATGTTGGCCAAGAAAGCGCTGTATTCCTTGCGGAGATACTTGCTAGCTTGGATGCATGACATGAGCTTGAGACCTTTCGAAGCTGTTTCACCGTACACACATAAAAGATCACCATTCGCGAGCGAGAATCGAATCATCTTATCAAAACACACAACTTCAGCATGGTTTTCGCGAAGAAAGTCCATGCCTACTATGATGTCGAAACTTCCGAGTTGCATCAGAATGAGGTCGATAGAGAAGATAGGATTGTTGAGCTCGATGGTACAATCACGAAGAACAGAGTTAACGGCGACAGTTCTTCCAGTAGCGACTTCAACTTCGAATGATGAGGGGAGATAAGAGCGTTTACGACTAAGGAGCTTCTCGAATTCAAACGATACAAAACAGTTATCGGTTCCAGTATCAAACAAACATGATGCATAAATACCATTCACAAGGAACATACCATTAACCACGTTGTTGTCAGCCTGGGCTTGACAGGCGTTGATGTTAAAGGTTCTGGCACGGGCTGCTTGCTGTTGCTGCTGAGGCTGCTGCTGCTGCTGTTGGGGTTCTTGTTTCACCACCCTGTTCGGGCACATGTTTGCAAAGTGGTTAGGATCACCACATGCAAAGCAGACTTAAGCATTGATCGCGGGTGCTTGAGCTGCAGGTTGGCCTTGAGGGGCTGGGAGAAGAGCTTGATGAGCGGCGGCTTGAACTGGGGCTTGACGGGGACCATAGCGACAATTCGCAGTGAAATGCCCGTAGAGGTTGCATTGGGCGCAGAAACGACAGGCGATTCCCACCGGGTGATGGTATGAGCATGTCGGGCAGAGCGGGTGGGGACCTGTGTAAGCGCGCTTGGCTGGCGGTGCATTGATCACTGGAGCTTGTCGGTGGTGAGACTGCTGCTGAGCCTGTACGGCTTGCAGAGGGGCAGCAGTTGTTGTGACAGCACAGTTCTTATTGCTGGAGCTGTTGTTGTTGTGCTTCTTCTTTCTTCTTGATGACTTGGAGGGTTGAGCAGTGGAGTCGGTGGTTGCTGCAGTCATAGCTTGATGCAGAGACTTGGATGGCTTATCCCAGAAACCAGCTTTTACCCGCTTGTCATTGATCTCGGCGGCAAGCAGATAAGTCTCTTCAATCGATGATGTCTTCGCGGCATGAACAAAGTCGGCAACACAATCGGGTAGAGCTCGAATGTACTTCTTGATAGCCATGTCTGGCGTCTTGACTTGATCGGGACAGATGATGCTAAGCTGCTTGAAGCGAGCAGTTAAAGCAGCGTTGTCTCCATCCTTCTGCTTGATGTTCCTCGTCCTCCAGCTTTTGGCGTTCATGGGGAGGGCAGAACTCGTCCATCATGATGGCCTTCAACTCCTCCCAAGTCAGCTCATAAGCTGCATCATTTTCGCGCTTGTTTCATTCGGCCGTCCACCAGTCTAAAGCTCGGGACTGGAAGACGCCTGTAGCATAAGGGTGCGGAGATTTTCAGGACAGCCGCTTTGGCGCAGAGTGACTTCAACTGAATCGGACCATTGAAACATGGCGGTGGGGCCATCTTCTCCGGTGAATTCTTTGGGTCCGCATGCCTTAAACTGTTTGAAGCTGAAACCGGTCTTGTAGGCATCCTTAGGAGCTTCAGTTCGCGACTCCTCGGACGACTTGCTGACGTTCTCATATACCTCGCTTACAGATTTTGCCACGCTCTTGACAATGATAGCAGCGAGACGCTTGTCTCTCTTTTCTTGGCGAGTAAGATGGTGTCGGGATCCAGACGACATTATCTGCAGCAGACATCGTCACAAGACTCAACACAACATGATTGAATCTCACCTCACACGTCTACTACTTATTAAAGCTTAGAAATACGTCGAAACACGCATCACATACTTACATAAGCACAAAGTCATAGATTCACATAATCACAGAAGCACATAAGCACGTAGGCACGTAGAGCACAAAGACACATAAGCACAGAAGCACATACGCATTTAATCACAGAGGTAGTCAGAATACAGAAACCTATCATTCAAAGCTCGCGAGTCGTTCGTATATAGAGATCGCGTATAGTATACCGAATAGTATTGCATAATCGTATAGCATATCGAGTATAGTATAGCGTATATCATAGCATAGTGTCGTCTAGATTTGCAGCGACTTGTTAGCGTATTGAGATAGAAGAGCAATGCGAGTCGTGTGTGTTGATCGAAGTGATGGCAAAAATCGAGCGAACATCAAAATTAAACACATAAACAGGCAAGGACACTTAAAACACATAAAATCGACGAATCATCAGAGTTGGCAGTTGCGGGCTCAGAATCGAAACACATAAAATCGAGAAATAGATTGTCTGCGGCTACTAGACATTGACTACCCAAAGCGATTCGACTATTCACAATAGACTTGTCGTCACTTTTTAACTTTCAGGCTCGCGTTGCTGCCTTGATTCTTGGGCATTCAACACGTATTCCCTAGGTCACACTTGTGAGTTCAGGTCGCTGGAGTTCCATTGAGGCTTTGGTGAGATAAATAAAATCCGAAACAAGTTGTCAAGGTTAAGGTTTCACCCCTAGCTTAGCAACTTCTTCCTTGTTTTAGAAAAATTAAGGAGATTATTCATCAAAATACGGATTTCACTCCTGATTTGGTATAATTCTCCTCGTTTGTTATCGAAAATAATGAGGAAAGCATAGATAAATCGATAAAATCAGAATTAATCAAGTAATCTAGTCGGGAGTTTGCGGTATTCACACCTAATCCCGATTGAATCGCTTGATTCTATTTGAAAATTCGAGTGCAGTGATAGCGGAGAGTAGCAGGATTTAGCGTATACGCTTGGTCTGTTGGTTCCTAACTATAGTCTAGGTCTCTAAGACAGCGACCCGGACTAGGTCGTGTCTAGCCTAATTCCCTATAGTTATGGCTCTGATACCAATCTGTCACACCCCAACCGATGGTGGAATCATCGGGGCATGGCACTGAGCGAAACAGATTGTCCAGAAGTTTCCATAACAACTATCATCACTATTTAGTTTAAATAACACGTCCCATACCGTGTCCCAAATAATAAAACAAATTATTACAGATAACAACCAGTCAAATATTCTGTTCCGACAACTCAGATTTAAATGAATAATATAAGTATTGTTCAAATGCTCCTAAAGACCCGGTCGGACAAGATCTACAGACAACTATGCTCTAGACGCTTGTTCCTGATAGACAACTATTTGTTGGGGGCCTCTAGAGCTTTATTCTAGCCTCGCTTTCCTAGCAAGCAAACATCTTAAACACCTGTCACATACGTTAAAATAAAGTCATTACATATAATGTAAAGGTGAGCATGCAAGTTTGATAATAGCATATAGAGTTCGAAATAGTTTACGCATAACCAGCACGTACACAGAGGAAAACGAAGCATGTTAACTATCGACATGGATCTATCGATACCAGTGACTGCGGGTTGACTGTCCGAGACAGTTCTCAATACATGATTACCACCGTAATCCATGCAAGTAATTGTCTTTAACAACCCCTGTGTGAACGGGTGCTGAGTCTAAACTATAGTACTACGTCGTTAAGGCAGGTAGACAGCATTCTACGTGTAAACATAACAACAAGCATTCATTTAGTCACGTAATACATGTGAATCGGTTAGCGTTCAAATAATTGAGTAGTGTGTTTGATTGTGTTTTGATATAAGTAACGTATGTAACACCCAAAAGTGCTAAAAGCAAAAAGGGATCGAGTATACTCACAGCGATTGATTGATGGATTGAAGGGAGCGCTTGAGAGTAGGGTTAGCCTGAATAGTTCGATAGCATGACGATGTGTAATCATTCTACGGAAACAAGTGATGATGGATCAAACAGCCTGGTCGATCGAACAGCAGGTTCGATCGGACGGGTTGTTCGTTCGGTTAGACAGTCTGTTCGGACAGTCTGTTCGATCGGCCCGTAGGCTCGATCGGCTGGACTGTTCGAGTGGATTGTTTCTTCCTTTGAATAGGATGTGTTTGTGTATGATGGTTTGACCTTTTGAAGTTTTCATTGTAGTATTTGAGAACACTGAAGTGTTCTTACCTTTCAGGTCGATCGATCGAACGGCCTGTTCGATCGGCCGGTTTAACCGTTCAGTTAGACACTTCGATAGTGAGTCCTCAGCTGGATGTCACCTGATCGATCGAACAACATGTTCGATCGGGTGGCACTCCGTACTACTACGAGTTGTAAATTGATTAAGTGTTGAAGCATAGTATCTCATGATCCGATGAGTAATGTTTACCAAACGGTTCGTTCGATCGAACATCACCTCGTTCAATATTATACTTCCTGAATTTGTCAAAGTGTGGGGCCATATGCTAGCTGATCGGCTGACCTGGTCGATCGGCTGACATGTCCGATCGGCTAGGCTGTTCGTTCGAACAGCCTGTCCGATCGGTCAGCATTCTGACCTGGTCGGCCTGTTCGTCTAACACTTGGCAGTTCTGATTGTTTTGACGTTATATCAAGGTATTTTGACAACGATCTGAACAATGGAACTTTCGTTCTTACTTTTTTCCTCTGCTCGGACAGGAATCACCCAAGTCCGGCCGGTGAACGGTTCGGAACGGTAGTTTAACGTGTAACCCGAAGTCGGTGAACCTCGTAGATAGAATCCGAATCTTGAACCACACTGTCACACCCCCAAAATCCACCTGCGGAATATCACCGCTTGGGAGCGTGACTGACCAGGATCAAGCCACCAATCATATCGAACATGTAATTAATAAATAAAAGTAAATGCCATTCAATCACCAATATGAAAGGTGTTCAAACACAAGTATATTATCACTGTTTAGCGGAAGCGTATGAGTAAAACCCTACATAAATAAGTGCGAAATGTCATAAGTGTTTAATAAAACAACCACGATCCAAGTCCACAACGACCAGCTCCTCCCTGTGCAAGCTCCATGTATCTAACGACCTGCAAGGCATGTAACAGAGGATCAACAACTAGTTGAGCGAGTTCACAGAAAGTAAATGCGTAATAGTAAGTTCGTTTGTAACATGTGGCTCTACTGGGCCGATAGTACGTTCTATTGGTGGGGGCTTCCCATGTTGTATAACCACTAGACTATTCGTAACCATAAGTGTTCTTCACAACCGAGAACAGTAGTACGTATAAGCTTTACGTAGGTTTACGTAAGTATCCTTCACAACCGAGGATAGTGGTAAGTATAAGTATACGTAGATTTTACGTACGGGTCCTGCACAACCGAGGACAGTAAGAAGCATATGCATATGTGAGCTTTACGCATGTGTCCTGCACAACCGAGGACAGTAAGTAGTATAAGCATACGTAAGTTTACGTATGTGTCCTGCACAACGGAGGACAGTAAGTAGTATAAGCATACGTAGGTTTACGTATGTGTCATGCACAACCGAGGACAGTAAGTAGTATAAGCATACGTAGGTTTACGTATGTGTCCTGCACCACCGAGGACGCTGGTATGGTAGTCTAGTGGTAGTGTCAGTATGAATCTATTCAACCTTATTCCTTCAATCCCATTCCCAACCCTGGGAATCCCATGCCTTAGTAAGGGTGTGAACTCACCTTGGTTTGCTTGGTATGCTATGCTCTAGGGTTTATCAGATGTCTAAGTCCGTTACACACGACCTAGGACATGTTGCACATGATATGATGTAAGTGTTTGCATCAAACTAGGGTTTGCAAGTCATTGATATTCAAGCAACTGTGTTTTGTGTGCTTATTGTGTACAGGATGATATCACATGCAAGATCATACAGTTGTATTCAGTATCATACGATCATATTTAGAATCATACATCACGTAAACAGTTAATCGCTTTCACATAATTCATGCGTTACGTCTTTGATTTCATAGCTTAATCTAACACGGGTATTAATCTAATTGCCACCGTTAACATCCTTAGTACATTTAGCATCGTTAACACTTCACAAGTTTAACGGAGTTGACTGCTTAACAAAGTGATATTCCCATCTTAACAGATTGAACATTATATAACATACATCACAAAGCCTCATATTAAACACACACAAAATCAGACAGGGCCTTGCCCTACTTAAAACTCAGACAAGTGTGGGGGGGTTAAAAGTCGGACCAAGTGGCAAGGGTTAAAACTCGGACAACATCACACACTTAAAGAAATTCGGACAAGGGTATGGGGGTCACAAAGGTCGGACATATAGTTGAGCATTAAACTCGGACCTTAGGTTATGAAACTCGGACCCTTGTGTCCTTTGCAAAACTCGGACAACAGGAAGCCAAAAGTCGGACATTAACAACATATCAATAAAAATCGGACCTATCCCCTTAACATGCAAAAAAAGTCGGACATAGGGTGAGTTTAACATAAAACTCGGACCATTACACAGGCCATAAAACTCGGACATGTAGTCCAAGCATGAAACTCGGACCATCAACACCAAACTCGGACCTTCTATGAGCTTGAAAAGTCGGACTTCATGTCTTATGAATATAATTCGGACCACTTATCATGTAGTAAAAACTCAGACAATGTTCTTAATTAATATTCGGACAACAACAATTACAAAACTCAGACAAAACACATTCAATAAAACTCTGACTAACAAAAAGTCATACGTTCTTTGCAATTGAAGCAGTTACGTTCTATTATTAAATCAGTTACGTTTTTCACACTTCATGACGGAGAAAACCCTAATCGCCTTGAATCTGTCTAGCATCAATTCAGTTATCACATCAATCATGTATTCTTAATCATCAGGCAATCGATTAACATTCAATATCATTATCATCAGAATCCAATCAATAATCACAGAGAGTATCATATGAAGAACTAGGGTTTTACCAAGAATTACAAGAATCAAGAATTGGTAGTAATCAAGCAATCAATTAGGGTTTACAATTATTACAATAATCAATAAGAAATTACCTTGAATGATTCTAGAGAAAGAGAGGAATCAAGTGTGATGAATATCTTGCCAATGATGATGGTGATGATTGCCAGAGAATGTGAAGTACGTGCTTTGGTTTTGTGAAAATGATTAGTGAACAAGGGATTAGGGTTAAGTATAGTTTAATTTTCACTAATTACTCTACACACCCTGAATTACTATATCTTACACAAGCACACCATCTCACATCAATTTCACAGTTTCACCACCAAGTTCACATATTTGACAAGTCTATCACAATTAACACATAACCATGCACAAACGCACAATACACTTCATTGAATCAAAACGTATACCATTCCATAACAACTAATTGTGCAAATAATCAACTAAACAAACAATGAACGTGCAATAAATGCGAAATAGAAATCTTGGAAATTCGAGTTGTCACATTATCCCCAACTTAAAAGAAATTTCGTCCCGAAATTTGGTACGCACTCACTGAGGAAGCTAGGTAAGCTGTATTGTTCACTGGTTTTCTTGGGGTGTCACATCATCCCCCCGTTGATTTGGAATTTCGTCCCGAAATTCCGCAGTAGTAGCTTCAGTCTCAGTAGTGGATGCATTGGTTCCGAATAACTGGGGGTACTTTTCTTTCATTTGGTCTTCGCGTTCCCAGGTGTACTCTGGGCCACGTCGGGAGTTCCAACGAACTCGAACAAGAGGGATTCTCTTGCTTTTGAGGACCTTAACATCCCGGTCCGTGATTTCAACTGGCTCCTCGACGAACTGCAACCGCTCGTCGATAGTGAGTTCCTTAAAAGGAACTATGAGGGTCTTATCTGACAGGCATTTCTTCAGATTCGACACGTGAAATACGTTGTGAACTGCACCAAGTTCAGCTGGTAGGTTTAGTCTGTAGGCTACCTTGCCTATTCTTTCAGTGATTTCGAATGGTCCCACATACCGTGGATTGAGCTTGCCTCATTTACCAAATCTAACCACACCCTTCCAGGGTGAGACTTTGAGTAGCACTCGATTCCCAACTTGGAACTCGAGTAGTTTTCTGCGTAGGTCCGCGTAGCTTTTCCGGCGATCACGAGTTGCCGCCATGCGTTGTCGTATCTGTGCTATTCGTTCAGTAGCGTCAACTACCATTTCTGGACCTGTAATCTGACTATCCCCCACCTCTGCCCAGCAGAGAGGTGACCGGCATTTACGTCCGTACAATGCCTTGAATGGAGCGACTTGTATGCTGGTGTGATAACTGTTATTATACGAAAACTCCACCAAAGGGAGATGCTTTTCCCAGCCGTTGCCGAAATCAATAACACATGCCCGAAGCATGTCTTCAAGAGTCTGGATCGTTCGCTCAGACTACCCATCCGTCTGAGGATGATATGCTATGCTCATGTCTAATCGCGAGCCAAAGGATTTGTGCATCGCTTGCCATAGCTCTGACGTGAATCGTGCATCCCGATCCGAAATGATGGAGGTGGGCACCCCATGCCTCGAAACAACTTCTTTAAGATAAACGTCTGCGAGGGTGGAGAACTTATCCGTTTCCTTAATAGCCAGGAAGTGTGCAGACTTGGTGAGTCGATCCATGATCACCCATATAGTATCATTCCCACGCTGAGATCTGGGTAGGCCTGTAACAAAATCCATGGAAATTTCTTCCCATTTCCATTGCGGTATCTTGGGTTGCTGAAGTAGGCCTGAGGGTTTCTGGTACTCTGTCTTGACCCTTGCACAAGTCAAACACTTGCCGACGTAAGTTGCTATGTGGGCCTTCATGCTAGGCCACCAGTATGTAGTTCTGATGTCGTGATACATTTTATCCGAACCTGGATGTACCGAGTAGCGAGACTTGTGAGCTTCATCCATCATAAGTTCTCGTAAACCGCCCTAAAGTGGGACCCAAATACGTCCTGTTACATAGTAGGCGCCGTCTTCCTTCTGTTCTAATCATTGCCTTGAGCCGCGTAAGGCTTCGGCCTTGACATTTTCTGGTTTCAATGCTTCCACCTGAGCATCTCGTATTTGTGCAGGAAGATCAGACTGAATAGTGAGTTGCAAAGCTCGTACACGCTTAGGTAGAGTATCTTTTCGACTGAGGGCATCAGCCACAACATTGGCTTTGCCTGGATGGTACTTGATGGCGCATTCGTAATCGTTAAGCAACTCGACCCATCGTCGTTGACGCATGTTCAATTCCTTCTGCTTGAAGATATGCTCGAGACTCCTGTGTTCGGTGTAAATAGTGCACTTAGTACCATACAGGTAGTGTCGCCATATCTTGAGCGTGAAAACAACAGCTCCCAGCTCTAAATCGTGCGTCGTATAGTTCCGTTCATGAACTTTGAGTTGCCGCGAAGCGTAGGCAATAACTTTATCCCGCTGCATCAATACACAACCAAGCCCCTGTATCGATGCGTCACAATAGAACACAAAATCATCCGTGCCTTCTGGCAATGAGAGAATAGGTGCGCTGCAAAGCCTATCCTTTAAGTACTGAAAAGCGGTTTCCTGGGAATCTCCCCAACGGTAGGTGACACCTTTCTGTGTCAGCATAGTAAGCGGCTGTGCGATCTTCGAAAAGTCTTTGATGAATCGTCTATAATACCCCGCCAAACCCAAGAATTGGCGTATTTCCGTTGGTGTACGCGGTACAGGCCAGTTTCGTATCGAATCTACCTTGGATGGATCGACATGAATCCCATCCCTGTTCACCACATGGCCTAAGAAGTGGACTTCGCGAAGCCAGAAGTCGCATTTTGAAAACTTGGCGTACAATTGTTCCTTTCGAAGAAGTTCCAAGATAAGACGTAAGTGCTGCTCGTGTTCCTCCTGACTCTTGGAGTAGATCAGAATGTCGTCGATGAAGACAATGACGAACTTGTCTAGATAGGGTTTGCACACCCTGTTCATAAGATCCATGAAAACTACAGGCGCGTTCGTAAGCCCAAATGGCATGACTAGGAATTTGTAATGACCGTAGCGAGTTCTGAATGCTGTCTTAGAGACGTCCTCATCCCGGACTCTCAGCTGATGATTCCCTGACCTTAGATCAATCTTAGATTAGTAACACGACCCTTGCAACTGGTCGAATAAGTCGTCTATACGCGGAAGAGGATAACGGTTCTTCACCGTCACCTTGTTGAGTTCCCGGTTGTCTATGCACATCCTGAAGGTACCGTCCTTCTTTTTCACAAATAACACTGGAGCTCCCCAAGGCGAAGAGCTTGGACGAATAAAGCCCTTATCCAAGAGCTCTTGTAGTTGCTTTGAAAGTTCTTCCAGTTTGGTTGGAGCTAAACGATACGGTGCTCGAGCTATGGGTGCTACTCCTGGAGCGAGCTCGATTTGAAATTCGACCTGACGGTGAGGCGGTAGACCAGGTAAATCTTCAAGAAACACCTGAGGAAAGTCGCGTACAACTGGATGGTCTTCCAACTTCTTTTCTTTCGTTGATACCTCAGTAACGAGAGCCAAAATTGTGGTGTGACTCTTCTGTAAACATTTCTGAGCCTTCAAGAAAGAGGTGATGCCAACCACAGCACCACTCTTGTCGCCTTGAACTTCGAGAGGTTCTTGACCAGAACGAGGAATGCGAACAATCTTTTCTTTGCATAGGATTTCTGCTTGCTGTTGCTGCTGGCGATTCCGATTTGCAGGCCGTGGGCCCCTGAATCCTTAGCTTCATGGCCCATCTTGAGAAACCTCTGGCAACGTCCCTCGTTGCACTAACCACCGTGGTGTCTGTTTGGGTGAATTCCCTGATATCCACCCTGCCCCTGACCACCAGAAGTTGGCTGACTCGGGCTCTGGTGATCACTATTCTTGCGCTGCTGCTGTGCTTGAGTCTTAACGGTAGCGGAACCCTTGCTGGAATACCCATCCCATTTCCGCTTGTTGTCACTAGGAGTAGCGGGAGTAGCAGAAGTGGTAGCGGTAGTAATAGCGCTGATACAACTAGGCAGTCTGTTCTGTTCCACTGCCCGATCCGTGGGGCGATGAGCAGGACGCTGAATGTCTTGGATATTGTCGAGGTTAGCCGATGTAGCATGGCTCTGAATCTCTGAGGCTAGACCCTTGAGGTACAATTCGATACGCTTGCTTGGAGGGTCCACCATGGTTGGACACAAGATGGCCAGTTCGTTCGACCGTTTCGTATAAGCTTCAATTTCTGACCCCGTCATTTTCAAATGGTAAAGCTCCACTTCCAACTTGTGGATTCTATAAACTGTGCAGTATTCCCTTTTAATGCGTTCTTTGAATTCGTTCCAGGGGGTGGCGTTAGCAGCTACCAACCCTAGTATCCGTACTTGCGCGTTCCACCAGGTTAGCACGATTTCTGCCAAAGTACCAGTGGCGTACTTGACCCTGCGAGCCTCGGCATTCACACATCTCGAATACTGACTCGAGCTTCCCAAACCAACGGAGTAGTCCCACTGCTCCTTCTGTGCCACTGAATGTGCTTGGACGACAGTCCATGAAGTTCTTGAATGTGCAGACAGGCTGCTGTGCGTTCTGGCCCGTTGCACAAGAAAGATAGGTCAAGGTTAAGCGCGAGAGTTGGGTCACGAGAGTAGGATCTAACATCCTAGGATAGGTTTGGAATAGCAGGTTATACTTCCTGCTTGTGCGGCTGCAAGCGCCGCAGCAACTTGTTCGTTAATGAGAGCCGTCAACTGGGCTTGAGTCATGTTAACACGTCTAGACATGATCTTCATAGTAAAGGTAGCGTAAGTGAGAATGGTTCGCGAGTAGTGCGATGTCAGAAGAGTGTAAGCACATAAGTGTTCTCAAGCAATAACATATAGTGAGCAATGTGATCTAAGCATACTACGAGCAAAGTTCTATGCAATTCTAGCATGTAGGCAATAAACATAAACCTTATTACCTAGGATGTTGAGTCTTGCACGTGGAGCGAAGCGTCGTTGTGGATCGTTGAGAGCACTGTTCTGGTTATAGTCTGGTTTTAATAAAAACGTTTTCCCATATTAAAACCAAGTTCTCTATAACCAATGGCTCTGATACCAATCTGTCACACCCCCAAAATCCACCTGCGGAATATCACCGCTTGAGAGCGTGACTGACCAGGATCAAGCCACCAATCATATCGAACATTTAATTAATAAATAAAAGTAAATGCCATTCAATCACCAATATGAAAGGTGTTCAAACACAAGTATGTTATCACTGTTTAGCGGAAGCGTATGAGTAAAACCCTACATAAATAAGTACGAAATGTCATAAGTGTTTAATAAAACAACCACGATCCAAGTCCACAACGACCAGCTCCTCCCTGTGCAAGCTCCATGTATCTAACGACCTGCAAGGCATGTAACAGAGGATCAACAACTAGTTGAGCGAGTTCACAGAAAGTAAATGCGTAATAGTAAGTTCGTTTGTAACATGTGGCTCTACTGGGCCGATAGTACGTTCTATTGGTGGGGGCTTCCCATGTTGTATAACCATTAGACTATTCGTAACCATAAGTGTTCTTCACAACCGAGAATAGTAGTACGTATAAGCTTTACGTAGGCTTACGTAAGTATCCTTCACAACCGAGGATAGTGGTAAGTATAAGTATACGTAGATTTTACATAGGGGTCCTGCACAACCGAGGACAGTAAGAAGCATATGCATATGTGAGCTTTACGCATGTGTCCTGCACAACCGAGGACAGTAAGTAGTATAAGCATACGTAAGTTTACGTATGTGTCCTGCACAACCGAGGACAGTAAGTAGTATAAGCATACGTAGGTTTACGTATGTGTCCTGCACAACCGAGGACAGTAAGTAGTATAAGCATACGTAGGTTTACGTATGTGTCCTGCACCACCGAGGACGCTGGTATGGTAGTCTAGTGGTAGTGTCAGTATGAATCTATTCAACCTTATTCCTTCAATCCCATTCCCAACCCTGGGAATCCCATGCCTTAGTAAGGGTGTGGACTCACCTTGGTTTGCTCGGTATGCTATGCTCTAGGGTTTATCAGATGTCTAAGTCTGTTACACACGACCTAGGACATGTTGCACATGATATTATGTAAGTGTTTGCATCAAACTAGGGTTTGCAAGTCATTGATATTCAAGCAACTGTGTTTTGTGTGCTTATTGTGTACAGGATGATATCACATGCAAGATCATACAGTTGTATTCAGTATCATACGATCATATTTAGAATCATACATCACGTAAACAGTTAATCGCTTTCACATAATTCATGCGTTACGTCTTTGATTTCATAGCTTAATCTAACACGGGTATTAATCTAATTGCCACCGTTAACATCCTTAGTACATTTAGCATCGTTAACACTTCACAAGTTTAACGGAGTTGACTGCTTAACAAAGTGATATTCCCATCTTAACAGATTGAACATTATAACACACAAAATCAGACAGGGCCTTGCCCTACTTAAAACTCAGACAAGTGTGGGGGGGTTAAAAGTCGGACCAAGTGGCAAGGGTTAAAACTCGGACAACATCACACACTTAAAGAAATTCGGACAAGGGTATGGGGGTCACAAAGGTCGGACATATAGTTGAGCATTAAACTCGGACCTTAGGTTATGAAACTCGGACCCTTGTGTCCTTTGCAAAACTCGGACAACAGGAAGCCAAAAGTCGGACATTAACAACATATCAATAAAAATCGGACCTATCCCCTTAACATACAAAAAAAGTCGGACATAGGGTGAGTTTTACATAAAACTCGGACCATTACACAGGCCATAAAACTCGGACATTTAGTCCAAGCATGAAACTCGGACCATCAACACCAAACTCGGACCTTCTATGAGCTTGAAAAGTCGGACTTCATGTCTTATGAATATAATTCGTACCACTCATCATGTAGTAAAAACTCAGACAATGTTCTTAATTAATATTCGGACAACAACAATTACAAAACTCAGACAAAACACATTCAATAAAACTCTGACTAACAAAAAGTCATACGTTCTTTGCAATTGAAGCAGTTACGTTCTATTATTAAATCAGTTACGTTTTTCACACTTCATGACGGAGAAAACCCTAATCGCCTTGAATCTGTCTAGCATCAATTCAGTTATCACATCAATCATGTATTCTTAATCATCAGGCAATCGATTAACATTCAATATCATTATCATCAGAATCCAATCAATAATCACAGAGAGTATCATATGAAGAACTAGGGTTTTACCAAGAATTACAAGAATCAAGAATTGGTAGTAATCAAGCAATCAATTAGGGTTTACAATTATTACAATAATCAATAAGAAATTACCTTGAATGATTCTAGAGAAAGAGAGGAATCAAGTGTGATGAATATCTTGCCAATGATGATGGTGATGATTGCCAGAGAATGTGAAGTACGTGCTTTGGTTTTGTGAAAATGATTAGTGAACAAGGGATTAGGGTTAAGTATAGTTTAATTTTCACTAATTACTCTACACACCCTGAATTACTATATCTTACACAAGCACACCATCTCACGTCAATTTCACAGTTTCACCACCAAGTTCACATATTTGACAAGTCTATCACAATTAACACATAACCATGCACAAACGCACAATACACTTCATTGAATCAAAACGTATACCATTCCATAACAACTAATTGTGCAAATAATCAACTAAACAAACAATGAACGTGCAATAAATGCGAAATAGAAATCTTGGAAATTCGAGTTGTCACATTATCCCCAACTTAAAAGAAATTTCGTCCTGAAATTTGGTACGCACTCACTGAGGAAGCTAGGTAAGCTGTATTGTTCACTGGTTTTCTTGGGGTGTCACATCATCCCCCCGTTGATTTGGATTTCGTCCCGAAATTCCGCAGTAGTAGCTTCAGTCTCAGTAGTGGATGCATTGGTTCCGAATAACTGGGGGTACTTTTCTTTCATTTGGTCTTCGCGTTCCCAGGTGTACTCTGGGCCACGTCGGGAGTTCCAACGAACTCGAACAAGAGGGATTCTCTTGCTTTTGAGGACCTTAACATCCCGGTCCGTGATTTCAACTGGCTCCTCGACGAACTGCAACCGCTCGTCGATAGTGAGTTCCTTAAAAGGAACTATGAGGGTCTCATCTGACAGGCATTTCTTCAGATTCGACACGTGAAATACGTTGTGAACTGCACCGAGTTCAGCTGGTAGGTTTAGTCTGTAGGCTACCTTGCCTATTCTTTCAGTGATTTCGAATGGTCCCACATACCGTGGATTGAGCTTGCCTCGTTTACCAAATCTAACCACACCCTTCCAGGGTGAGACTTTGAGTAGCACTCGATTCCCAACAGTCCGTCCGATCGGCTGGGCTGTTCGATCGGCTGGTAGCCTGATCGATCAATAGCTTGGTTCGAGTGTTCGTTGCGACGATTTCTGATATTTCGATTTCGATTGAAGACGATACGAGTATGATAGAGTTTCCTATTCAAATTACTTTTATTCCCAATCACTATATCTAACATACAATCATCTATGTTTCACACTGTCCTTACGTTACCATTCGTCATAATTCGATTTTGATTGCATTCGATTTGAGTTTCGAGTTTCGATTCGAGTTTCGATTGATTGGATTGATTACCACACAAGCATAAAGTAAACACGCACAGGTAACACATAAGGCACACACACAAGTAATATAACACCAAATTCGCATAGTTCGAGTTTCGAGTTCGATTGATGATTCGATTAGCTTGATTATTGATTGATTAACTTTATCACATTGTTACTTCCTACTATTCACAGTCGTAAGTCGCTTCACGTCGATTAAACATTCGATTACTTCGATTTCTTAGATTAACAACACTTACTCCACATAATACAAATAAAACATAAAATAGACTAATTATAGTCAAAGAAGTCAAAGTCGACTTGGACTTTGACTTTGACTTTGACTTTGACATTCAAAAACACGGGGTGTTACAAAGTATGTGTTAAGAGTGAGAGTAGAGGGTGTAGAATGTTTAACCTGTGAATGGAGGTCTCTATTTATAGTCGGAGAGGTGTAAGAAGAGATGGGCTGATGGGCCTTGGGCCGGAAGGCGACAAACAGGAAATATTCTTCTTGTCTCACTGGTATCGACCGTTAGTGCCTTCTAGAGGATCTCCGGTGCTGGCGCACCATGATTGGAGCCACGTGTCCCCGTTGTCGGCCTTGCTGTCCCTCTGCCATCAGCAGGTAAGTGGAGATCATGGGGCAGGTGTCGCCGCCCCCTGATTGGTGCCATGTAGACGTCCTTGTGTACTTATTGTCTCCTGCACGTCAGACGATCGTGGAGCACAATAGAGCACAGCCTGGTGGACGCTAATTGGCTCTTTCTTCTGCCACTTGTACCTTGTGTACTTTCTGAAGTGGCCTTGCGCCCTAACTATCACACCCCGACCACGTAAAACATCAAATCGTGGCGGAAACGTCGGGGAGTGTTGTAACAGAATTATTGTTCCACAACCAAGGTAATTTAAATAATATTTTATTCATCACCCAAGGGTGGAATACATTGTTTCAAACGAGAACCCACAAGTTAGAGCAGTTAGAGGAACTGCAATCTTTGAGAAGTTCTCGATGAAGCGGCGGTAATAACCCGCAAGACCAAGAAAAGAACGAACCTCGGTAGGAGTAGTAGGCGTATCCCAATCCTTAATCGCACTGATCTTGGAGGGATCTACATGAATACCTTGTTCGTTGACAATATGTCCTAAAAATTGAACTTCCTTAAGCCAAAATTCACACTTGGAGAACTTGGCAAAAAGTTGCTCTTTCTTTAGGAGTTCCAGAGTAAGACGAAGATGGCGCTCGTGATCAGCTCGCGTCTTAGAATAAATCAAGATGTCATCAATAAAAACGATGATGAACTTATCCAAATAAGGCTTACAAACCCTATTCATTAAGTCCATGAAAACAGCAGGAGCATTGGTCAAACCAAATGGCATGACTGTGAACTCATAATGCCCATATCGAGTGCGGAATGTTGTCTTGGGAATATCCTCTTCATGCACACGAAGTTGATGATACCCAGAACGAAGATCGATCTTCGAAAAGCAAGTAGCACCCTGTAACTGGTCAAAGAGATCATCAATGCGAGGTAGGGGATATCGATTCTTGATAGTAAGCTTATTCAGCTCACGATAATCGATACACATTCTGAAGGATCCATCCTTTTTCTTGACAAAAAGAACGGGAGCACCCCAAGGTGAAAAGCTAGGACGGATAAAACCTTTGTCAGAAAGCTCTTGAAGCTGCTTAGACAACTCTTGCATCTCAGACGGTGCAAGACGATATGGAGCTCTGGCAATAGGATTTGCACCAGGTACAAGATCAATACGAAACTCGACTTGGCGTGCTGGGGGTAGACCAGGCAACTCTTCAGGAAACAGTTCCGGATAATCCCGAACAACAGGGATATCTTGAATAGACTTACCTTGATCTTTATCTGCCGTAACATGTGCCAGGAAGGCCACATAGTTCTTTCGCAGATACTTCCGAGCTTGAAAACAAGACATAAGCTTGAGGCTACTAACAGGTTTCTCACCACGAACCTGTAGGATCTCACCTGACGAAAGCGGAACTCGAACAATCTTCTCAAAGCAAACTACCTATGCGCGATGCTTGGCTAACCAATCCATACCCACAATAATGTCGAAGCTCCCAAGTTGCATAGGCGTGAGGTCAATAGGAAAAAGATGGTTGTTAAGGTTCAACTGGCAGTTGCGAAGAACAGAATCAAGAACAATGGGTTCACCACTCGCAACTTCAACTGTCAGAGGTTTCCTAGTTTCGTTCTAGACACGCGAAGCAAAGGCTCAAAAGATAACGACATAAAACTCTTATCGGCACCTGAATAAAAAAGAACAGACGCAGGTTGATTATTAACTAAGAACGTACCGTTCACCACCTCGTTGTCTGCTTGCGCCTCAACAGCATTCATATTAAAAGCTCGTCCACGAGCCTGAGCATGAACTGGATTTGCATTAACCAGCCTTGGACACTGGTTTCGATAATGGGTCAGGTCTCCGCAATTAAAGCACGAGCCAGGAGGATAGTGAGGTCGTGCAGCTTGTGCTTGCTGTTGAACAGGTAGTTGAGCTCCCTGTTGGGCTGGATTTCTAGCAGAACGACAAACCTCTGCATGATGACCCGATTTTCCACAGTTGGTACAGAAACGACACGGGAGTTGCTGTTGATGGTGACTATTGCACCTATTGCACAAAGGTGCATTCCCTTCATACCGCTTCTTTGCGGGAGGTTGCGCTGGCTGATTGGGAGCCGCTTGGTTCTGTTGGGCAGTGATGGCAAAATTTTGGGAAGTCTTTCGCTTCCTGGAGCCCTTTGATGAGCCAGAATCCTTCCCCTTCTTACCTTTCTTGTTATCCCCTTTGTCAGACGCCTGATTCTTGCCCTTGTCACCCTTCCTATGCAATTTACCCTTTCTGATCTGCGATTCTGTCAACGTTGCAGATAGTTCGATTGCCTGACGAACAGTGGTAGGTTTACTACCAGTAATGATGTCTTGCACAGAGTCAGGTAGACCATCGATGTATCTTTCGATAGCCTTGTCAAGTGGGGTGACCATCGTTGGGCATAACAAACTCAACTCTTCATATCTATCAGTATACGCCCGGTGCTCACCACTAACCTGTTTCAGATCGTCAAACTCCCTTTCCAACTTTCGTAGCTCATGACGAGGACAAAACTCACTCATCATGAGAGTCCTCAATTCAGCCCATGTTTGCGCTAAAGCGACTTCAGCACCTCGATCTCTCATAACCCCGTTCCACCATGTTAACGCCCTCTTCTGAAAAACACTTGAAGCAAACTCAACTTTGCGATTATCAGGACACTGAACATGACGGAAAGTATTCTCAATGCTCTCAAACCATTGAAGGAGCCCAGTTGCCCCCTCAGTACCACTGAACTTGAGTGGTTTAGCCGAATAGAAGCTCTTGAAGTTACAAGGAGCGTTCTGATTGATGTTGGCTTGGTTAAACTGAGCAATAAGATTCGGGAACGCAGCAGCCATATGCTGTGCGATGATTTCTGCCAGTTCGGCATTGGGTAGCTGATTTTCGCGTCGAGGAGGCATGCTAAAAAGAGGAAAACATGAGAGGAAACGAGTGAGATGATTAGATGAAAAGAACGAGACGAAACAAAATCAACAAAGCAAGGATGGTGGTCATTTGTCCGTATCACAAAGCAAACAAACGACACACGGTGACTAATCAAAGTAAATGGGCTCATAAATAATGTTTAGCGAAGACATGCTCGCCTATAAGTGAACACTCACCCCAGGAGTTCCCAGGTAAGAGTGACTGGTCCGATTATGTGGATTTGTACGAACACTCTAGCCTTAGACAGAAAACCCAGGGTACAGGCATTCACCCTTCCAGTTTGCACGTGTTCACACTATTTAGAACCCAAAACTTTGACGAGATTTTGAAAACTTGGAAGGCACAAGGCCAAAAGAATCATTCAAAAACAAATGATAAAGTTTCAAAATCAAATTGCAAAACCAAAAAGGGTTCAAAACCATATAAGAAATCATTTGAAAACAGAAGATTGTTTTTCAAAAATCGTTTTAGAAAACTGGGTTCTTGTTTTGGTGATCACCTAAGGATAGGTGAAGTGCATGTTTTTAAAAAAATCTAAACACAAGACAACTTGTGTTGGGGTCCTAGAAAGGTTATAGTCTAGGTCAAAGCATTACTAATAACCTAATTCCCTATAACCATTGGCTCTGATACCAACTCTTCTGTCACACCCCGACCACGTAAAACATCAAATCGTGGCGGAAACGTCGGGGAGTGTTGTAACAGAATTATTGTTCCACAACCAAGGTAATTTAAATAATATTTTATTCATCACCCAAGGGTGGAATACATTGTTTCAAACGAGAACCCACAAGTTACATTGTCTTAAAATAAAAAGAAACAAAGAACATAACAAGTTTTAACTAGTCTAGATCCATTTTATCGTCACTAAGGCCCAAGTCCACCCTAGTGTATCGCGATCATCCTATGCATTTGCTCCTGAAACACATGTAAAAATAGGTACGTCAGCATAAAAATGCCTGTGAGATACATAGGTTTTGTGAAAATGGGATCCATGACTTAGGTTTTAGAAAAATGTTTAATGAAATGTAGTCATGAACCTTGTTGATTGTACTGTTTGTAAATCATTTGAAAAACGATGGTAGATATGTATTTTTGAAAGAATAATGTATGGTTAAATGAATAACCAAGTAAAATAAGTTGTATAAAACAAGTTGTTTGTAAATCAATGTATTGTGAAAAATATGTTATATAGCTAAACTGAAATGATTTAAACAACGCTGCGATGCGTAATATCATACAAACACTTATATATAGGAAGTACCAGCGGCGTATCCACCATGTTTGTATCATATTACACACGCCTCGTTACTTAAACCACTTACCCAAACAAACCACCAATGTAAACATGTTTATGTTTAACCAAATGTCAAAATGTTTATACGAAAAACCATGTCTAATGTAATGTGTGTAATGATGTCAAAATGTCTATGTCAATGTCAATCATGTCATGTGTAAACAAAATGTCATGTATGGTAAGTGAAATATGTATCAACTAAACCATAGGTGAAAATGCACAAAACAAAGTATTGAAGTAAAACTCAGTTTAAATCAACGTTATGTTTTGTGGAGGTGCATGCTATACTGAATACAAACATTTATGCGGTATTGTTAAAATGCATACATTCAAGCCTTGTGACTGTGGTGATAAACCTTTAAACAAATTAAAGGTCTATCGGTTTTTATGTTTAAATCGAATTCGGTCATTCCTTTCATCCAAACATACCCAGGATGTCAGGAACGGGAGTTGTCAATTCCTATGGTACCACTACCTACTAACGAGCGGCGTGATCAAAGTTAATGAATGTATATTGTCCCACTTAAACAAACCGAATGTCATACCCAAAATATAAACATGTGAAAACAATGCACTAAGTATGTAATCGAATGTACACACATAGCGTGAAATATCATGTAAAAGAAATGTACTAAGTATGATGAACATACATAGCATGAAAATGTCATGTAAAACAATGTACTAAGTATGGTAAACATACATAGCATGAAAATGTCATGTAAAACGATGTACTAAGTATGCACACAACGGACATACATAGCAAAAACATAATGAAATCATGTACTAATAATGTACTAATGAACATAGCAAGTATATGATGCGAAAACATGAAAAGCATGAAAGTAACAAGTAGGCACATGTGTTTCACCCCAAAACGTTTGAAAAACAGTAAAAGAGGGGACTATGTACTCACTTGAGATTGCTTAGAAGTTGTAAGATAACCACCAAGCAATGCTAGAAGATCACGGAATCAAGCGGCACCTATATAGGTATCTACATTAATAAACGGACCTATCGGAGGATCGGGTAGTACGAGGTTTTGTAAACCAAATAAGTGTGGGAACTTATGTAATATGGTCTGACAAAGCCTACGTACTAAAACGAAACTTATCCTAAGTGCTTTTGACCCGTTACGACCCGCTTAGGTAGCTTATGCTACTTTAACGCGTCGTTCGCGTAAAACGTGTTCGGAATGCCTAACTAGCCCTATGATAAACAAGATATGCCTTAACATGTTCAATATTGTTGTTAAATCAGTTTAGATACCAAAAATTATGTTACATAGGCTTAAAATGAATTTTGGCGTAAAAGGGTATTTTGGTAATTTACCTAAGGCACATACGTTACCTATCATACAACTAGTTAAACAATGTGACCATAAGGTATAACCTCGGAAGGTTATTCCCTATACAACTATGGTCACCTAATATGTTTGGTCGGATCCTAACGATCGACCAAATGGGTCGGGTTCGTAAGCATAAGCGATTGGTTAGATCGCTTACCTTTACGACCCTAAACAAGCACAAATCTAAAAGCGACGAGCTAAACATGCTAGAACATGTTTAGTAATGTTTGAAAACAGGTTTGGTATTAAAACACACGGTTTTAATACCCTAGAGTAGTTTGGTTACAAAATACGTGAGAAAACGCATTTTGGCCGAAACTACGACTCGTCACTGAGCCTAGATAACGTGGTAATCAGTAGGTATAGTTACTAGGGACTATAACCATCGTGATTACGCTCACATTATGAAGTTCAAACGAACTTCGCGTTGACCATAAACTGGTCAATGCAGAAAGTCAAACGCAGTTTGACTTTAACGCTAAAACGAACGAGAAACGCGAAAGAATACTTACAGAAGGTCCCCGCAAGATTGATTTCCGAGTATTTCTCAGGTATGAAGTGTTTATAACTCCGACTTAGAGAAAATCTCAGAATCAAGTGGGTTTGAATGAAGTTGGGGTTGGGTATTTATAGGTGAAGCACAACCGTTAGGATCGTTTCTTGGAAAACGAGCTTCGATCTGAGCCTTACACCTCGTACCCACTGATTTACAAAACCATTGGCACCCAAAACCAGCCCATAGTTTAGGAGAAACCATGTGCATAAGTGTGTAACAGCTGGGAATAGCTGGAAAGCATTTCTGCTGATCTGGGAGGGGCTTACGGACCGTAAGCAATCCCATACCGTAAGGGACCTGCAGACCAGCTATGTTTTCATTTTGACAGTTTTGGCCCCTGTGCGCGCATGGTCGAGTTTTGGTACTTCTAACACCCGTCAAACCCATTTCTAAGCTCTACAAGGATGTTAAAGTATAGGGAACATAAAACATGCTCAAAAATACGTCGGATGTCGGTTCGTTTGGCCGTACGATTGCGTTGTTCGGTTAATTACGACGGAAGTCGTAATGGACGCAAAAACGGTCCAAATTGCGCGACGAATAGATTTTTGACAAGCCAAACACTAAAACATAATATTTTAATGCTTACATAAATTTTTGGATGTCCGGATGTATTCAGAATGTAAGTTATGCGCGAAAATGCAAACTTATGCACTTTTTGACGCTTTTAGTCCCTGAATGACCCAAAAGTTTATTTTAGCACACCGAACCCCTCAAAGCCTATTTCTAAGCTATGTAAAGGATATTTAAGGTGTGTTTAACTTATGATCATGTTCCGGAATGTTCGTTACAGTTCAAATCGGCATACTTTTCGCAGTTTGTCAATTTTAGTCCCTGTAAGCGAATTAACTGGATTTGCCATACCAAAGCCTTCAAAACTTATTTCTAAGTTATGTAAAGGTTATTTAAGGTATGTTAAGCATAAATTGGTGTTCCGGAGTATTTGTTGCTTTTAACTGACTACGTTTCCGCACCAGTTTGCGTATAATTCTCTAGAAAGCGATATAGAGTTTGGAATCGAATAAAAGTCAAAACATGAAAAACATCAAACATAAACAAACAAACACAAGGATCAAATAACTTTATTTCATTGATAATTGAACTGTTTACAATGATGACAAGCACAGATTTCACAGTCTCCCCTACTTGTGGGAATTTCGTCCCGAAATTCGTTTAGAGGAAACTCGTGGGAAAAGATGTGGATACTTCACCTTCATTTGATCTTCACGTTCCCAAGTAAACTCAGGTCCACATTTAGATTCCCAGAGAACTTTAACCAACAGAATGCGCTTGCGTTTAAGCCATTTGACTTCACGATCCACAATTTCCACAGGTTTCTCAACAAAATGAAGTGTTTTATCGACACGGATTTCGTCAAGTGGTATGTGGAGGTTCTCATCAGCTAAACACTTTTTGAGATTGGATACGTGGAAGGTTGGATGAACACTTCCAAGTTCGGGAGGTAATGCAAGTCTGTAGGCTACCTTACCGATTCTTTCGACGATCTTGAATGGTCCAACGTATCTAGGTGCAAGTTTTCCTTTCTTTCCAAATCTGATCACACCTTTCCAAGGTGAGACCTTAAGTAATACACGATCACCGACTTGGAATTCTAAGGGCTTGCGTCGTTGGTCCGCGTAACTCTTTTGACGGCTTCGAGCTGCCTGTAAGTTATCACGAACTTTCTTAACCTTGTCAGTTGTCTTTAGAATGAGGTCAGGTCCAGTAAGCTGAGCCTCACCTATTTCATTCCAGCAGACTGGTGAACGACATTTTCGACCATAGAGAGCCTCGAAAGGAGCCATGTTGATGCTGGAGTAATAACTATTGTTGTAGGAGAATTCAATCAATGGAAGATGTGAATCCCAACTACCACCAAAATCGATCACACAAGCTCTAAGCATATCTTCCAGAGTCTGGATTGTTCTTTCAGTTTGGCCATCTGTTTGTGGATGATACGCTGTGCTCAGATTGAGTTGGGTCCCCATAGCAGATTGCATGGTTCTCCAAAAACGAGAAGAGAAACGAGCATCTCTATCAGAAATAATGTTCAGGGGAACACCATGTCGAGATACGATTTCATCCACATAGATTTTAGCCAGATCTTCAGCAGAAAGATGCTCACGGATTGGCAGGAAATGCGCTGACTTTGTAAGACGATCAACAACTACCCAGATGGCATCATGACCTTTCTTAGTGCGCGGGAGTTTGGTAATGAGATCCATAGCAATGTTTTCCCATTTCCAAACTGGGATCTCAGGTTGCTCCAAAAGACCATAAGGATGCTGATGTTCAGCCTTAACCTTGAGACAAGTAAGGCATTTGGAAACGTACAAGGCAATGTCTTTCTTCATACCAGGCCACCAATACTGAGTACGACGATCCTTATACATTTTGTCTGAGCCAGGATGAATAGAATAACGAGACTTATGGGCTTCATCCATAAGCAAAGTGCGAAGATCATCTTGGCTTGGGACCCACAAACGGTCCATGAAATAATATGATCCATCTTCCTTCAGCACAAGATCAGGCTTAATGTGATAGGGTAATTCCTTACCCATCAAGTCTTGTGAAACACAAGCCTGTTGAGCCTGAGTAATGCGTGCTTGGATATCAGATCGAGCTTAAATAGCAGATTGAACACGAACACAATGAAGCATAGTACGTTCCTTACGACTTAATGCGTCAGCCACAATATTCGCTTTACCAGGATGGTAGCGAATTTCGCAATCATAGTCGTTTAGGAGTTCGACCCAACGTCTTTGCCTCATGTTGAGTTCTTTCTGGTTGAAGATATGCTGGAGACTTTTGTGGTCAGTTGAAAACCACACATTTTGTGCCATACAAATAGTGTCTCCAGATTTTTGAGAGCGAAGACAACTGCACCCAACTCAAGATCATGAGTGGTGTAGTTTCTCTCATGTACCTTCAATTGTCTTGATGCGTAGGCTATGACTTTATTCCTTTGCATCAGAACACAGCCAAGACCCAATTTCGATGCATCACAGTAGACAACAAATCATCATTGCCTCAGACAAAGTCCAGAATAGGTGCATCACAAAAGCTTCTGCTTCAAGGTCTGAAATGCTTTTCTTGCTTAAAACCCCATTCAAGGTTTATTGAGTAGGCATTAGAGGAACTGCAATCTTAGAAGTTCCGTGAAGTTAGAGTTCATTGATTGGTCAATTGAACTGTGATCAATGATGTCATCAAGCAAGATGTCCACAGTCTCCCTCTACTTGTGGGAATTGTCGTCCTCGACAAAGTTCGTCGATTAACTAGAGATGTCGATTCGATGGAAGGCGATGATGCCACTTCTTGATGTCGATGATCTTCATTTGACCTTAAGACTCAATAGGATAATTTAGGTCCAGCCATAACTTTCAGGATTACGGATATGCCAACATGTAGTTTAGAGCCATTTGACTTCGATCCATGAAACGGCAAAATGAGTGTGCGTTTATCAACACGATGTTTTCAAGTGGTAAGATTTGCGTTCATGTGGAAACACTTTTTATTGAGATTGGATACGTGGAAGGGATGAAACATTTCCAAGTTCGGGAGGTAATGCAAGTCTGTAGGCTACCTTACCGATTCTTTCGACGATCTTGAATGGTCCAACGTATCTAGGTGCAAGTTTTCCTTTCTTTCCAAATCTGATCACACCTTTCCAAGGTGAGACCTTAAGTAATACACGATCACCGACTTGGAATTCTAAGGGCTTGCGTCGTTGGTCCGCGTAACTCTTTTGACGGCTTCGAGCTGCCTGTAAGTTATCACGAACTTTCTTAACCTTGTCAGTTGTCTTTAGAATGAGGTCAGGTCCAGTAAGCTGAGCCTCACCTATTTCATTTCCAGCAGACTGGGTGAACGACATTTTCGACCATAGAGAGCCTCGAAAGGAGCCATGTTGATGCTGGAGTAATAACTATTGTTGTAGGAGAATTCAATCAATGGAAGATGTGAATCCCAACTACCACCAAAATCGATCACACAAGCTCTAAGCATATCTTCCAGAGTCTGGATTGTTCTTTCAGTTTGGCCATCTGTTTGTGGATGATACGCTGTGCTCAGATTGAGTTGGTCCCCATAGCAGATTGCATGGTTCTCCAAAAACGAGAAGAGAAACGAGCATCTCTATCAGAAATAATGTTCAGGGGAACACCATGTCGAGATACGATTTCATCCACATAGATTTTAGCCAGATCTCAGCAGAAAGATGCTCACGGATTGGCAGGAAATGCGCTGACTTTGTAAGACGATCAACAACTACCCAGATGGCATCATGACCTTTCTTAGTGCGCGGGAGTTTGGTAATGAGATCCATAGCAATGTTTTCCCATTTCCAAACTGGGATCTCAGGTTGCTCCAAAAGACCATAAGGATGCTGATGTTCAGCCTTAACCTTGAGACAAGTAAGGCATTTGGAAACGTACAAGGCAATGTCTTTCTTCATACCAGGCCACCAATACTGAGTACGACGATCCTTATACATTTTGTCTGAGCCAGGATGAATAGAATAACGAGACTTATGGGCTTCATCCATAAGCAAAGTGCGAAGATCATCTTGGCTTGGGACCACAAACGGTCCATGAAATAATATGATCCATCTTCCTTCAGCACAAGATCAGGCTTAATGTGATAGGGTAATTCCTTACCCATCAAGTCTTGTGAAACACAAGCCTGTTGAGCCTGAGTAATGCGTGCTTGGATATCAGATCGAGCTTAAATAGCAGATTGAACACGAACACAATGAAGCATAGTACGTTCCTTACGACTTAATGCGTCAGCCACAATATTCGCTTTACCAGGATGGTAGCGAATTTCGCAATCATAGTCGTTTAGGAGTTCGACCCAACGTCTTTGCCTCATGTTGAGTTCTTTCTGGTTGAAGATATGCTGGAGACTTTTGTGGTCAGTGAAAACCACACATTTTGTGCCATACAAATAGTGTCTCCAGATTTTGAGAGCGAAGACAACTGCACCCAACTCAAGATCATGAGTGGTGTAGTTTCTCTCATGTACCTTCAATTGTCTTGATGCGTAGGCTATGACTTTATTCCTTTGCATCAGAACACAGCCAAGACCCAATTTCGATGCATCACAGTAGACAACAAAATCATCATTGCCTTCAGACAAAGTCAGAATAGGTGCATCACAAAGCTTCTGCTTCAAGGTCTGAAATGCTTTTTCTTGCTTAAAACCCCATTCAAAGGGTTTATTCTTCTGAGTTAGAGCAGTTAGAGGAACTGCAATCTTTGAGAAGTTCTCGATGAAGCGGCGGTAATAACCCGCAAGACCAAGAAAAGAACGAACCTCGGTAGGAGTAGTAGGCGTATCCCAATCCTTAATCGCACTGATCTTGGAGGGATCTACATGAATACCTTGTTCGTTGACAATATGTCCTAAAAATTGAACTTCCTTAATCCAAAATTCACACTTGGAGAACTTGGCAAAAAGTTGCTCTTTCTTTAGGAGTTCCAGAGTAAGACGAAGATGGCGCTCGTGATCAGCTCGCGTCTTAGAATAAATCAAGATGTCATCAATAAAAACGATGATGAACTTATCCAAATAAGGCTTACAAACCCTATTCATTAAGTCCATGAAAACAGCAGGAGCATTGGTCAAACCAAATGGCATGACTGTGAACTCATAATGCCCATATCGAGTGCGGAATGTTGTCTTGGGAATATCCTCTTCATGCACACGAAGTTGATGATACCCAGAACGAAGATCGATCTTCGAAAAGCAAGTAGCACCCTGTAACTGGTCAAAGAGATCATCAATGCGAGGTAGGGGATATCGATTCTTGATAGTAAGCTTATTCAGCTCACGATAATCGATACACATTCTGAAGGATCCATCCTTTTTCTTGACAAAAAGAACGGGAGCACCCCAAGGTGAAAAGCTAGGACGGATAAAACCTTTGTCAGAAAGCTCTTGAAGCTGCTTAGACAACTCTTGCATCTCAGACGGTGCAAGACGATATGGAGCTCTGGCAATAGGATTTGCACCAGGTACAAGATCAATACGAAACTCGACTTGGCATGCTGGGGGTAGACCAGGCAACTCTTCAGGAAACAGTTCCGGATAATCCCGAACAACAGGGATATCTTGAATAGACTTACCTTGATCTTTATCTGCCGTAACATGTGCCAGGAAGGCCACATAGTTCTTTCGCAGATACTTCCGAGCTTGAAAACAAGACATAAGCTTGAGGCTACTAGCAGGTTTCTCACCACGAACCTGTAGGATCTCACCTGACGAAAGCGGAACTCGAACAATCTTCTCAAAGCAAACTACCTCTGCGCGATGCTTGGCTAACCAATCCATACCCACAATAATGTCGAAGCTCCCAAGTTGCATAGGCGTGAGGTCAATAGGAAAAAGATGGTCGTTAAGGTTCAACTGGCAGTTACGAAGAACAGAATCAAGAACAATGGGTTCACCACTCGCAACTTCAACTGTCAGAGGCTTTCCTAGTTTCGTTCTAGACACGCGAAGCAAAGGCTCAAAAGATAACGACACAAAACTCTTATCGGCCCCTGAATCAAAAAGAACAGACGCAGGTTGATTATTAACTAAGAACGTACCGTTCACCACCTCGTTGTCTGCTTGCGCCTCAACAGCATTCATATTAAAAGCTCGTCCACGAGCCTGAGCATGAACTGGATTTGCATTAACCAGCCTTGGACACTGGTTTCGATAATGGGTCAGGTCTCCGCAATTAAAGCACGAGCCAGGAGGATAGTGAGGTCGTGCAGCTTGTGCTTGCTGTTGAACAGGTAGTTGAGCTCCCTGTTGGGCTGGATTTCTAGCAGAACGACAAACCTCTGCATGATGACCCGATTTTCCACAGTTGGTACAGAAACGACACGGGAGTTGCTGTTGATGGTGACTATTGCACCTATTGCAAAAAGGTGCATTCCCTTCATACCGCTTCTTTGCGGGAGGTTGCGCTGGCTGATTGGGAGCCGCTTGGTTCTGTTGGGCAGTGATGGCAAAATTTTGGGAAGTCTTTCGCTTCCTGGAGCCCTTTGATGAGCCAGAATCCTTCCCCTTCTTACCTTTCTTGTTATCCCCTTTATCAGACGCCTGATTCTTGCCCTTGTCACCCTTCCTATGCAATTTACCCTTTCTGATCTGCGATTCTGTCAACGTTGCAGATAGTTCGATTGCCTGACGAACAGTGGTAGGTTTACTACCAGTAATGATGTCTTGCACAGAGTCAGGTAGACCATCGATGTATCTTTCGATAGCCTTGTCAAGTGGGGTGACCATCGTTGGGCATAACAAACTCAACTCTTCATATCTATCAGTATACGCCCGGTGCTCACCACTAACCTGTTTCAGATCGTCAAACTCCCTTTCCAACTTTCGTAGCTCATGACGAGGACAAAACTCACTCATCATGAGAGTCCTCAATTCAGCCCATGTTTGCGCTAAAGCGACTTCAGCACCTCGATCTCTCATAACCCCGTTCCACCATGTTAACGCCCTCTTCTGAAAAACACTTGAAGCAAACTCAACTTTGCGATTATCAGGACACTGAACATGACGGAAAGTATTCTCAATGCTCTCAAACCATTGAAGGAGCCCAGTTGCCCCCTCAGTACCACTGAACTTGAGTGGTTTAGCCGAATTGAAGCTCTTGAAGTTACAAGGAGCGTTCTGATTGATGTTGGCTTGGTTAAACTGAGCAATAAGATTCGGGAACGCAGCAGCCATATGCTGTGCGATGATTTCTGCCAGTTCGGCATTGGGTAGCTGATTTTCGCGTCGAGGAGGCATGCTAAAAAGAGGAAAACATGAGAGGAAACGAGTGAGATGATTAGATGAAAAGAACGAGACGAAACAAAATCAACAAAGCAAGGATGGTGCTCATTTGTCCGTATCACAAAGCAAACAAACGACACACAGTGACTAATCAAAGTAAATGGGCTCATAAATAATGTTTAGCGAAGACATGCTCGCCTATAAGTGAACACTCACCCCAGGAGTTCCCAGGTAAGAGTGACTGGTCCGATTATGTGGATTTGTACGAACACTCTAGCCTTAGACAGAAAACCCAGGGTACAGGCATTCACCCTTCCAGTTTGCACGTGTTCACACTATTTAGAACCCAAAACTTTGACGAGATTTTGAAAACTTGGAAGGCACAAGGCCAAAAGAATCATTCAAAAACAAATGATAAAGTTTCAAAATCAAATTGCAAAACCAAAAAGGGTTCAAAACCATATAAGAAATCATTTGAAAACAGAAGATTGTTTTTCAAAAATCGTTTTAGAAAACTGGGTTCTTGTTTTGGTGATCACCTAAGGATAGGTGAAGTGCATGTTTTTAAAAAAATCTAAACACAAGACAACTTGTGTTGGGGTCCTAGAAAGGTTATAGTCTAGGTCAAAGCATTACTAATAACCTAATTCCCTATAACCATTGGCTCTGATACCAACTCTTCTGTCACACCCCGACCACGTAAAACATCAAATCGTGGCGGAAACGTCGGGGAGTGTTGTAACAGAATTATTGTTCCACAACCAAGGTAATTTAAATAATATTTTATTCATCACCCAAGGGTGGAATACATTGTTTCAAACGAGAACCCACAAGTTACATTGTCTTAAAATAAAAAGAAACAAAGAACATAACAAGTTTTAACTAGTCTAGATCCATTTTATCGTCACTAAGGCCCAAGTCCACCCTAGTGTATCGCGATCATCCTATGCATTTGCTCCTGAAACACATGTAAAAATAGGTACGTCAGCATAAAAATGCCTGTGAGATACATAGGTTTTGTGAAAATGGGATCCATGACTTAGGTTTTAGAAAAATGTTTAATGAAATGTAGTCATGAACCTTGTTGATTGTACTGTTTGTAAATCATTTGAAAAACGATGGTAGATATGTATTTTTGAAAGAATAATGTATGGTTAAATGAATAACCAAGTAAAATAAGTTGTATAAAACAAGTTGTTTGTAAATCAATGTATTGTGAAAAATATGTTATATAGCTAAACTGAAATGATTTAAACAACGCTGCGATGCGTAATATCATACAAACACTTATATATAGGAAGTACCAGCGGCGTATCCACCATGTTTGTATCATATTACACACGCCTCGTTACTTAAACCACTTACCCAAACAAACCACCAATGTAAACATGTTTATGTTTAACCAAATGTCAAAATGTTTATACGAAAAACCATGTCTAATGTAATGTGTGTAATGATGTCAAAATATCTATGTCAATGTCAATCATGTCATGTGTAAACAAAATGTCATGTATGGTAAGTGAAATATGTATCAACTAAACCATAGGTGAAAATGCACAAAACAAAGTATTGAAGTAAAACTCAGTTTAAATCAACGTTATGTTTTGTGGAGGTGCATGCTATACTGAATACAAACATTTATGCGGTATTGTTAAAATGCATACATTCAAGCCTTGTGACTGTGGTGATAAACCTTTAAACAAATTAAAGGTCTATCGGTTTTTATGTTTAAATCGAATTCGGTCATTCCTTTCATCCAAACATACCCAGGATGTCAGGAACGGGAGTTGTCAATTCCTATGGTACCACTACCTACTAACGAGCGGCGTGATCAAAGTTAATGAATGTATATTGTCCCACTTAAACAAAGCGAATGTCATACCCAAAATATAAACATGTGAAAACAATGCACTAAGTATGTAATCGAATGTACAAACATAGCGTGAAATATCATGTAAAAGAAATGTACTAAGTATGATGAACATACATAGCATGAAAATGTCATGTAAAACAATGTACTAAGTATGGTAAACATACATAGCATGAAAATGTCATGTAAAACGATGTACTAAGTATGCACACAACGGATATACATAGCAAAAACATAATGAAATCATGTACTAATAATGTACTAATGAACATAGCAAGTATATGATGCGAAAACATGAAAAGCATGAAAGTAACAAGTAGGCACATGTGTTTCACCCCAAAACGTTTGAAAAACAGTAAAAGAGGGGACTATGTACTCACTTAAGATTGCTTAGAAGTTGTAAGATAACCACCAAGCAATGCTAGAAGATCACGGAATCAAGCGGCACCTGTATAGGTATCTACATTAATAAACGGACATATCGGAGGATCGGGTAGTACGAGGTTTTGTAAACCAAATAAGTGTGGGAACTTATGTAATATGGTCTGACAAAGCCTACGTACTAAAACGAAACTTATCCTAAGTGCTTTTGACCCGTTACGACCCGCTTAGGTAGCTTATGCTACTTTAACGTGTCGTTCGCGTAAAACGTGTTCGGAATGCCTAACTAGCCCTATGATAAACAAGATATGCCTTAACATGTTCAATATTGTTGTTAAATCAGTTTAGATACCAAAAATTATGTTACATAGGCTTAAAATGAATTTTGGCGTAAAAAGGGTATTTTGGTAATTTACCTAAGGCACATACGTTACCTATCATACAACTAGTTAAACAATGTGACCATAAGGTATAACCTCGGAAGGTTATTCCCTATATAACTATGGTCACCTAATATGTTTGGTCGGATCCTAACGATCGACCAAATGGGTCGGGTTCGTAAGCATAAGCGATTGGTTAGATCGCTTACCTTTACGACCCTAAACAAGCACAAATCTAAAAGCGACGAGCTAAACATGCTAGAACATGTTTAGTAATGTTTGAAAACAGGTTTGGTATTAAAACAAACGGTTTTAATACCCTAGAGTAGTTTGGTTACAAAATACGTGAGAAAACGCATTTTGGCCGAAACTACGACTCGTCACTGAGCCTAGATAACGTGGTAATCAGTAGGTATAGTTACTAGGGACTATAACCATCGTGATTACGCTCACGTTATGAAGTTCAAACGAACTTCGCGTTGACCATAAACTGGTCAATGCAGAAAGTCAAACGCAGTTTGACTTTAACGCTAAAACGAACGAGAAACGCGAAAGAATACTTACAGAAGGTCCCCGCAAGATTGATTTCCGAGTATTTCTCAGGTATGAAGTGTTTATAACTCCGACTTAGAGAAAATCTCAGAATCAAGTGGGTTTGAATGAAGTTGGGGTTGGGTATTTATAGGTGAAGCACAACCGTTAGGATCGTTTCTTGGAAAACGAGCTTCGATCTGAGCCTTACACCTCGTACCCACTGATTTACAAAACCATTGGCACCCAAAACCAGCCCATAGTTTAGGAGAAACCATGTGCATAAGTGTGTAACAGCTGGGAATAGCTGGAAAGCATTTCTGCTGATCTGGGAGGGGCTTACGGACCGTAAGCAATCCCATACGGTCCGTAAGGGACCTGCAGACCAGCTATGTTTTTATTTTGACAGTTTTGGCCCCTGTGCGCGCATGGTCGAGTTTTGGTACTTCTAACACCCGTCAAACCCATTTCTAAGCTCTACAAGGATGTTAAAGTATAGGGAACATAAAACATGCTCAAAAATACGTCGGATGTCGGTTCGTTTGGCCGTACGATTGCGTTGTTCGGTTAATTACGACGGAAGTCGTAATGGACGCAAAAACGGTCCAAATTGCGCGACGAATAGATTTTTGACAAGCCAAACACTAAAACATAATATTTTAATGCTTACATAAATTTTTGGATGCCCGGATGTATTCAGAATGTAAGTTATGCGCGAAAATGCAAACTTATGCACTTTTTGACGCTTTTAGTCCCTGAATGACCCAAAAGTTTATTTTAGCACACCGAACCCCTCAAAGCCTATTTCTAAGCTATGTAAAGGATATTTAAGGTGTGTTTAACTTATGATCATGTTCCGGAATGTTCGTTACAGTTCAAATCGGCATACTTTTCGCAGTTTGTCAATTTTAGTCCCTGTAAGCGAATTAACTGGATTTGCCATACCAAAGCCTTCAAAACTTATTTCTAAGTTATGTAAAGGTTATTTAAGGTATGTTAAGCATAAATTGGTGTTCCGGAGTATTTGTTGCTTTTAACTGACTACGTTTCCGCACCAGTTTGCGTATAATTCTCCAGAAAGCGATATAGAGTTTGGAATCGAATAAAAGTCAAAACATGAAAAACATCAAACATAAACAAACAAACACAAGGATCAAATAACTTTATTTCATTGATGATTGAACTGTTTACAATGATGACAAGCACAGATGTCACACTAACTCCTACGCGACCCTTGCTGAGCACCTAACTAGCCCGCGCAGGGTTGTAGGTGCTGAAGTCTCTTATTCAGAATGCTAAGTGCTGAAACTGATGTTCTCTCTTGTTTGGACCTCGCGCGAGGTCAGGCTTTGCTAAAATAACCCGCGCGAGTCTAAGATTGATCAGCTTGCTGAGTAAGGAGTATGGTCCAGCGCGTGACCCAGATGGTCTGCGCGGCTTTTTGGGACCATACCCCTTCAAGTATGAATAGATTTTTAAACAAGGGTTATTATCAATATTCGGATTAACATTCTCATATACAATCTTTATGGAAATCCTCATCCTTATTTGCCTAATTATATTTCTATCATACAAAATCCTCAATCAACAATCATGGATCTAGATTCCATTAATCGGATCTGTAGTACACATAATCATTTAGCACATTGTATCATTCAGGAACACAAGATTAGATTTGTTGTGACAACTCGTATTTCCTCGTGTTCTGATGCAACTTGCATGTACGCTACTTGAACAGTTGATGTGTTAATTTTAATGTTTATAATTTGTTTATTATAAGTTGTTTATATGTGTTGTGTGAATTGTTAAATGTTAAAATGTTGTTCCTTTGATAGTTCTGTTCTTGGCCCAAACACTCATCTCTTGTGTCTCGACTCATGGCCCAAACGAAGCCCAAGGCTTAAGCCCGACTCGTTCTCACGCATACACACATATGGTTTTGGGTGGCATTCCATAATGTTGCAAGCACACAAAGTTACCTAAACCCTAACATCTCTACTCCCTCAATTGAAACCGAAGGCAGCCCTTATCCTCTCTCGAAACCCTTGGTCTCTTCGAAGCCCTCTCCTTTTTGCAACGTGATCTTCCTTCGTCTAGCATACATATCACACTCTTCGGTTAGTCATCATCATTGTTTTAATTACTAGAGGTGTTTATATTCGTTGAGGATTTGTATGATGGTAATATGTTTTGATCGCATGAAAACATAATTAATATGAGGATGTGATTTGATAATTTTGTGTGATAGTAGCAAACTGTTAGAAAAGATTTGTATGATAGGAACAATGATTGATATGGTGTTAGGCATAAACTTGAACTGATGTTTATATCGGTTATGATGAATTTGTGAATAAGGTTTTGATAACCTGTGAATACATGATTCATGAATGAAGGATTGATGATATACAAGTGTGCTTTGATCCGAGTTGAATGCTGATTGTATTGTTAATTAATGTCAATGACTAAATGATGATTAGGGCTATGTTAATTAATAAGACTATGCATAATTGTAAATCAGCGACAATGATTGGGATTTCTGTTAACATAAACAGCTGCAATTAGGGTGTATGAATGTGTAGAAACATTGTTGTTTGATCTTGATTGAAACTGCCAAAAATTGTTAACTGGTGTTACAGAGATAATGGGCTACAATTAAGGAAATCAGTTACATCTCTAGGTCTAGACTGAGGTTACGAGTCGAGACCTCATGGTTTCTGTTGGATCGTCGTGTGACCCGAACGAGTCAATCAGAAGAGTTTACAATCAATATCAAAGGCGGAATCAGTGATATTGATGTGATTACAGCTTGATTCTCCCTAAATATCTTTCTTTTATTGATTTCAAAGCTTTTACAGATCGTTTGACAAAACGGCAGCACCTCGGCTCTGAAATCGGAAAGTTACAAATGAACCAGCAGCTCAGGTATTAATAGACTGGGTATTTCGCACGAAACCAACACTCTTCATTTCATGCGAAATGACTTGCTCATTTCATGTGAAATGACTCAGTACCATTTCGTACGAAATGAATTGTTCATTTCGTGCGAAATGACTCATGAACATCCAAATCCTATTTTCTAACCTGCTGAGCACTGGTTTATCCTATCTAGACTCAAGACTCTATAAAGACAAAGTTAACAGACATTAATGCACCAACAGACTCCCCCTTGGATGTTGACGAAGTCTTCAAGATAGAGTCTTTGGTTGTCTTCAGTCTTGATCTATCTTCTCACTTTTCCAATTTGATATGACACTGTAAAGTATCCTTCAATCTTCTATCTTCAAACTCCCCTTTGAATGTTGATCCAGAATTTTGACTCTCCCTTTCGAAAACTCCCCCTCTCGATAAGCTGGGACTAGAATTTTGGCTCAAATTTTACATAGACTTGGCCATGGGGATTTCACTTTACAACACCTATTACCTGCTTCTCAAAAATTTAACATTACAATCTATTCACATTTGAACTTCTTTTGTTGTACATCAGTTTTTTTTTAAGAAATCCACTTAAGTCTCCAAATCCAAATTAATGACTCTGGATACTTAATTTGTCTACCAAGTCCAAGGGGCCGTTTGGCAACATCTGAATGGTTAAGTGCTGAACCAGTAAGAGGTCTGAACCATTAAGTGCTGAATCAGTAAGAACTCTGAACCATTAAGAGCCTGTATAATGTTTAACCGTTAAGAGGCAAATGTCTAACCAATTCAGATTAGAGGTCTTAACCATTCAGACTCTGTATAAATCTTAACCATTCAGAGGCAAATGTCTGAACCATTCAGACATCTGTTCGTGTAACAAACAGTCTGAACCATTAAGTGCTGAACCAGTAAGATGTCTGAACCATTAAGAGCCTCATTAAGAGGTAAACAAACAGCCCCCAACTTAATGACCTTGGATGACCTAAGACAAAAACAAACTGACTTTTGTTCATTCAAACATCTTCTGAAAATTACAAGTTTCAAATTAATGAACTTGTTTTGACTTTTCAACTTTCAGGTTTTAGAACAAAAAGCTCCAAACTCATCTTCCAGCTAGAATCTTCCTGCATTTGCTTCAAACTGCGACTCTGGAGATCAGCTTTCCACTTTGGTTTGTCGGAAAATAAAGCAGAAATGAAAAATCTTTTTGGATTTTTAATAAAGATTCTAAACTAGAAAGCTATAAAATCTTTTTGAGTTTTGGAAGTTTAACAGAAATGAAATGCAGTAAATGTAAAATATTTACAAACATATTTTTGGTGAGCGTGTTAGGGAATCATATCAGCTTTCGACAAGTTACTAGTACCGTTAAGCTTGATAACATACTTAGAATTAAACAATTCGCTTAGATTATCGATACACTGATGCTTTTTAAATTTTCATACAAATTTCAATCTATTCAGGATACGAATTTAGTGTTTTAAGAGACTTAGCTTACACGTGTGTACCATCTCAGAATATACTCTCGTATCCAGACCACTATATTCAGTCTTACAGGTGAATGCACACTAATGATATCTGTAAAGGGGTAAATGCGAAACCATGAGAGCTCAGGCTAGAACTTCCGTTCGTACAGAGAGATGATGGTTCGACTTTAGGTGGGTCCCGTTTGGGGATCTTTTATTTCAACAACACATGATTAGCATTTTGCAATGTTTCATCATTTTTATGCTGAAGGTGAGCTTTAAGAATAAAGCAATTGCAAAGCATTATACGAGGACTAGGCTATTACTTCCGCAAAATCAGAAGTCCTAGTATAATACCCCAGACATCATCACGTACAAAGACCTAGTATGTCAGAAATAGGATCTTTCAAACAAGATTTCAGGGGTTACCTATATATCCGAGAGATGTTCCCCACGAAATAGTAAGTGACGATTTTAGCTTTATATCCCGAACAAACCTACTAGATGTGTAAAAACCTACCGGCACATCATCAGCGAGACTGCTTAATGTTTTAAAACTATACATTTCTTTAGCATACCGTAACTGTCAAACTGATGTACTATCATTTTCCCTTTTTACACAAGCTCTTTTTCATTTTTTTATTGTTTTTGGATTTTTTTTTTTTTTTTGAAAATAACCTACCTACTCCCCCTAAATACCAAAACAAGTAAAAAATTGACAAACCATTGCAGATTGCTTTTCAACATCATCTACAGTGGTACCTTCATCTACGCCAAGAATCCGATCCGAGATCGATAAAAGCTTCATACCGTTCAGTTTTAAAAGATATTTAAAATGAATTTTATCAAACACTTTGGTATGTAAATCAGTTTTTTGATTGTCAGTGTGGATTTTCTCAATTCGTATCAACTTCTTCTCGAAACAATCGCGAATGAAGTGATGACGAATTTCTATGTGTTTCGTTTTTGCGTGATGAACAGGATTTTTTGTGATGTTGATCGCTGCCTCATTATCAACAAAGATAGGGGTGTTAAGAAATTGCAAACCGTAGTCGCGCATCTGTTGCTGGATCCACAAGATCTGAGAGCAGCAACTGCTAGCAGATACATACTCAGCTTCACATGTGGGCAAAGCTACAGAGGTATGCTTCTTACATTGCCAGGTGACCAATCGTGGTCCGAAAAACTGACATCTCGCTGTTGTTGATTTAGCGTTAACTTTGCAGCATCCGAAATAGGAATCGGAATACCCTTCGAGCGTGAAATCGCCTTCTTTTGGATACCACAACCCCAATGATGGAGTTCCTTTCAGGTAGCGCAATATCCGTTTCACAATCACCATATGTGAAGCTCTCGGGTTAGATTGAAATCTTGCTGCGAGGCAGGTAGGATACATGATATCGGGTCTTGAAGCTGTCAAGTACATCAGTGATCCGATCATGGAACGATACATCGTTTCATCTACCTTCTCTCCGGTGAGATCAGGGTTTATCCCATGGTTCGTCGCTAATGGGGTGGAAGCTGGAGTAGATCCTGACATCTCAAATTTCTCTAAGATATCATGAACATACTTCGTCTGATGTATGAAAATTCCCTCGGGCAGTTGATCAACTTGAAGTCCCAAGAAGAATTTCAACTCACCCATCGATGACATTTCAAACTTTTGCTTCATAACTTTTTCAAACTCTTTGCACAAATCTTCATTTGTTGACCCAAATATGATATCATCTACGTATATCTGAACTATCAGAAGATGTCCGTCGACTTCTTTGGTGAAGAGAGTGGCATCCACTTTTCCACGGATGAAGCTTTTGGCAAGCAGGTGTTGAGTCAATGTCTCGTACCAGGCTCTCGGGGCCAAGTGTAAACCATACAGTGCTTTATCCAGTAAATAGACCTTGTCTTTGTGGATTGGGTCGGTGAAGCCCGGTGGATGTCCGACATATACCTCCTCTTTTACCTTCCCATAGAGAAAAGATGATTTCACATCTAACTGAAAAACTTTAAATCCTTTCCACGATGCAAATGCTAGGAAGATTCTAATTGCTTCAAGTCTAGCAACAGGCGCATATACTTCGGTGAAATCTATACCCTCCTGCTGACTAAAACCCTGGACTATGAGTCGAGCTTTGTTACGAATAATAACCCCTCGATTGTCTCTTTTACACTTAAGCACCCACTTGGTGTTGATCTTCCTGTGACCATCAGGCAAGTCTACCAATTTCCACACTCTCAACTTCTCGAATTGACTCAACTCTTCTTGCATAGCATTGACCCAAGAATCTTCAGTTAGCGCCTCTTTGTATGTTCGCGGTTCGATCTACGAAATAAAACAACTCAGTGAAAACTCAGTTTGTAAAGGAGCAACTGTAGAATAAAAACAAGTAAGGCCTTGGTCAATTTGTCGTTTGGTGCGAACACCTGATTGTAATTCTCCAATAATCAACTCCTCTGGATGGTATGAAAGAATTCTTGGCATCACCTCGCCTGGAACATCTACCTCGCCTTCCAAATTTGTGACATTTTGATCTGCATCTTCTTCACCGACTAGAATTGCTTGTCTTGAAATCTGGATTTGCTCCCCCTCAGAATCTGAATCACCACGATCAAATGCTGGCATATTATCAGATTCTAAATTATCATTGACTGCCGTCTGATTATCAAAAGCATGTTCATGTTCTGAAGATTGCTGAATATCATCATGTTCTCCAGCATTGCTTGGACCGGCTTCATCATCATTTGACGTTTGCTCTTGACGTCTAAAAGACTCAGCTGGGAACTTTTCCTGTGATGACTCATACTCTCTTAGAATATCCAACTCATCAAAGAACTCTGGTTCTTCTTCCATGTCAAACGAATCCGACAGAGTATCGTAGTTGAAACGCCATGAGTCGCCTGGGTTCTGAGGTGGCATTGTGTAACCTTGACATTCAACATTATGAGCTTCAATAATCCGCTTCAAACTTGGAACAAAGACTCGTTTCTGTGGACTAGAATAACCCACAAATATGCATTCGATGCTCTTTGGACCAAATTTTCCAGAAGGCTCTAGAACAGTGCACGGAGACCCAAACGGTTCCAAATACTTCAGGTTCGGCTTGCGATTGTTGATTAGCTCAAAACACATTTTGTTGAATTTCTTTACTGTGAGAACCCGGTTGAGTGTATAGCAAGCGGCTGACACTGCTTCTGCCCAAAAATTAACTGGTAACTTTGAATCAGCAAGCATCGTCTTGGCCGTTTCAATTAGCGTCCTGTTCTTTCATTCTGCTACCCCATTTTGCTGCGGAGTATAAGGAGCACTAAATTCTTGCAATATACCTCTCTCATCACAATACTCTTCCATTTTATTGTTCTTAAACTCTGTACCGTTGTCACTTCTGATTCTTCTGATTCGCGTTTGGTACAAGTTTTCAATTTTTCTGAACAACGCCATTAAACTTTCAAACGTTTCATCTTTTGTCTTTAGAAATGATAGCCACGAAAATCTAGAGTAATCGTCAGTTACTACTAGACAGTAGAGATCACTAGTTATACTTTTGACATTCACTGGACCAAAAAGATCCATATGAAGTCTCTCTAACGGTCTCGAAACTGAGTTGACTTTCTTTTGAGGATGTGATCTCTTCTTCTTCTTGCCTTTGATGCAGCTAATGCACTCCCCTTCCAGATGGAAACTTTTCAAATGAACACCAGTTACTAAGTCGTTGTGCACCAGGTGATTCATTTTTCGCAGGTGAATGTGGCCCATCTTTCGATGCCTCAACTTTGATTCTTTTTCTGTTGCTTTTGACATGAAGCAATGAGCCTGACCCGTGGTAGTAGTAGCTACGCTCATGTCCAACACGTACAGATCATTGACTCTAGGTGCTAACATGATAACCCACTCTTCGGGAACAACAAATCCTGGTTTCAAGATCAAACATTCCTTATCTGTAAAGTGCGTTGTATACATTCTATCACAGATCTGAGATATGCTCAGAAGATTATTCTCTAGCTCGGCGATGTAGTTCACTCTTTCAAACGTGACAATACCATTAGATAGAGTTCCTTCACCAACTATTCGACCACCTTGATTTCCTGCAAATCCCACATATCCTCCATTAAACCCTCTAACATCGTACAACAGGGTTTTCTTCCCCGTCATGTGCCGAGAAGCTCCACTATCCATAATCCAACGTGAAACGGATCTTGGAAGCTCCTGCACATGTCACAAACACTTAGTTAGATTTTGATGCCACCCAAGCCTCTTTTGACTCAGGTAGCTGGACATTAAGGACAGTTCTTTTAGTGAACAATGGTGGAAAATTTTTGTCATTCATCTTTAAGCTCTCTTCAGATCCAACCTCAACCTCTTTGTATAAGAAAAACTCATCTTTATGAGGTTTAACAAACGGTTGGTCTTTCTTTTGAACATCCTTCTTTTCAGAATTGAGCATTTGTTTTTCAAGTTTCTCATAGTAATCCAAAGGAACATTCATCTTTACCGGTGTGGTAGAAGATGATTGTTTTTCCGACTCTGAAACCTTTGGTTTTGGAGAACTTGTTTTCTTTTCAACAACTTTTGGCTTCCATGTTTGTTGAGACGAAGCAACCCTTTTGTAAAACTTGTCATTTTTAGTTACCACATTCTTTACAGGTTCAGTTTTGATTTTGGTGATTTCATTTTTCAAAACTTTCTTCTCAACAACCATTGGAGCTTTATCTTTTGCATCAACTTTCTTTTTCTGAATCTCAACAACTACATACTTAGGCTTTGAGTTGGTGCACTTTCGTGCAATGTGTCCAACTTTGTTGCACTTGAAGCATGTACGAGTATCAACTACCCGACTTGTGCCTTCAGTCTGAGGTTGTGAGGCCTTCTTCTCAAAGAATTCTTGATTTGATTTTGAAAAAATTTCAGACTTTTCGTCAGAAAGTGATCTTGAACTTGAACTTTTCACAAAAACCTTTTTCTCGACAAGCTTTCTGTTTTGAACATTCTTTTTCTGATAATTCTTACCACCCTGATAACCACCCGACCATCTGTTTTGGTTGTTGTTATAAAAACGTGGTGGTACAACAGGCTTTTTATAGTAAGATTTATCTTTTTCAAGTTCAATTGTCTTTCAGAATGTTTCACACCTTCGATTTCCGACACATCAATCTCAGTCAACTTGAACACATTTCTCAATTTGCCAACATTCACATTCTCCAAAGGAGAATCACGATCCGAATACAACTTATCAGATCCCACCATCTTGTACATCACAAGATTAGGTTCTTCACTTAAGTTGTTTTTGGATTTTGATTTTGGAATGTATTTGTCCAAAAAGCATTCATCATCCTCAGTAGTAGGGATGAGCTCGGTACCGTCCGGTACCGAAAGAACCGGTACCGAAAATCCTCAAAAGTGGGTACCGGTACCGGTACCGAATATACCCGGTTCGGTACGGTTCGGTACCGGTACGGTACCGGTATTTGAGGGTAAAAACCGGTAAATACCGGTACCGAACCGGTACCGTACCGGACCGGTACCGTACCGGACCGGTACCGTACCGGACCGGTACCGAACCGGTACCGAAAATGTTAAAAGTCGGTACCGAATCGGTACCGAAAAGGTACCCGGTTCGGTAAATTCGGTACCGGTACCGGGTCCATTTTGCTCATCCCTACTCAGTAGTGTCACTTTCAGATTTCAAAACATTTTCAGCCATACTTTTAACAATTTCAGACTGGACACTATCTTCGTCAAATGATGAAGTGAATGTGACATCAATCGTGTCTGGAAGCTTAACTTCATTAACTTCTTCATCATTTACCAACCTTGATTTTTCCTTTGAAAAATTGTTTAACACTGGTGGTGGAACCTGATGATACCCCACCCCGGTTCCATCCGAGTATACATCTTCGCCTGCTTTGTTCTTCCCAATTGGTTTAGGAACGATATGTTGAAGAACAAAACTTGCGGAGTTGTAACTGTTCAATTTCAACTGGATGCGTTCATTTTTAATTTTAGCTTCTTGAAACTGAAGCTTCAACTTAGCAATCTCATCCAACTGTTGGTTGATTTGCTCTTCTTTAACCCTAAGAACTCCTGACGGTTGCACATTTTCTTTGTTTGTTTTACCATTTCTTTCATCATAATCTTTTACCGTTCGTTTTAGCTTCTTAAAATTTTCTGAGAGTTGACGATTTTCATGAATTAACTTTTCGTTTTCTTTCCTAATTCTTTCTACATCATTTTTATCATTTTCTCTTTTCTTAGTTAATTCTTTTAATCATTCATTTGAAGCTTTTAACATTTTGTCACGGTTTAAGATCTGATCTTCAACATCTCTGACTCTTCCTGTCAGTTCTTCGGTCTTTTTACCCATTGAGGTAAGCAAGTGTACTACAAACCTTGCAGTCTTTCATGCAATTTTTGCAGTCATTCTCAGTTTTGGCTTTCTTACCTGACTCATTGATTGCATCATTCGGACTGACCTTGCTTTTAGACTCAGTTCCAGAACCAAAAACTACCTCTAGCTCTTTTGCTGCAAGCACTTTGTCAGCCATCTTCTTCAAATTTTCTGCAGTGAATTCTTTTGACGTATCAATAATCCCGTCATCAACTTTCTTTGACTGCGGCTCCTTCTCTTTTTCTTTTTCTTTAGCTTCTCCTCCTCCCCACCACATTCTCTGGCTGGCTTCTTCTTCTTCAGCAATTTGCTCTATGAAAGTTTCAACACTGACAGAATCTGGATCAACAGCAATGTTTCCTTTAGGATCTAGGTAACATTCTCTATCAGCATCCCATCTATTCGCCCTTTTTGCTCCTTTGTATGTATGATAAATTTTACTCTTCATGCTTTGAGCTACCATCTTTCTGTTAACGTATTTCACTTCTTCTGTTCTGGTATCTTTGAAAGGAACAATCTTTGTCATAAACGCATAGCCCGCTGCATCTTCTTCTGGTAGCAATTCATCATCATGAATAACAGCAAGTGCTCTTGATTTTTCTTTGGGGGTATCTTCTAGCTGCTTCGTTCTGGGCGGTTCAGATTTGTTTTGATGATAGATGGCTCTTTTGTAATAATCTTCTCTGAATGGATTAGCAGTATCATCAGCATATGCATTTCGACATTCACGTTTAAAATGTCCCTTTTGTTTACATTTAAAGCACATGACTTTCGATTTATCAAACCCGAGCTTTGTGGACGGTCCGCTAATGGAGTGTCTGCCTGTAATCTCCATGAACCTTTGTGCTCTCCTAACCGCACTAGCCATACACCACCTGATATCGATCAACTCCATCTCTTCTGGGTCGATCTAATCATAGTCCTCCTTGGTGAGGTTAGTATTTCCAATCTTGCCCGCAACAAGGCTCTCGTATGATTCTAGAACAGATGCTAAAAACACCATTTGCTGCTTTGCGGATTCTTCACTGAAATTTTGAGCATTCTTAAGATCCCACAGCAATGTTACATTGAAACAGATTCTTTGGAACTGATTAACTTGAAGTAGTTGACGATGAACCACCATGAAAACCACTGCTTGAACTTTCTTGATTTGACGTGTTAGAACTTTCAGCTGAGAAAGTTGTCTTAGGAGATGTAGTCTTCGGGATCATACTTCCTCGATAATACAGCTCCACATTCTGCTGATATGAGGAATGATTGACTTTATTTGATTTCTTGATCTCAAGTTCATGACTCTCCAATCTTTCAATTAACAAATCAACCGTCAGATCCTCCAACTTTATTGTGTTCTTCAGCATCAAAGCAAAGTATTGCCAGTCTTTCTCATCCGGCAGCGAGTCAAACAGTTTGTCAACCAATTCTTCTTGGGTATAGATGATTCCGTGTCTTGCAAGTTCCATTTTCAAATGCCCGAATCTTTCAATCATCTTTGACATAGATTCATTTTTCAAACATCCAAACAAATCAAATTCTTTTCTTAACAACTTCTTTTTGTTTTTAACTATCTCGGCACTACCCACACATTTCACTCTCAGTTTCTCCCATAGATCTTTCGAATTTGTATACTCAATCAACGATATTATGTCATCTCTCACGTACTGATGAAGCAAAGCAATGCACTTTTGTTCAGCAACAAAACTTTCTACTTCAGTATCTGCTATATTTTCATAATCCGATCTTCCCATATTGAAACCATTCTTCATGCTCTTCCAGCTTGAGTATGCAAAAGCTTTTAGCCATTCTTCAAACCTTTTAGCCCATCTATTGTATTCTTCAATTGCCATTAGCTTGGGCGGTTTGTTGTATGTGCCATAAGCACTTTCTACACTCAAAGCGTCAGAAAGGGTTTTCTTTGCACTTTGACTTGGAGCATTTTCATTCGTGTTGTTTGATATATCATCTCCTGTGCTTCCCGTGAAAGCAAACGCGTCACTGAACGGATTCAGAAAATCATCCATTTTCAAGTACCTGAAACACTCAACAAACGCTTAGAAAAATTTTGGATTTTAAAGACAAGTTCAAACGAAAACAGTTCACGCGAAATAAGTTCTTCGCACGAAATGATTTTCACACGAAATACACGTTTAGTATGAAATAACAAGTTTGGCGTTAAATAGATCTATTTCGTACGAAATGGAGGTTGTTTTCGTACGAAATGAGATTCCAAGTTGATTTCGTGCGAAATAAGGTTTGATTTCGTGCGAAATGAGGAACAATATGCTGATTTCGTGCGAAATCACTTGATTTCGTGCGAAACCACTTGATTTCGTGCGAAACCACTTGATTTCGTACGAAATAGGGTTCACAAGATTGATTTCGTGCGAAATAGACACTGACTATTTCGTGCGAAATGATGTTGATATCAGCATATCGGCCACCATTTTGTCAAATTGATCCAGTTTTTGTTCGAATTTTGGTCCAATTCTTTCAAGGATCCATTAAAACAGTGTTTTATGTGATATATGAGAAATTCAATCCATTTTGTCCGTTAAATCTCGTTTAATTTTGAAAAGAATGAGTAGAAGTCAGATTTTATGATGAAAACAAGCTGAATTGGTATAAACTCTTCTTCCTGAGCTCTGATACCACTTGTTGGATCGTCGTGTGACCCGAACGAGTCAATCAGAAGAGTTTACAATCAATATCAAAGGCGGAATCAGAGATATCGACGTGATTACAGCTTGATTCTCCCTAATTATCTTTCTTTTATTGATTTCAAATCTTTTACAGATCGTTTGACAAATCGGTAGCACCTCGGCTCTGAAATCGGAAAGTTACAAATGAACCAGCAGCTCAGGTATTTATAGACTGGGTATTTCGCACGAAACCAACACTCTTCATTTCGTGCGAAATGACCTTGTACCATTTCATATGAAATGACTTGCTCATTTCGTGCGAAATGACTCGGTACCATTTCGTACGAAATGAATTGTTCATTTCGTACGAAATGAATTGTTCATTTCGTGCGAAATGACTCATGAACATCCAAATCCTATTTTCTAACCTGCTGAGCACTGGTTTATCCTATCTAGACTCAAGACTCTATAAAGACGAAGTTAACAGACATTAATGCACCAACAGTTTCGACTCGAGACCAACCATCACCAAACAAGAGAACTCGAGACAACTTAGTTGTGACTCCGGTTTCAACTCGAGACCTCATGGTCTCGAGTTGCAATTGCTAGTCTCGACTCGAGACCGTTGAACTACAACCTGAGATAGCATGATCTCGACTCGAGATCTCTAGTCTCGACTCGAGACCTCCTGGTCTCGACACTTATCTTGATTGGGCCGCGTTGTATGAAACTTGCACACTATTGGTAGGCCCATGTACTTGGGCCGCACACTTGGGCTTAAAACCTGCACCTATATGCTACTGTTAAACATGTTATGTGTATGTTGTTAACCCTGATTGTATGCAATCTGTTAGTATACATGTAAAACCATACGTGTGATACTTGAGTACGAACCTGACTTGTATGGTAACCATAATAGGACGTGGTTGACCACATTAGCTCAAGTACTTTTATCTGCCGAGCTAATCTAAGGTGAGTTCACTGCTCTTTTTCAAGCATGCGTCTCGGGGAGGGACATCTGGTAAATATTCCAGGGAGGAATATTGGGTTATGGGGTTTAACTGGAATGTTAAACTGGGATGTCGGATAATACACTTACTTTCTATCACTTAAGTCCCATCTACTACCGAATTAGTTGCCAGGGAGGCAACGAGGTTATTAGTTGAAAGCGCTATTAGGTTTGGCACCCTCACACCGTACCGAGGAGGACGGGCGTAAACTAATGACTTTAACCACTCGACCAATGTCTGATAGAGCATTGGGGAAGGACAAATAAACTGACGCCATCTTGCGCTATCGAGTTACTATCAACATGTTTTTAAACTAATATTTGGTAACTAAACGTTTTGACAAACTGTGAACTCGCCAGCGTTATGCTGATACACTTGTCTACATGCTTGCAGGTCGTTAGATTCTTGGACATGGAACTTGCAATCTGGGTGTGCTGGAGTGGTCATGGTTTGAGATACTTGGAATTGCGTGATAAGTTTATCTGTTTTAAAACACTTGGTTTTTGGAATACTTGAACAATGGTTTACATTATGCTTCCGCTGACTATGTTGGGCTTTTAAGTTATGTTTTGGAAATACTATAACTTAATGATTGGAAACTTTATTTAATATCTTGTAATAGTTCAATGTGATTGGTGGCTGGATCTTGGTACGTCACACACCTCGCGGGGTTTCCGCATGTGGTATTTTGGGGGTGTGACATTTGTGGCTGTTCAACGACTATCACTGTACCATCATTGAATCAATCTAGCACATTCCACTATCATTTCTTACAAACAAGTTATCATACTGTCAGGAACCATCATCCAATATTCATAAAAATCCAAGCTTTGCTACAACCAACCCCTAATCCTTATATCAACTTTTATATTCTAGCATCAAATAATTTTTGTCAATGTATCAATATATTACACAAAAACAATTATCATTTATCATATGAATCATTGACCAACACGCACCTTAAACATGTATTCCTATCAAGTATAGAGGTGGTACACTAACCAGTTTGATTGAGAGTAAAAATGTGCAGAAAGATCAAGAGATAAAGCTTCCAAAATGATGATTGATGATTATCTTGAAGGCTGCCGCCGAGATCAAAAAGAAGGGAGAAGATGTGTGTTTTTAGGGTTTTTAGAGAGAGAAAGTTAGAGAGACAGGGAGAATGTTTTTGGGATTGATGAGCAAAATGATTGCTGCCAAAACCTTCTAATTGTCGGCTGAAAAGGCCCTTTTTATATGCTTGTGGATGTCGCACACTTTTAAGTGTGCACCCACTAGTGTGCGGTGTATTAGGGTTCCATTATGGGCTTCTCAGTGACACTGGGCCTGGACCAACAGTGGTGTGCGGTGTAAAATCGGAGGTGTTGTGCGACCAGTGTAGTGTGCATGGTGTCAAGGAAGTGTGCGGCTGGTACAAGTGTTCGACCGATCTAAAAGTAGTAATGATGATAATAATAATCTAAATATTTATCACATAATGCACATTTAATCCTACCATAAATCTTATTTATTATACTCACATAATTATAACATAAAACAAAGCGTGTAGGAAAACCCGAAGTGTCACATTATCCCTAAGTTCAGAGAAATTTCGTCCTGAAATTTAGAGCGCAGCCACTGACGAGCTAGTGTGTTAAAATGTTTTCGCGGGGTGTCACATCATCCCCCTATTAGTTTGGAATTTCGTCTCGAAATTTGGCTGTAGCCTTAGTGTTGGAAGTATTGTTTACAAACAACTGGGGATACTTGCCCATCATCTGGTCTTCCCATTCCCATGTAAACTCTGGGCCACGGCGCGAGTTCCAACGAACTCGAACAATAGGTATCTTGCTACGCTTGAGGGCTTTGATTTCTCGATCCATGATCTCAACCGGTTCCTCAACAAAGCGTAGCTGATCGTCGATCGTGAATTCCTTAAAAGGAACGATTAGGGTCAAACATCATCTGAACCGTGCCCATCGATGCAACACCACATCGATTCATCATCGAATATGCCTATCGATTGACGAAGATTCATAGGGGCGAAGAATGGGCATTTCCCGACGAATGCCATTTTCCATGGCTACCTATGAGCATGTCGTGTTTGATAAAATTTGCAGATTGGGGGGGTTTCGAGGGTGGAGGTTTACGGTTGAGATGGTTGAAGGTTGGAGGTTTACGGGGAGATGGAAGTTGTTAGTTGGTGCAATGGTGGTAGGTGGTGCTCGGAGGGACTTGGAGATGGTAGTCGTGCGGGGAGAGGTGGGTGGTTGTGGTGGTGATGAGATGGTGGTTATGGTGCTAATGAGGTGGTGGAGTGGTGGTGGTGGTGAAGATGGTATGTATGTATATATAAAAAAATATTTTTTATATAAATATCCACGTCATCATCCACATAATCAAGCTAGCATCCACATGAGTGTTCACGTCATCAAAAACTAACCCAGTTAGAAAAGGATCAATGGAGGCCAAAATTTTACAAGTTGAGATTGTCAGAGGAAATTTTTTAAGTTGGGATTACTATCTGCCAACTGGTGAAACCTTGGTTATTAAAATCCAATAACCCAATAAGAAAAAGCTCGATGATGTTGCAAATGTGAAGTTGAACGAGGAATAAACCTCTGACCATGTTTTCTTTTGCTATTGAATTCATAGTATTTAGATTTACATGGCCTAGTCTTATGTGTAATTACTCAGTTTCTTTTGTAGAAACCTGAGCTGTAAGAATTTTATATTGATTTCTGCCCTAATTTATATAAACGGCTTAACGTAAAAGTTTGTTGTCCTCTAAACTTATTTCAACAAAAATTAAAGATGGAAGAACTAAAATGACCAGGTTGTTACCATTACAACATGAGAAAGCCTCTTGCCTATTTGTAACATTAAAATAAAGCAGACACAATATTTTCATCATCAATAAGTTAGTTGCATGTAAACAACAAACAGACACAATATTTGTCTCCCACTGCAGCTTATCAATTCAATTGTTATCTTCTCTGAGCTTGATCCAATCCCAAAAACATCATAACAATAGTTGTCTTTCGCCTATCGGGGCCACACATTCAAGAAACATGATAAACGAATTTCAAGCCATGACCCATCCAAGCACAATCATGATAACGATCTCACACCAAAATAATATTTAATAGCAATTATACGATTCTAATTGTATACTTAAATGTACATTGGAAACCAATCAATCACACACCTCATCACTTCTACACATAATGCACAACATCATGAATGCCTATTCTATCACATCAAAAACCATACTCAATGTTATCAGCCTTCCAGAATACACCTCATGATTGGCTAACATACAGAACAGGGACCAAACCTGCCAATTTACCATCCCGACCCGGCCTCTTTTTCTTCACCTGCGGTCAAAACAAAATATCAAAAATCATAAGCAACAAAAGGAAAGATATTGAGAAACAAGACTTGACATATGTATTCCAGCAAACATTGATGGACAACCAGGAGTGACTAAATGGGCGGGTTGAGTAACGGCTCAAAAAACATAATGAGTTGGGTAAACCCACTAAAAACACTTTTGATTAATTTTATAACGGTTTTACAGATAACTAAATGTGATCGCAAAATAACGTCTTTATAAATCAATTTACAAGGTTTTATGCATCTGGAAACATTTTTAACCTGCTTGAACTAGTGAACCCGCTTGCTATTTAGTTGGATCTTCTAGCTAAACCGTAGATAAAACATACCGAAGTCGACCCATTTGTATATAGATAGGTTAAATTGTCACCCGTAAACAAAACATTCAGCATAATGACGAGACAGTGTACTTACATAGAACCACCCATCCACTTCATACTCGATTTCAACCTCTTCCCCAGCGGTTAAATTCAACTGAAATATAGGAATTCTTACAAGTCGGAGAAATGGTGTAATTTCAAACAAAAAAGGATATTGACTAAAAGTCAAAGTACCTCATCATCACCACCAGCGGTGAAATCATAGAGAGCTGATCCAGATTGTACATTCCCTGAAGAAGATCGTTCTTCTTCATGAGAATCAAAGCTGCTTGACCCCTGTCCAGCCAGAGGGTTCTCAAATGACTCGTATCTTTGGTGAACGGGTGATGAGTATGGAGGTGGCTCTTCCGTAATCTATATTAAAAAAGTTCGTAAATTCAATAAACTTTGACCAGTTAACAACACTAACCTGTTACCTATAAAAGAAAAAAGAAAAAAACTAACCGGGGAGCCATAAGCCTCATAAGAAGAGGACCCACCAGATGGCTTTCTGTTTCTGCTCGTACTCGACTTCTCCTGAAATTATGCACCCAATTAACACATTTTATTGTACAACTGACTACCGGTTCTAACTCGTTTATTACCAAACCAAAAACAATACTTGTTTGCCCTTACAGGTCAGGCAAAGCAGAAGAAAATCAAACATATACAGTGGAGGTTGTCTGTCAAAATGGGTGATTTTGGAACCAGTAAAAATACGCTAAATACTTGAAGACATCAACAATTGACTTTGTACAAAAGAAGACATAGATAAAAATATTTTCTCGCACAGAATGACAAAACTAAGGAATCACACACAGCACAGCGATTTATTAAGTAAAGAAATTAAATCGCTATATACGTATATAGGATGAGGATCATGAGAAAACCACAAAGTTACTTGAAAACTTGAGAGAACAACTATCAACCAAGCAATTATTTTTTTCAACGTTTTTTTATTATAAGTTATTGTAAAAAAAAAAAAAAAAAAAAAAAAAAAAAAAAAAAAAAAAAAAACTATAAACAATATATGCCTAGATTGACGATCTAGTTCACGAGCTACATATATGTAGGCTGTAGCTCGTCGATTTACATTTATTTTATTAATTCCTGTGAATATTAGTAACGTATAAAAGTATGTAATTTTTTTTGTTTTTATTTTTTTAAGAAGTGTCACGTGTTTGGGAGGTTACACAGGTTTGAACCCGATTATAAACCACCTCTAGTATCCAGGCATCATGTTAAGATACAAGTTAACTAGGCCTCTTAATAAACATTAAAATGACTTGCAATTAAAATGGATTATTATAGGATTAGGAGCATCAAAAACACTCGTATCATCTAACCAGCTTCAACCATTATTGAAACATTAATTTATTTAGCATGATTTACATACCGCAGGTTGTGAAGACCCATAAGTTGATGGTTTTGAACTGAACAATGAAGGATAATTCATTCCTCCAAAGTGAGACGAAATTGATGTCTCAACTGACCCTACAGAATCTGGAGAAGAAGATCCAGAGGACCTACCATCATCATCCTGCAAAAAAATATATATATATTTCTTACATCATCATGCATAATCAATTAACCGTAATGGAAAATTTAGAAGTTAAATCATACATCAGCTTCTGCCGTCTCTAAAAGAGTTTTAGCCCACATGTCATCATAACTCATGGAAGGTCTGGATATAATGTTCTCATCATCAACATCAGGTGCATCAGTACCAGCCCCAGCCAGAAACTCATTCACCTACAAAAACAAATTATCTTAGCCATGGGTCTTCTCCTTTAGCTCTTTCGTAAATGTAGATAATAACGGAGGGATTAATGAGTGAGAAGCAAATTAGAACATATCTCACCCTGTTCATTGCAGGAGCATTGTTCCACAAACCATCGTCAGCAAGACCTGTTGCCCAAGCATTTACTAGATCATCATCAAGATTGTCAGGCTCCGCAGGTGCTGGTTTAGTGGCCTCATATATCAGTTCGGATATCCCTGTAGCAACAGCAACATCTTTCATGCCACTTGATGCAGTTATATTATGCCGATTGCGATAAATCTCAATAAGTTTTGCACTGTTATACATTGAAAACAAGACTATAAGTGAAACAAATAATTGATCAAAAGACCTGCTAAAGGCTAACAGCATAGGTCAATGAAGGTCAACAGCACAGGACAGTAACAGTTACCTTGTTGGCCCAAGAGGTAGATATTTTGATCTTGGAACATAACAGAATAGTGAAACAAGATCTAGAAGCCTTTCATGTGTCTCATAGAGCTTCTTCAGTTCGTCATCAGTCCACTCTTTTTGGGCATTATCATGGTTACGCATATCCCTGCAACCTCAGGTACAAAAACATTCATTACACAATTAAAAGGAATAAGTTTTTTAAAAAAAAAAAGTAAAAAGAAATAATCATGTGTACGCACTTTATGAGGTCATCTTGTGCACTATACATGTCATCAAGGACCTTGAGCATTGGACTAAGCAGAGATCCAAGACCAGTGCCACTAGCTCCTTGATCTTCACCATTACTAATATGCATATCTGAAAACTGGGACTGCACACCCCCTTGTGCTAGAGCATGTAAGAACTCATAGATTTGTATTCTGTAAGGCTCACCCGATCTGATTGCCATCGTGGTAAGAGCTTGGGCAGCAATTATACGAACCTGAGATAAAAATAATGATAACAAGAATGAATCAGAAAAGACAGACAAAAGAGTAAATCAGTAAATGACGATGACGATTGATGTCTAGCCCATATAAAAATAAAAATAAAAAAACTCCAAATAGGCATATAGCTGCTCTAACACTAGACTACCATGGATGTTTATACATTTCTGAGAATGAAAAATATACTCCTTTAACTGTTCAGAGGCATTCTGATTTCTGACCTCTTGCACAATATAAACATAATAAAAAAAAGGAAGAACACATTTAAGCCAATGTGTATTAAAAATGAACTTAGAATCAAACAAGTAGGCAGGCTTACATGACAGAAAAAAGAGACCTCTTAACATAATTCCAATGCGAGAAAGGCCAAAACTATATACAATGTCAATTATAGTTTCTATGAGCCTTTCTGAGAGAAACATAGTTATTGATAGCGAATAGCGACAAGGTACCTATATGCTACGTGGCGATAGCAACGAAATAGCGCCCACTATATCGTGTTTAGCGATAAGGCTGTTAAAAATTTAAGAAATAAAAAATAGCTATTATACAGAGTTAAATGCTTGTTTGGTCCTTTGCAGATATTGCAGAGTTGGTCCCAAGACTTCGATACTTATAGAGTTGGTCCTAGTGGTTGTAATTTTTGCACTCGTATGGTCCTTATCACTAACCTATGTTAAGTTTTTCAGTCAAGTGTGTGTGAAATGACTAGATTACCCCTGAACAATTTAAAAAAAATAAAAATAATATATAGATGGGCCACCCTCATCTTCTTCCTCCTATCTCTCTCTAAAAAAACCCTACCACCACCACCACCTACACCATCAACCAACCACCACCTCCACCGTCACCTTCAACCCACCACCACCACCACCTCCACCGTCACCTTCATTCTGTAGTCAAGCCGGATTTCCACAAGGTTAGCACCTTCATTCTTGGCCTAAAACATATCACCCACCAACTATTGGACGGAATGACTCATCAATGGCACATACACCATTGTTGTTTTTCTCAACACACCGAGACTACCCATGACCCTTAATCTCTAAACAACGAAAAAACCAAATAAAAAAAAGTTAATTCTGGTTAATCACGGTTTCGATTTGGTGTTTAAATAAGCAAAAAAGTTGGTAAGAGATAGGGGCTTGGTGACTCCTATGTGGAAATCCAACACAATTTCAAATAACTTGTAAAATGTGGCAGGTATTAGCTGTTGGGGAAGATGTAAATCTATGTTATTTTAATCGCATCGAAAAAGTCAAATATGTGCAAGTTGTCGTGAAGAACCCCACATTGAACCTGCAAAAATATAAAGAAATTGGTGCTTTGTAAACAAGGTAGGAAAGGTGTGAAACTGGATGGAAGGAGTTGGTGGCCACTATTACATTTTACTATTAGGATTAGGTTAGGAATATTATGTGGAGGTGGTAGTGGTGGGTTGAAGACGACAGTTGAGGTGGTGGTGGTGGGTTGATGGTGGATAGGGTTGTTCATGAGCCGAGCCGAGCCGAGCTAGGGCAAGCTCGGGCTCGGCTCAATTATAAACCGAGCTGGCTCGGGCTCGGCTCAATTATAAACCGAGCTGGCTCGGCTCGGCTCGGCTCGGATTTGAAACCGAGCTGAAAGTCTAAGCTCGGGCTCGGCTTGGTTTAAACCGAGCTGGCTCGGCTCGGCTTGGTTTGGCTCGATTTTAAAAATATAAATTAATATAGCTCTCAAAATTCAGTATTCTAAAATATTATCCAATACTTCAAAAGAACATATTCAAAATAAGTTGAACCTAAATACATTACACGCCAAAATCACGTGCAACAACGCAAAATAAGTTTTATATTTCAAGTAAATACAATATTTGTTCATTAGCACGACAATCAACCATTGGTGGAGGTGGTGGGTTGAAGGTGATGGTGGAGGTGGTGGTGGGTTCACGGTGGAGATGGTGGGTTGAAGGTGGAGGTGGTGGCACTAGGGTTTTTTTAGAGTGAGAAAAAGAGAGATAGGAGGAAGATGATGAGGGTGGGCCCATCTTTATACTCTTTTTTTTTTTTAATTTTTCAAAGGGAATCTAGTCATTTCGCATATACGTAACTGAGAAACTTAACATAGGTTAGTGATAAGGACCACACGAGTGCAATAATTACAACCACTCGGATCAACTCTGTAATTATTGAAGTCTTGAAACCAACTCTGCAATATCTGCAAACCACAGGGATCAACCAAGCATTTAACTCTTATATATGTGTGTGTATATATATATATAGGGTAGGGTTCATGCGTGAACACAATGTGAACACAACCAAAATAAACCCACCCCACCACCACCCGAAAACCTAAACAATGTGCACTCTTTAGTCTATGAGTGACATATACACTGTTTTAAAGCATACAAAAATCTATGAAATAGTAACATACATTGTAGATACGTAAATATGATTAAGTTTGTAGCTAATAACTGAATGAATGAGACATGGAGAATAGGAAAATGAATAGATGTACCTCCCAACTGCCAATGAAAGCACATCGCTGGAGTCGAGTGAGAGCATTAGCTAGAGTAGGATTGCGAGAACTAGCGGCTGCAACCATTTTATCTGCATCTAACATCATCAATGCTGTACCAGGAGGGGTTGCTGATTCCCAAGCGTACTCAGATGCAGCATAATTTGCATTTTCACCAAGGAACCACACCTATAAGTATGCATGCTCAGTAATAAATCAATATGTGTAATACACTCGTTAGGTATGCATTTAAAAGGATATGATGATGATAGGTAGTACCGCTGCTTGGACTAATCTCTGTAAAGCCAAAGCTGACTTTGGATCAGATGCAGATACCCGATCAATTGATGTAAGCCCAGACATTGAACCAGGTTGTGGAGGAGGCAGATCAAGAACTATAGTCACTGCTTCTAGTGCTGTATGTTTCCCATCTGGACCAGCTCCAACCAGACAAGTCTGAAAAAGAAAAACATGTAAGGATATGATTTCAGAAATAGCATATTCTAAACATTTTTGTTAAGTTTGGTGTGATAGATGGAGTAGTAGATACCTATCAAATATCTGGATGTATGCATACAACATTAAGCCTCTCAGTGATCTATGAGATTTATTGATAAACTAAATTTACCAAATTACCATAAGAATGTTATCTTTTAAGCTAATCGTTTACAGTATCAACTTATAAGATGCTGTCATACTAAATGCAGTAGGAAGTAATGCATTGGCATCAGGAAGAACAAAGAAAAACCCACCTTCCATAGTAGTTGCAGCACATCAGCATCAATTTTTCCAGGTACTTTAGTAGCAAATACTCGTGCAATTTCAAGTAGTGTAACTGCCATATCTGGAGTAGCCTATAAGAAATAACAACACAACAAAAGTACACAATAAGATTAAAAACCAGAAAGAAAGAAAGAATAAGATGACAGGTTGTAAAAAAAAGAGCTAAAGTAATGAAAATCAACATGTTATCGCAAAACTGAATCCAAAAGGGATCTCTAAAACATTAAAACCAAAAACAAAAGTAATAAGTTATAATTAACTAAGTACCTTGAAACGAGCATGCAAAGTAAGCAAAATATCATTTAATAAAGCTGCTGACCACGCAGGATCAGAGAGTTCAGATGCAATCATTGATTCTAACTCAGCAAATGTTTCTTGTGGGCTTTGCATCCATATAAGTGCTTTAATCACCATTGCACGAACATAAACACATTCGCATGCCACAGTTGTACGCACCACCTCCATTAACGAGGCCAATAGACTTGCCACTGTATCTTTGTTACCTGATTCAATTCACATGCAATGAATGACCGGAGGGGAGTGCAAAAGAAGCAGAAAAGTTCCCACTAACATGGATGACGATAACCAAACTATCAGGTTACGCTCAGCATAAGACTACATCAATCCAAATACATACAATGTTTCTGGAATTGTCTGTTGCAAAATTTGCATAACCAGAATCTACATAGAATGACCAAAATTGGCAATCATCCTAATTTCCTTCATTCGCCATATGTTCGCTCCTAAAATCTATTTGTGAAAGTTGAGTTAGAAGTCAATCGTGCATGACTCAAAACAGATTCTTAGGAGTTTAGTTATCAACATTGTAAAAGACTACAGCTTGAAAGAGCTCTAAAGTTTCCATGTTTGTCAAGAGATGGGTCAAAATGAGTTCAGGTCTTTTAAGCATGTGTTAAAACAGGTCATGCCGTATTGGGTTGACCCATTAACACAACTTTTATCCATTTTTTCTATACTACAAAAATGTAGTGTATACAACAAGAAAAAACTGTATTGTTAATATAATGATCAAAATCATCAAATATATTCAGATAAAACAATTTAAGACGTGGTGACTATTTGAATATTCTTAACATTTGGTCTGTTTGACACGTTTGACGTATTTCCTTTACAGCTAGTTTAAACTATTTAACACATTTGATCCATTATCAACAAACTCCTACCCGAATGGACCTGTTTTCACATGAACAGGTTCAACTTGCTACCTCTAGTCAAACACATAAGAACTACGGTTATCACAATATTGAAATCGGAATCACATCCATTTACCTTCATGTTGAGATTTTGCATCTTCCTGCTCATTACTTTCAGCGAAAGTATTAACATCTCCTCCTTCATCAATTTCATGTACACCCAAAGAAAATGCAGCAGCACGACTTTTCCCCATCTCCTGTACAACTCTGGCAGCTGCATGAAGTACAGGCCGCGAGAAACTACGAAAAGAACTCTCTAATCTGCAACAGATCAAGACGAAAATGATAAAGTTCTAGATGCATAACTAAAAAACCACTCCCCACCTGAACATGTATAATTATTTTAAATAAGCACTATGACCTTCTCATGACAAGTTTGATAAGAAGCTGTGGACGTCTCGCCTTTGAAGATTTATCCTTGTCCTTCACAGAAGGTGCTTCAGGGGCCTTAAGAACTTCTCTCGTTAGTTTATACCACCCAAGAGCTCGTTCTTCGGTCCTGTTATTGGCAAAATATTAGCAAAAACATAGAAAGAAAGCATGCTTGCTTACATTACATAATAGATCTGCACATCAATCAGAAACATCGCAACCACCTCCTTAGTATTCCATAACTTTATTTCTACTATGAGTAATTTGTGTGTTAAGACTATGAAACTATATTAGTTCAATAATAATCTAACTTTTCTATTAAACCATGATAGATCGAACTCAATAAAAATGCACTTGGGTGATTTTTTCCCAATAGTACCTGTTAAAAATATTAAACAACACGAATTGACCCATTTAAAAGTAAACGGGTCGAAATTGACACCTATACAATTCATGGACAAAGTACCTGTCAGCAGTGTCAGATTTCCCGAGTACACAGAGGATAGCCTCAAAACAAACTCTGTCACTGGGATCAAGGAGGAGTTGATACAGCAAGGAGGTAAATTGGTTTTTAATGTCTGGCCTTTCTATAAAAAAAATTGAAAAAAAAAATCAGATCTTGGTAACAGTTACTTTTCAAATGTAAGCAAAGAATTTCACAATATCAACACACACCATCCAGTGATTTAGCTCTAGATATTGCATGGCACAATCTAGCAAGAGCAACTCTAGCAAGCACGTCATGCAAATGCAGAACATCCTGCAGAGCTCCTGATTCATATAACATCTAAAAGTTTAGTGGTGATTACAAGGATAACATAAAAATTAATGATGACATTAATGACAGAGAGAAAAATATCCAAATTACCACCAGGCTGGGCGAGCTTCCCTGCGATAAAAAAAAAAAAGAAAAGATTAGAAACTTGATTAAAAAAAACTCATCATACAAATGTGTATGTATGATGATGGAATTCAAATAGGTACATCAACTTAATATTGATGTGAATATAAACAAATAATATTATGAACATGCTTTTTGGCCACAAACCAAAACAGAGAGCATACACAGGAAAAGCATGATTATTTAGATGTCTTGTTTCTTGATACAATATCATGTTTCATTTGATTAAATCAAATAAATAAGATACAGAATTTTATAAAAAGGAAAGACAACTAGATAATCAAACTTGATGGATTTAATTTTTTGATAAATTAAAATCACCTAAAGCCATTGCAACAGCATAAGGATCTTTTGTAGCTAGCTCAGAAATAATCTCCAAAGAATGTCTAACAGCCACCGGATCAGAAAATGAAACTCTGCAGTCAATATGAGCTTTATTTAGAGTAAAATACTTTAAGTAACTTTGCTACAAAGATACTAATAGACATCATACATATTTATAGTAATGATTGTATAGATGAATAGGATTTATGTTAATTGAGAGAAGATCTCTCAATTCTCTTGTATATATATTCTAGGTTATTGATCAATATAATTCATTCAGTATCATTCTATCTTACATGGTATCAAGCCTAATTCTCTCCCAACCCTAATTTTTTTCCTATGACCTGTTTCCTGTGACTATTCTCTTCTGCCGCCTGTCTTTTCTCTTCTTCTAGTCTCCATGGATTCTAAACTTCACCTAGCCATGACAGTGTCTAGCATCAAGAACTTCATACCCATCACTCTTGAGGTTGAAACCAGCCATTACACAACCTGGTCCGAACTCTTCAAGGTTCTCTGTACAACCTATGATGTTGCTGACCATCTCAGTCCCAGGTCTACCGCTGCTTCCCCTTCTTCTACAGCTGCTGGCAAGGCTGTCACGCCTCCCTCTGATGCTGATGCCCTATGGAAACGGATTGATGCCATAGTCCTACAATGGATCTATGGCACCATATCCACATATCTCCTTCATACCATCCTGAAACCTGGTAACATAGCCCACAAAGCCTGGACTACCCTGGCCAACCTGTTCAAAGATAATAGCTATACCAGGGCTGTTTATCTCCAACATCAAACTTGAAAATTTCTCCAGCATGGCAGCCTACTGTCAAGAAATCAAGCTTCTTGTTGATCAACTTGCTAGTGTTAGTGTTCCGGTTGACAATCAACGCCTTGTTCTTCAACTGCTCACTGGTCTCACTGTACACTATGATGGTATCTCCACAATCCTGCAGAACCGAGAGCCCCTACCCGACTTTCATGAAGCTCGCTCCCGCCTCCTCATGGAAGAAACTAAGCGTAAACACCGTGCATCTACTTCTACCACAGCCCTTGCGGCCACAGTTTCCACCGCACACAGCAGCCCTGATACACACACCAACCAGGGTTCCACCACTGACCGCGGCTGCGGCCGGGGTCGTACACGGGGCCGGGGCCGCAGCAACGCAGGGAGAGGAGGACGCAGTTTCGTCCCGTCAAATCAACACCCATACATTGTTTTCCCACAATCTTGGGCCTCTAATCAGTGAGCCAGTCTCATAAACCAAGCCCAACAATGGCCAGCAGAAAATCCCAGCCCACCATGCCCATACCCTTCCATGCCCAGGCCAGGTGCTGGTATACTGGACGCTACTCCATTGCAAGCTTACACTGCAGGACCAGTTCCAACCGACATCGCTCAAGCCCTCTACACTTTGTCTCTCAATCAACAGGATCCAACCGGAACCGGAATCATGGATACTGGAGCTGCCAGTCACATGACAAATCAACAACGTAACATCTCCCGGTCTGTTTTTAATGATTGCACTTCTAAACATATTATAGTCAAAAACGGCATGACCATTCCCGTCGTTGGACAGGGCAACCCCACACCTTACCAACCCCCTTCCCACCCCTCAAACTAAATAATTTCCTCTATGCACCACATTTAATTAAGAACCTTATTTCTGTCCGCCGCCTTACTACTCATAATTTAATATCTATTGAATTTGATCCGTTTGGAATTCTTGTGAAGGATCTCAAGACCAAGGCTCCTATCCTATGATGCAATAGCTCGGGTGATCTATATCCCCCCACCACTCTTCTCCACAGTCTATCCTCTCCACCTTCAACATTTGTTGTCATTACCCAAGACCGTTGGCATCAACGACTTGGGCACCTGGGACAAAATTTATTGAAATCTTTGAAACCTTCTTCTTGTATTAATTTTGGACAATCCAATACTACTATTTGTCAATCTTGTGTTTTTGGCAAGAGTGTTAAACTGCCTTTTTATGATTCATTGAATAAAACGTCTTTCCCTTTTGACATTATACATAGTGATTTATGGACCTCATCGGTTCTTAGGGTGGGCACCGCTACTATATATTGTTCCTTGATGATTACACTAATTTTTTGTGGACATCTCCAATCAATAACAAGTCACAAGTCTTTGAAACGTTTACGCACGTTAACAATTTTATACATACCCAATTTGAGCGCAAATTAAAACAATTCCAGTGTGACAATGGAAAAGAATATGCAAATAATAACTTTCAAAACTTTTGTCACCAAAATGGCATGTATTTCCGTTTTTCTTGCCCCCACACCTCCTCCCAAAACAGGAAAGCGGAACGCAAACCCGCACAATTAATAACATGCTCCGCACACTTCTTGCTCAATCATCTCTCCCTCGTAACTTATGGCATCATGCACTCGAGGTTGCAACCTATCTACTCAACATTCTCCCAAATAAAAACCATAACTTTCTCTCACCCACCACCCTACTTTACAAGTGCCAACCAACCTATGAACACCTACGCGTGTTTGGCTGCTTGTGTTACCCCATTCTTCCCTCCAACACACTTCACAAATTAGCTAACCGTTCACAACCCTGTGTTTTTCTCGGGTATCCCTCTAACCATCGAGGGTACAAGTGCCTTGACCTACATACCCACAAAATCTTCATTAATCGCCATGTTTATTTCGAGGAATCTATTTTTCCTTATCAAATAAGTTCTCCCACCATCACTTCCTCCTACGATCTTCTCTCCCATCTCATTCATCCCTCTTTATGGTCCCACATCTCCCAAACTGAACCTGATACCTCTCCTCCTTCAGCCCAACTGTCGGCCCAGCCCAATGCCATCCATCCTTCAGCCCAACCGTCGGCCCAGCCTACTTTAGCTCTTTCTCAGTCATGGAACATTCACCAACTTGATGTCGCCAATGCCTTTCTAGATGGGAATCTGGCTGAAACGGTCTACATGCATCAGCCCATGGGATTTCGACATCGGGATTATCCGAATCATGTGTGGTATCAATGATTGTTCTCGGGATAGGCTTCATGCAGAGCAAGTCTGACAACTCTCTCTTCATCTATCATCAAAGATCACACACAGCTTATCTTCTCATCTATGTGGATGACATCATCCTCGCCACCTTCTCTGATGATCTTCGCAAACACCTAATGTCTTCTCTTGCCGGTGAAATTGCTATGAAAGATTTGGGGCCTTGACCTATTTTCTAGGCATTTCGGTCACTCGCATTGGTGATCAAATGTTTCTATCTCAAGCCTGTCCCCACTCCTGTTGACACTTAATCTAAGCTGAGTGACTCCTCGGGTCCTTTGTTCGACGACCCGACTACCTACAGGAGTCTTGCGGGTGCTCTACAGTATCTTACCTCCACAAGTCCTGATATTACATATGCAGTGCAACAAATTTGTATGCATATGCACTCACCTCGTCTTGCTCACTGGAATGCCCTCAAAAGAATCCTTCGGTACATTCAGGACACTTCTGAGTTTGGTCTTCTCTTAGGACCCGCACCACAACTATCCTTGCTTTCCTACACTGATGCCGACTGGGCTGGTTATCCGGCACTCGTCGTTCCACATCCAGATACTACGTTTATCTCGGGGACAATCTCATATAACGGTCCTCTAAAGTTCTAAACGTCAGTCCACCGTCTCTTGCACCAGTGCGGAAGTCCGCACTGAGTGCGGAAGTCCGCACTGAGTGCGGAAGTCCGCACTGAGTGCGGAAGTCCGCACTGAGTGCGGAAGTCCGCACTGAGTGCGGAAGTCCGCACTGAGTGCGGAAGTCCGCACTGAATATCGCGTTGTTGCTAATGTTGTAGCCGAGATTTCCTGGCTTCAGAATTTGCTTCTTGAGTGCAACCCTAATTTATTGTGACAATGTCAGTACCATTATCTATCTGGCAATCCAGTTCAACATCAGCATACCAAACATATTGAACTGGATATTCACTTTGTACGGGAACATGTTCAGCGAGGTGATGTCCGTATTCTCCATGTGTCGTCTCGTTACCAGATTGCTAACATATTCACCCAAGGGCTCCCACGGATACTATTTGAAGACTTTCGGTCAAGTCTCAGCATACACTCTCCTCCCGCTTCGACTGCGGGGGTGTAATAGACATCGTACATATTTATAGTAATGATTGTATATATGGATAGAATTTATGTTAATTGAGAAAAGATCTCTCAATTCTCTTGTATATATATTCTAGGTTATTGATCAATACAATTCATTCAGAATCATTCTATCTTACAGATACAAGTACAATGCTTAATGGTATAGTAGAACGACTATTTAATCCTCCGAGAAAAATAACACAATCAGTATATTCACCAATATATAAGAGTATATTCACCAATATATAAGAGTACTGCTAATAACGCTCAACACCACATTATTAGTCACAAGCCTAATCAAAGATAGAACCTCACCTATAACCAATCAACAATAAAAACTCTACAAGAAATTACACATTTCCCTCACAGTCTTAAATCTGAATTCAGGAGTAATAGATAAGTTCATTTCCTAACATGACAAGAAACTTTAATGTTGTACTTATTTTAGCCAGCGAACCTTAAAAAAGATGTGTGTAGTTCAGCTACAAAAGTGTGTTTTGTCTAAAAAGTGTAAAAAGTGATGTAGACCTTTAGATTGGAATAATTTATGGACTGTTAGGGTTCGAATATGGTGTTTTAGCAATCTTCACTCTGTTATCTATGAGTATTGTTTTTGATGGATGATAAAGCTCTAATAATTGAATATCTGATAGTATGGCGTTTTATATTGACTATCATGTGGTATTGCGGTTTTCTATATTCATAGTTATATGATGGTGTGTGAAGTTTTATGGATTGTTAGGGTTCAAATATGGTGTCTTAGTAATCTTCACTTTGTTATCTGTGGGTTTTGGGTGTTTTATGATGGGGTTTTACCACACTCCTATGGCTTCTCACACTCTTTAGGAGTTTTGGACTTTGTAGCCAACTCCTGATATATATAGCCAATTATGATTAACAAAATAAACCATGACATTGATTCTTCAAGTGATAAAAAAAAAATAAACCACCGACTTATCATACGAATCACCAAGAAAGTGTTAACTAAAGCATAAAGCTAATAATAAATATTAAGATGCCAAGTAATTACTAGCAAAATCATATATATAGATTAAAAGGAAACAAACTAACCCCTGCACAGCACGATGGAGAAATATCGGATTTCCTGGATCCAAGGGAAGTCTTCGTAATGCACTCATTGAGCCGTATTGGAGATTACTTCGAATTATAGACTGCTTATCCACAGTGATGTTAATAAGGATAAGATAAAGAGAACACTCAATCAAATATACAAATGGATGAACATGCCAATATGTTATGTTATGGCAAAGATCAGATGTGCACTATTACTGTAGAAAGGAAAAACCATGGGTGCTAAATCATTACACCAAAAGAACGGATAGCTCTAAGAACTTCTCATGTCATTAAATAATGCATCCTACTAAATGAATCGCCTCAAAGAATTAAAAAAACAAATGCATGAACATGAGTGGAAAAAGGTTAATTTGGATCCTCGAGGATAGATACGCAAAGAACAAGGGGACTAACAACCTACTAACTAATGTAGTACACAAAACAGATGGATGGAGTCAGCTGAAACAATTATTTCACTTGTTTTAGATTATTACACTAAATACCACAGAATAGGCTGGAGACTTTGAGAAAGATGATAACCATGTGAACTTATTTACAAGAATATCCTGGTATTTCATATGATATGGCTATCAGGATATTAACCGCAGAGTGATGTTTGGAAAATGAGCATATTTAGATAATGGCATCTTGTTCTTTGAAGTAATAATTAAAGGCACTAAGTTCTCAAATGCTGAAGCATTAGATATTGCAGTTACTGAAATTTACCTCTTTGTCACCACCTTTTGCCCCAAATATGCCTTTCTTACGCTTGTCAGGCGTATCAGCAACCTGATCAACAGCATAAAGAAGCATAAAAAGATGGTTTACAATCTATGCTAGTCCTTATAAGATAAAGAGAAACAGGAGCAATATCTAAACTATAAGAAATCAAGAAAAATGTATAGATGTTTATAAATCAAACCTTATCAAGTATACCAAATACAATTTCGTATAATTTTTGCAAAATCTCATCACTGTTAGAAGCATATGTAAGAGCCTTCAGTGCTTGAAGCCTTCGCGCATGAACTTCAAAAGAAAAAAAACATCATTAAATAAATACCATGAGAAGAAAGCCCATAGTATAGTATCATAAAAGTAGTTGCACGACCATCACTTGAAGATAGATGAGAAACAATTACTTATTTTTACTATTACTATTTGGCTAATGGCTATTGATTAAATGAGAAAGTTTTCTGAAATAAAGCTTAAATAGACTGAAAAAAAAAAGTTACAGTTCTCCTTTGTAACGTGTTGAGATAAAAGGGGGCACAGAACGAGAGAAGTCCCCCGGATAAACCTGCAACTTATTTTACTTCATATACAACCTTCGATGGAAGGTTATATCACACTCACACTCAATTCCTAACTTTAGAATATAACCACACCAACTATATAACTCGTTAGAGTGTTAGACATTGAATGTAATGATGTTAAAAACATTTAAACAAGTTAATATTAAACAAACACCATATGAACAATGAAATGTCAAACTGTCAGTCATGCTAACACTTGAGGTTCGTTTTGAAAAGTACCAAAATTCTGTAGTGCTTAGCAACTGAGTTAATCATGACAGCTGAAAATAAGTTACTTTATCAAAAAAAATAAAGAAAAAAAAAACACCAAGTGTGATATCATTCACAGTGGTAAAACCTTGCAGCAGGTATTCATCAATGGCATGGCTAATAACACAATCAAAGTGACAAACAAGTTCAAATGAAGATTGATACATGCTATTAAATGCTTATAGCATAGAGATTTTTCTTTATAATTTACAATGAGCAAGAAGATTAGACGGCTTGCCACTTCAAAATTAAAGCCTCCATGTAGACCAAGAGACCGTCATTAGATGATAAATTAACTGCAACGTACCAGCATAAAGACATACCTCCAGTTTTAGTGTGCCCATTACCCTTATAAATTTAAATGAAACTTAATTTCCAGATCAATATTTAAGAGCTCAGCTTAAATAAAGGCTAAATGAAAATGGTTTGTTTAACTTCAAGCAATCAACTCATTTGCCGGTCAACAACCATGCTACTTTTGGTCTGCAATTACCCATTGCAGTGTAAAATGATTATGAAATTCCATAAGTACTTCCATACAATTAGACATTCTTCTTTCCAAATTTAACTCTTGGCAACTCTTGTATTCATAGCAAGATGTATTCTAATAAGACCATGATGTGTGGAAAAGTTTTATTCCTATTCATGAGGTAATCCATGTTGATGAGTGAAGGCCCGCAACAGTAATTGACCACTATAAACAATTGATCCATTTACCAATAAAAAATCCTCCCATCCCAGTCATGTATAACCATCAAGATCATTCATGATTAATATTTATATCTATATTATAATTTCCCAGTCATGTATAAATTTGAGATTCCAAGTAGTATCTTCTTGTGAAGAATCATGTATCTAGCATAGTTAGAAATATCTTAAGTGATCAACTTTCCTTTGACACAGGAAAAAAATATTGTAAGTGATCCATTTTCCTTTGACACGGGAATCAAATCAGAGCCTAGTTGTGCTTAGTGTGTACTGTCGTCTGTCGCAATCAGACTTATCAAACTCCATAGTGAGAACATCATAATCACACTCGTCAAATTTCTCAAAGATGATCTTCCTAACTTTAAATTTATAGCCACAAAAATGTAACCAATAGTTGGATATGTCTAATACTCTAATATTAAATAAGTAGTAGTAACACCACATGCAATTAAAAAAGATAATCACTTACATTCAGGATCAGGATTTACGGCCTCTGTAGAAAGTCGATCTAGTATTCGAGGTACAACATCTGCTCGAGTGACCCCGCCAATAGCATCAATGTCAGCTAAAGCGTCCCAGTTTGGTGTAGGGATCCCACCTCCCGGAGTTAAACCTTGCGCTCCAGTATCAGGCAATATTCTTGCTAGATAATAATATACATATCGTAGAATAGTCCTATCCTCACATTGTTGACCAAGCTACAAAATGAAACACAAAAGAAGACGCTTGTTTACTAATCAGCAACCAAACCCAATGTAAAATTTTCATTAAAATATGCAAATGTCAGGGGAACTTCTTAGAGCTCAAGTCAAAGCAAATATATACAGAAAATCAGGAAAGATAGATATGTCCAATAAAATTACTATAGAACGCACACGATTAGATCATGAACTTATAATGGACACCACCAGAAACTCCATTCCTCTTGAAAATCACAGGTGATTTTGTTAGACATTTCAGATGCAAAATATGCTCCAATCTAAAACAGACTATGCTTCAAGGACTTCAAATAGATACAATCAATTCTACTTAAACTGAAATTGCTAAAGTAACACCTAAAACCGCATCAAGGCTTAAGACTCAGCTCATAATCACAATTGTAAGTTGTAAGTTTGTAACTCATCAACAATACAAATGAGTGTATTCGAAAAGAGGGAAGCATATGCAAGTAAGTTCATACCATAAGAAGAGAAGGTGCAAGGGATGGATCAACGGAGTTGTACACAGCTAGTTTCGGGAACACATGATGCACCAACTGTCTCTGGGACTTTTTCTGCAATGCCATACAAAAAACACTATTTTAGTGGGTACCAAACGTGATACATACTTTCAACCGTTATTCAAGTTTAGGTAAAGGACTCATACTTGGTCGGATGAAGCAGCTAATTCATGGATACTCCTTGCAAGTTGTGCATAAGAAACCGGCTATATAAAAACAATATACAAAGAATCAGCCAGTAAGAAATAACTCAGTTCAAACATTAATTCTAAATCAGATCTTGAACTGCTCAAGCCAGAAGATCAAAGTTCAATTACGTAGCACTGAAAACAATCAAGGACTCTCTAAGTCAATGCATATCACTAGTACCATGAACCAGAACCAACTCATATCAGCTCAACTGGGTAAAAGTTCTTCCTAATTGTAATTGAAGCTGATACTTCACATCACTAGCAATTCTTATTTCTAAATCGCTCTTTTTAGTTGGTGGGCAAGGTTTATTTTCAAAGTTAAAGCTGTCATCACCAATTCACTGTTATATCTAAACAACTACAGAATAAACTCCAACTAATCGAATACCTGGACACTCCTTACAAGTTGTACATAAGAAATAAGAAACTGGCTATATAAAAGAACCTAAAAAGCATCAGCCAGTATAAAATAAGTCAGTTCAAACATTAATTCTAAATTAGATCTTGAACTGCTCACAAGCCAGAAGATAAAAGTTAATCAAGAACACTCTTAAGTTGATGCATAGAAAGTATATAACTAGTGCCATGGGCCTCCAATTTCAAATCTAATATAGAATGAGCCAGAACCAACTCAAATCCGCTCAATTGGCTTAAGATTCAACCTAATTAATTAATTATAACTCCAAATGATTAGTTATGTTTCCTGAACATTGCAACAACTTAAAGTTGGCATCATGCATTCACTGTTATATCTAAAAAGTTACAGATTAATCTCCACACTAATCAAATTATATAGCTTCATATCCATCAGTATCCAACTTAAAAGTGGCAATTCGACATAACAAATCAGAAGACCAAACTTAAATGAGAGAGCACTGAAAACAATCAAGGACACTCTCAATGTTGCAGAAATCGCGCCTAGGCGGTGATTAAACGCTCATCGGAGCCTCACCGCCCGACTAGCGGTATATTTATATAATTTTGTAAAAATATACATAAAAAGTCCATTCCGATTAATCCCTAGGCGGTACCTCACCGCCCGACTAGCACCTAGCGGCTTCAACAACATTGGACACTCTAAGTTAAAAGATAGAAAGTATATCACTAGTGCCATGCCATGAACCAGAACCAACTCAAATCAGCTCAATTTGCTAAACGTTCTGCCTAACTTAGTTAAAACTCCCAAACATTGCAACAATTTCCATGCTCTGATCCCTCACATCACTACCAAGTCTTGTTTGATTTGCAAACTTAAAGCTATCATCACCAATTCACCATCATATCTAAAAACTACGGAACAATCTCCATCAATATCCAACTTTAAAGTACCAATTCAACATTCAACATAATATATATACAATTATATAATGAACCAGAACCAACTCAAATCAGATCAATTGGCTTAAAAGACAACCTAATTAATCATAATGCTAAAAATCACAAAACAACCTCCACAATAATCGAACTGACTAACTAGATACCCATCAATATCCGACTCTGAAGTACCAATTCAACATAACAACTACACTCATACCTTCTTCTTATGACTTTTATGCGGTATACGAACAGCAGCTCTCGCAGCAGAAACCGCATCACTCTGGATCTGCATCAAGGTCGACTTCTTAGACTTCCGGTCAGTAGTAGTAGCAGTAGTAACCGCCGTAACCGCTTTACTAAACGGACTGGCAGCTCGCTGATGCGACGGCGGTTTCGCCGTCGAAGCCTGCGCCGCCGTAGACGATGGCGGAGGCACCGATGTAGGATCTGAACTGATCAGATCCATCAGAGTGGTTCCGGAAGAATCCTGTAGATCAAATATTGCAAAATGAATGATTCAGATTTGTAGATCAAGTGTATGAAGGTTTTGTGAGAAATTGAAGTCTTACCGCCATGAGAGTTGATTGTGAACAAGCGTGTTTTGGTTGATTTGTTAGGCGAATTTGGACACGATCGTTGATGTTGATTCCGGTGCTCGGAATCTGATCTGTGTGTTCTGGTTAGTTTGGTGATGATGACATTGGGCTTAAAATGTGTCTTGGACTGTTGAGCCGGGGTAACATATTTCTAAAAGTTGTATATAACTATATACCAGGTTAGTAACTCGTATATTACACGGGTTGATCTATAAAATTATAAAAGAGTTAAATGCAATTTTAGTTCCTGTAGTTTTGGTTATTTTGCCAGTTTAGTTCAAAGGTTTCATTTTTCACCTGTGGATCCAAAAAGGTTTCACCGTTGCCATTTTAGTCTAATGGGTTAACTTCATCCATTATTTATGTTAACGAAAAGGGCAATTCGGTCATTTTATATGTAATTCTGTTAACTAGAAGGGCAATTCGACCATATAAAATAACCGAGTTGCCCATCTCGTCAACATAAAAAATGGATGAAGTTAACCCAGTAGACTAAAATGGCAACGATGAAACCTTTTTGAACCCACAGATGAAAAATGAAACCTTTGAACTAAACTGGCAAAATGGCTCAAACCACAGGGACTAAAATGGCATTTAACTCAATTATAAAATTCATAAAATTGTAACAGAAATGTTTAATACTCGGTATTTTTTTTTAAATATGTGACAAGGATCATAAAATAAAAATGTAGTAGAAATAGAAGAGTGGGTTACAAGTTTGGAAAACATGTAATAAAACCTGATGATCATACGAATAACTAATACAATTCAAAACCATTTTATTTTATTATATAATAGTCTAATCTGCAACATGTTTGTGTTTGAATAGGTTGTAAGTTGTGTTTCAAGTGTTTTATCTGCTATGTTGTGTTGTACCATCTGCTTAAGCCATTTTCTTCATGCTTTTTGAAGCCACGTTGTCACAGCCTCCGATCCCTATCTCCCGGGAACGGGCGGCCGTGAGCCAGTTTCGGTGGTATCACACTTATTTATTCAATTTGGCAGCGGAAATTTTCATCAGGACCGTAGTTAGGAAATATTTTAATCAGAGTAAACCACCATGTTTTATAACATTACACATATGGGTAAAACCCAAGTTTTCAATTCACACGTTTCATAGGAATACATCCTATTTATTTGAATAAAAACATCCATTTTATTATTAGGTAACTTTATTGCCACTTTTCCAAGCCTCCAGTGCTGTCCAGCTGGCTTCTATTTGGCTTCCACATATTGTTACCTGAAACGCGTTTTAAAAACATTTTGTCAGTGGGAAATACTGGTGAGTGAATCCCAGTTTAATCAAGTTTAAATAACAATTCACAGTGAACAGTATTGAGGGCGCATCCGCAATTACATTTGTTTCCAAGTTATATCAATTACCACCACACGGTACTGTCGTTCCGACTTATGGTCATGTTACTCCTTTACCAGGTGGTAACAAATTTTGTATACAAAACCCCAAATTTACCGACTGTAATTGTATTCTTACAAATACTCAATAACTGTCATTCGCATGGAAAGATATTCAAGGTTTTGTAAAAACAGTTTTCAAAAAGAAGATTACTCACATTGCTGTTTTAGATTTTTCGTAAGGGTTTCCTGGAGATAATCTATAAATTACACAAATGCACGTGTGTTAGTATAATAACCCATTTTAACATTAGTAATACCCTCCCCGAGACGGCATTCCAACGACTACGTCGGGCAGAACCACGACAGCCGTTACGGAACCCTAGATCAATCGGGCAGCGTATCTAATACGTCTCCAGGGGTTATAATACTTACATCGTAGCAGAACCTCGCTATTTTAGGGGGTATTGGACTCGGGTATAATGCCCACTATTTAAAAGCTAGAGAGAAAGAAAGAAATTTGAGCGAAACTGACTGAAGGCCGTTGCCCTCTATTTATAGTTGTGAAATCGCGTCCCCACGCGGCCCGCGTGGAGTTTGGCCAGGCCTTACGCGGCCCGCGTTGACCCAAAGTCAACGTATAGCTTGTTCCGGTCATCATCTAGGGTTGACACGAGTTGGACACGTGGCCGCACCGGGTCACGCCACAATTCCGGACACTCGCGGCCCGCATGGACATAACCCACCATGTACGCGGCCCGCATCAACTTGTGTTTTAGGAAAAGTCTGGTTAAACATTCTCGCGGCCCGCGTTAACTTGAGGTGAGGCCCTACACGGCCCGCCTCAACTTAAAGATTATTGTTTTTATTTGTTTTACATAGTATAATCTAGTTTGGGCTCGGTTTTCACATACGGGGTACATATAAATACACATTGATATATATATATATATATATTAGGGTGTCGGAATTATTATGATAGGTGTCGGTTTTACCGAGGGTTGTTATATCCTCCCCACCTTGTTTTAGAGCTCGTCCTCGAGATCTACTGGAACAAGTGTGGATATTTCTTTTGCATTTCGGATTCAAGCTCCCACGTGTACTCAGGTCCTCTCTTGGAATTCCATTTCACTTTGACCAGAACTAGTCTTTTATGTTTGAGATTCTTAATTTTCCTATCTTCAATTTGCAGAGGCTTCTCCACAAACTTGAGTTGTTCATTAATTTCTATATCCTTAAGAGGTACTACGAGTGATTCATCGGCTAAACATTTTTTTGAGATTAGATACATGAAATACATCATGTATTCCTGCCATTTCCTCTGGCAGTTGTAGCTGATAGGCTACCGGTCCTATTCTTTCAAGAATTTTGAAAGGTCCAATATACCTGGGACTAAGCTTTCCTCTCTTGATGAATCTTACCACTCCTTTCCAGGGAGAGACTTTCAATAATACTTCATCTCCTACTTGAAATTCTAATGGTTTGCGTCTGTTATCAGCATAACTCTTTTGGCGATCACGTGCTGTTTTCAGTCGTTCCTTGACTTGAATGATTTTATCAGTTGTTTCTTGTACTACTTCAGGTCCAGATAATTGTTTTTCTCCAATTTCTGCCCAACAGACTGGGGTTCTGCACTTTCGTCCATAAAGTGCTTCGAATGGTGCAGCATTGATACTTGTGTGATAGCTGTTATTATAAGAAAATTCTATTAAAGGTAAGTGTTCGTCCCAATTACCTCCAAAATCAATTACACAAGCTCTAAGCATGTCCTCCATTGTCTGAATTGTCCTTTCACTTTGTCCGTCTGTTTGAGGATGATACGCGGTGCTTAGATTTAGCCTGGTTCCCATTGCTCTTTGGAAACTTGACCAAAAATGAGAAGTAAAACGGCTATCTCTATCAGAAACAATTGATAAAGGAATGCCATGTAATGAAACAATTTCATTTACATGTAATTTGGCTAATTGTTCCATACTAAAGGTTTCCTTCATTGGTAAGAAATGAGCTGACTTGGTTAATCTATCTACAATCACCCAGATTGTATCATTACCTTTCCTTGTTTTAGGCAATTTGGTAACAAAATCCATTGTTATCAATTCCCATTTCCAAACGGGTATTTCTAATTGCTGTAACAAACCTGAGGGTTTCTGATGTTCAGCTTTAACTTGTGAGAAAGTTAAACATTTAGAAACATAAGCTGCTACATCCTTTTTCATTCCTATCCACCAGAAATTTTTCCTTAAATCCTGGTACATTTTATCATTTCCTGGATGCATCGTATATTTAGACTTATGAGCTTCCTCTAATATATGGTGACGTAAATTTCCTAATTTAGGTATCCACATTCTCTTTTGATGGAACCTCCAAATTCCATCTGTTCCTTGTTCTAATTCTTTAATCATTCCTTTTAATTTTTCAGTATCTTCCTTGATTACTGATTCTTGTGCTTTTCTAATTTGATTGTTTAAATCTACTTGTAGATTTAATTTAAGAGAACGTACCCTTTTTGGCTTTTCGTGATATTTTCGACTTAAAGCATCAGCTACCACATTTGCTTTTCCTGCATGATACTGGATATCACAATCATAATCACTAAGTAATTCCATCCAGCGTCTTTGTCTCATATTCAGCTCTTTTTGCCCGAAAACATATCTTAAACTTTTATGACCAGTGAATATGGTAAACTTACTACCATAAAGATAATGTCTCCAAATCTTAAGGGCAAAAATTATAGCTCCTAATTCCAAATCATGGGTCGAATAATTTCCTTCATGACTCTTAAGCTGTCTGGATGCATAAGCTATAACCTTTTGACGTTGCATTAATACGCATCCATAACCTAACTTAGAAGCATCACAAAAGATTACAAAGTCTTCAGTTCCTTCTGGTAATGCTAGTATTGGTGTATGGGTTAATCTTTGCTTAAGAATTCTAAAGGCTTCTTCTTGTTTTGGTCCCCATTCAAATCTAACAGATTTACAGGTTAACTTAGTTAAAGGAATGGCTATTCTAGAAAAATCTCGAATAAATCTTCTATAATAACCGGCCAATCCTAAGAAACTTCTAACCTCGGTTGGTGACTCTGGGGTTTTCCATTTGGTAATTGCTTCGATCTTTGTTGGATCTACATGAATTCCTTCATGATTCACCAAATGTCCGAGAAATTGCACTTGTTTTAACCAAAACTCACACTTTGAAAACTTAGCATAAAGCTTCTCTTTTCTCAATAAACTTAAAAGTAAATGCAAGTGCTTTGCATGCTCTTCTTTGCTTTTAGAATAAATGAGAATATCATCTATGAAGACAATTATGAATTTATCCAAATATGGCTTACATATTCGGTTCATCATGTCCATAAATGCGGCTGGGACATTGGTTAGACCAAATGGCATGACAGTAAATTCATAATGACCATACCTTGTTCTGAATGCGGTTTTAGGAATATCCTCTTCCTGTACCTTTAATTGATGATATCCTGATCTTAAATCGATTTTAGAGAAAAATCGAGCTCCTTGAAGTTGATCAAACAAATCATCGATCCTCGGTAATGGGTACCGATTCTTAATCGTGACTTTGTTCAATTCCCGGTAGTCAATGCACATACGCATTGATCCGTCCTTCTTTTTAACAAATAAAATCGGCGCTCCCCATGGCGATGAGCTTGGCTGTATGAATCCTTTTTCCAACAACTCGTCTAGTTGTTTCTTCAGTTCCTGCATTTCTGCGGGTGCCAAACGATAAGGTGCTTTGGCAATCGGTGCTGTTCCTGGTAACAGATGAATTCTGAATTCAACTTCCCTGTCTGGCGGTAGTCCTGGCAATTCTTCTGGAAAGACATCTGAAAATTGGGATACTACTGGGATATCTTTTACTTCTTTTCCTTTAGTGTTAGTGATTATTGAAATCAAATACACTATAGATCCTTTTCTTATACAACTTGCAGTTTTCATCACAGAGATGAATTTAGTGGATCTAAAAGGTTTATCTCCTTTAATTGAGATCTTTTCACCTCTTGGTGATTTTAATTGAATTGTCTTTTGTTCACATAAAATACTGGCTTTATTGGCTATTAACCAATCCATTCCTAACACCACATCAAATCCTACCAGATTCATTGGGTAAAGGTTTGCAATAAATTTTTGATTAAAAATTTCTATATTTGCTCCCTGCAAGATTTCAGAAATCTTAACAGTTTCTCCATTTGCGGTTTCCACTAGACATTCTTGTGGTAGTTTAGTTAATGATTGATTTAGGAGTTTGCAAAATGAAGTATTAATAAAACTTTGGTTGGCACCAGAGTCAAATAATACTTTAGCAAAAATATCATTAACTAAAAACGTACCAGCAATGACGTCTGGGATCATTTTGGCTTCGTCTGCAGTCAAAACAAATGCTCTAGCATTTCTAGGGTTATTGTTATTTGCAGCTGGGGTCAATTTTGGGCAGTTTGTCTTAATATGACCTGTTTCTCCACAATTGAAGCACATCCCATTAGTTGGTTTTCTTCTGCATGTCTCCTCCTTATGTCCTGGTGCTTTGCAGAAATTGCAGTAAGTAGAGCATCTTCCAGAATGCTTCTTTTTGCAGGCTTTGCAGTATGGTGCAGAGGTAGAACCTACATTCCTACGATTGGAATTCCCAGAACGGAATTCTTGAGTAAGCCTTTGGGTTAGGTTTCTTCTCTGGTCTTCTTCTCTAGTACGGATTAACTCATCTGTCAAGGTATTGGCTAGTTCTACAGCTTCCTCTATGGTTTGGGGTCTAGCGGCCTTGACTACATGCCTAATCTCCCCAATTAATCCCCAGATATAACGGGAGATTAACACTGGTTCAGGTGATGCAAGGGTAGGTACTATCCTAGCATATTCAAAGAATGTGGTAGTGTAACCCTTACTATCTACCCCGGTCATTCTTAGATTCAGAAACTTATTTGCTATCTGTTCTTTTTCATTGGGAGGGCAGAATTTCCTTTCTACCATGTTCTTGAATTCTTCCCATTCCATATTATAAATCCTATTACTTCCTCTGGATTGGAGGATAGTGTTCCACCATTCTAAGGCTGCATTTTTAAACAGATTTGAAGCAAACATTATTTTATCTTCTTCAGCACACTTGCTTATTTTCAGAACTGCCTCAGTTTTCTCTATCCAGCGTAAAGCTGCAATGGGTCCTTCATTGCCCGAGAATTCTATTGGTTTGCAAGACCAGAATTCCTTATAAGAACAACCATGTGGCATGGTTCTTCTTCTTTTGGGAACGGGCGCTTGAAGTATGGGTCCATTGTTTACGCTGTTTTCGGGTTCAGTTGGTCGCTTACTGCTATGCTTACTTTTATTATTCGCTTCCTGAACTGTTTGAATAATAAATGGCATCGCATCTATAATTCCTTGTGCCACTATATGCTGAACGGCACTATTATCCATTTGGTTTCCGTTGTTATTATTGTCCGAATTCTCATTAACCGCGTTAATGTTACTCTGGTTATCGTTATTCAGATTTTCTTGATTTCCTGCGTCGGCCATCTGAATTTTAAACATTTACCAAATATTAATATCACAATTAATATTTGAATATATCCAATCACATAACACGCACGTTTAACCAAAAACGTCGAGCATTGCGACTTTTACTCTATTTATATAGTATGCATTAATACACACCAGTACAGAAATAAAAATTACAGTACCGACTGAAATGTAAAGTTACAATACTAATAGTATGCATCCGTAGTTTTTTTTTTTTCTAACACATACACATATATATTATTATATTATTATTACTACTACCGTATTGTCATCACGTTCACTGATATGGATTCATCCAGAAATCCATATTGCGCTCGTCGTACTTCCAGACGAGACGCTCTCCCACCTGTCGCATACTATCACTGCTTTCTAAAATTTCCTCCCCAAAAGTCCTAAGTTCCTGGACATTTTCTGCACTCATTGGGGGTGTAGGTTCTAGGATTGGGTTTGGAAACTGAGGTATGGGTTCCTGATACGGAGGCATAGGGGCCTGGTATGGGTATGGATTCTCTAAAATTTCCCTAACATATGCATCACTAATGTTGTAGGGATCTTGAGGATCTAACCCTGGGTAAGCTCCTAAGTTGGGCATTGGCACATTTTCCTGTATTGGGTTTTGTTGCACGTAGTCCCTAACATCGTCCCACCAGGGGTCGTAGTTGTTTGGGTCTAGAGGATCAGGTGCAGGTACCCTAGGTATTTCCTCCGGGTTGAAATCAGGCATTTCTATCTGGTCTTCTACTTCCATGGGTTGATCAGGATTTTGTGGTTGGGGTGCTAGCATTTGTTCCAGGTTTGGATCAGCAGCAGTGGTTGCTAAAATATGGATATTAGCGATACCCCTATTGAGCATATCCTGATTATAAGCATCAGTTTCTCTTTTTGCTGCGGCTAACACTCGCTGTTCCTGCAACTTTTTCATTCTTTTTCCTACGCTCGTGCGCTCCCCTACTGAACCATCCCCTCTTTTTCTGAGGAAATGGCTCTTCAGACTGAGCCTTAAACACAAAGATCCCTTCTTCTGTGTCAGCAGAATACCCTGAGAGGGCAGGCTGAGAAGAGGAGGTGCCTTCGCTCCTAGGCGAACCAGACAGTTGACGATAGGCGTCAGAAGGTCCTTGGTCACTCATACTGTAAACTAACAAATAGTCAGATAACATAGAGCAAGAAATACAATTATACACATATTTCCATAATTTATTTCCCAACACTTTGAATTTTGATGTCAGCAGAACACTTCTGTGGCTGAATCAGTGGCATAGCTCTGATACCACCTTCTGTCACAGCCTCCGATCCCTATCTCCCGGGAACGGGCGGCCGTGAGCCAGTTTCGGTGGTATCACACTTATTTATTCAATTTGGCAGCGGAAATTTTCATCAGGACCGTAGTTAGGAAATATTTTAATCAGAGTAAACCACCATGTTTTATAACATTACACATATGGGTAAAACCCAAGTTTTCAATTCACACGTTTCATAGGAATACATCCTATTTATTTGAATAAAAACATCCATTTTATTATTAGGTAACTTTATTGCCACTTTTCCAAGCCTCCAGTGCTGTCCAGCTGGCTTCTATTTGGCTTTCACATATGTTACCTGAAACGCGTTTTAAAAACATTTTGTCAGTGGGAAATACTGGTGAGTGAATCCCAGTTTAATCAAGTTTAAATAAAAATTCACAGTGAACAGTATTGAGGGCACATCCGCAATTACATTTGTTTCCAAGTTATATCAATTACCACCACACGGTACTGTCGTTCCGACTTATGGTCATGTTACTCCTTTACCAGGTGGTAACAAATTTTGTATACAAAACCCCAAATTTACCGACTGTAATTGTATTCTTACAAATACTCAATAACTGTCATTCGCATGGAAAGATATTCAAGGTTTTGTAAAAACAGTTTTCAAAAAGAAGATTACTCACATTGCTGTTTTAGATTTTTCGTAAGGGTTTCCTGGAGATAATCTATAAATTACACAAATGCACGTGTGTTAGTATAATATCCCATTTTAACATTAGTAATACCCTCCCCGAGACGGCATTCCAACGACTACGTCGGGCAGAACCACGACAGCCGTTACGGAACCCTAGATCAATCGGGCAGCGTATCTAATACGTCTCCAGGGGTTATAATACTTACATCGTAGCAGAACCTCGCTATTTTAGGGGGTATTGGACTCGGGTATAATGCCCACTATTTAAAAGCTAGAGAGAAAGAAAGAAATTTGAGCGAAACTGACTGAAGGCCGTTGCCCTCTATTTATAGTTGTGAAATCGCGTCCCCACGCGGCCCGCGTGGAGTTTGGCCAGGCCTTACGCGGCCCGCGTTGACCCAAAGTCAACGTATAGCTTGTTCCGGTCATCATCTAGGGTTGACACGAGTTGGACACGTGGCCGCACCGGGTCACGCCACAATTCCGGACACTCGCGGCCCGCATGGACATAACCCACCATGTACGCGGCCCGCATCAACTTGTGTTTTAGGAAAAGTCTGGTTAAACATTCTCGCGGCCCGCGTTAACTTGAGGTGAGGCCCTACACGGCCCGCCTCAACTTAAAGATTATTGTTTTTATTTGTTTTACATAGTATAATCTAGTTTGGGCTCGGTTTTCACATACGGGGTACATATAAATACACATTGATATATATATATATATATATATTAGGGTGTCGGAATTATTATGATAGGTGTCGGTTTTACCGAGGGTTGTTATACACGTTACATCTGGCTTTCCACATACCATCGTTCATTATATCATAGAGAGATATAGAGAGGAAACATATAGAGGGAGAGAGAGAGAGCCGACGCGGCCGTAGGGTACCGGCAACTGCAACCAGACCACAGATGGTCGGCCACCAGATATTACGCATTCGAAGCTTGCGATTCACTGTACAGGTTCGTAACCTTGATTTGTTCTTTCCACCGAATTAGTTAGGGTTTTTGTTCGTATTTCTGCAATCAGTCAATCCATACGAGGCATTCTTCTTCTTTGAAACCCTAATCTATTTGGTTTGTATTTTTGTTTGCACCCATTGAGTAGGTTAGGGTTTTCAAATAATCGTATTGACCCCTCATGTTGTGGTCGATTGTGAGTCACAGACTGAGCTTCACCGTCTAAGTTCTTAAAGGCAAGGTACGCGATTTGTGTTTTTCATGTGCGTCGAGGGTTTTAATGAACGTCTAAGGGTTTTTGATGATCTGGTTCTCATATTTCTGTGAAACTGATGTGGGTTTTTAGTTTGATTTGTGGATTGGATGTGATTGGGAGATGTCAGCTGGTATATATAAATTTTTTTGTAAAAGTTAGCTGCTATATATACTTTACTGTGTACAAAATCAAACTTTTTATGACCAGTATCTTACAGGTCAAGGATGAAGTGGTTACAAGTAATATAAGCATGGTACAAGTTTGATTTTCAAAGGACCTGAAGGTAACGATTGTATCATTCTTGATAATATGTTGATGATAAACTGTGTTTTATATATAAGCAAAAAGTAAGGGTATATTTAAGGTTGTTGCATAATAATTTATTTGAAATAAGAATTGTGTTTATGGAATCTTTTATGTTCTTAAGCATATATAATTTTTCATTTTAGGATATATTTTTTTAAGTTGTTATTTTTAACTCATATCCAGAGCGCATCAACACTATAGACCGTCACAACATCACTGGTCGTAGATTGGAGCGGTTTCTCAACTCATCGTCGGTGGTGTCGCCAACGTTAGTAAAACCTGCACCGCTCCGATTGCTTGCCTCATTATACTCTTTCAGGTATCGTTTCGTTGATTTGTTATTGTTTATGTGTATGTTCAATTTTATTTGAGCAAACGCGTGTGGTATATGTTGAGATTGGATCCGAATAATTGTTTTAGCCATCTGATAGAACACGTTGAGATCTTGATTTTCATGATCTAGGGCAGTTGCGGCAAGTATGATGTTCGCATTATAATACGTATATGCAAGTTGTCATTGCCATTAGGTATCAGGTTAAAAAAAGTTCATCTCCGCGCTCCAGGTGACTTTTGTTTTGCACCATTTCTTTTATGTGGATTTAAGGTTTGAATTATATAGCCAAAAAATTTGTCACAGTTCTAATCGGAAAAAGGTACGATCGGCAAATGGTGTTGATGCGGTGAAAACCATGACGATGGTTGTAGTATGTTGTTACAATGGTGTTGTGCTTGAATCGGGTGGTAAAGGTGGTCAATTTACAATGCCAGACACCGACATATGTCTGCCATAAAAGTGCAGCGAACGAGACAACATTGTCATGGATCCTATCCTAAGCTGGTTTCAGAGGCAAATGCTGGTAAATGGGGGCAGCAGCGTCCCTCTTTGTTTGTGGCTGCGAGTGAGGTGCTATGGGGCTGCAAATGGTCGTGAACTAACATTGGATAGTAGGGTTGACGACTAGATAACAACAAATGTACAGCATCGAGGTGCAATAAGGTACAGTCTTGAGATCGGTTACGGGTTGAATTGTGAGTACTGGCGTAGCAGCAAGGAGGGATCTTTGGCAGCTGTGTGGGAGTGTTTTGGGGCTGCTAACGGTTTCTGAACAACCATTATAAGTGATGGTAGCAGCCGCGAGAAAAGATCATAAACATGAGGCCATGCTCAAGTGACTTGGGGTACGTATCGGGGGCTCGGGGCCGAATCATGGTGTGCAAACTGTGAATTCGTAAGGTATTTTTAGGGTACGTAAAGTAGGGGTGAGCGTAATCTGGTCTGAACCGAAAATACCCAAGACTGACCTGAAAAAACCCGACACCGAACTGAATCGTATCATGTAGATACCGATATCGGTTCTTATATTTCTCCTTCATTCTGTAACACCCCGAAAATGGGATTAGTAATCAAGCTCCGTTAATACTAAAAGACGGGTGAAATACCGTTAGTGGTAAAATTTAACCCGAAAATATTAGGATTTAAAGGAATAATCCTAATATTAAATACAACGTGAATAAAAGCTTTTAAGGGAGTAAGTTTATAAGAAGTCCGAGTTAACGGGACTTAAAATAAAACAGGTTATAACTCCCGGAACCCACTAAATAACTAGGAATATCAACCTAGTTAGTCTAGTGTTTTAAAATAAAGAGGGAACTTGATGTAGTAACCTTTATAAACCTGGGTAAAGTAGAGGGACTAAAATGGTTAAGATGAGAAAATGAGTAATTAAAACTAAAAACACCAAAACACACACCTTTGTGTGTGTTCTGGTCGTACAATACACAGGAGCCAAGAAGGGCTCTCAAGCTCAAACCCTAACAAGCATAAAATCAACAAATTGAAGGGGTAAATCCAACCTAAATCGAAATCCAAGCACGAATTCATGATCACCTCGATGAAGGGATCATAAGGTATGCCAAATTTCATTATTTAGTTCCATCTTAAATTCTTGGTGAACATATGAAATCGAAAATTTGGCTTGCATGATTAAAGTTTGGATGAATTTAGGATGAAATCATGTCTAGGAGTAAACTCTAGTCAATAACTAGTTGAATTAGTGTTGAAATTATAAAGTTCATGATCATCCATTATGGGTGTTTAAATGGATTTTGTAGAAACATGATGAACACTAGAACCATGATTGTCAAGCTAGTGTTATTTAAACTTTATGAAGTTAATCTTGACATTTAACCATGAATTTGATGATCTTCTAGTAAAAGATGTTGAAATTGGCAAGATAGGTAGCCATAAGTTTGATTGTTAAATTCTATAAAAGAATGCCCATTAGGTGTTTGTTAAAATGCCTAAATGAGAAGTAAAGTGGTGAAATTCAAGTGAAACGCGTAATTGGCAAGCTTGACTAATCACATGAGATATGGGATAAAACGGGTTCTAATCATAATGTTGATTTGCCTTAATCGTGCATATTATATGATTAAAGGTAGTTGACTATAGAAAGTCGAACTAACCTATGATGAAGCCGAATAGAAGTTTCGACATAAAGTCCGTAAGATGAACTAGTCATAATAATGATGACTGATCTAACCATCTTACGAATTATGATGCTAGTTTGACTCTTGACAAGCTAGATGGAGGCTTGGGGAAAGAAGCGGGTTAAACGGATCGTATACACGGAAAAGAGCATAATCCGGATACTAGGTAAGTTAAAGCTTACACCTTTTATTAACAACTATTGGTTTTATAGGTTATGAATAATCAAAAGTCATATTTGACTTATGATGTTTTGACCCGTCATGTGCGGTTCGGAACAAAAGACATTAATGATAAACCATGTTGAATGATTAAAAAGAGCTAATAAGATCATTTAGTCATGCAATGACTAATAAATAACGAGTTCTGAATGCTTACCTTGTAAGGTAAATCAATACAATTAATAAGGGTTAAACGGTAAGGTGGTCACTAGTTGACGATAACCGTTAGTTTTGAAGGACACTTTATGGCGTAAGATATAAAGGGGTCAAAATGATCAAGAAATAGATTTATAAGGAAAATTGACCGTACGGTGTAAACCGGTACAAGTCATGTAGACGAGATGATGATAAATCCATCTCGCAAAAGTAAACGGTCATTTAGACCAAACGGGTCAAAAGGTGAAAATATCACCCTTTGACAATATCGACTAATGGTTTGTCGAGTTGTATGATTACAGGAATAAATATCGATTGAATGTTGACATCGCTATTACTTAGCGGCTACTAAGGCAAGGTATCGAAACGGGTCAATATATTGATCCGAGCCAGGTTTGTATAATGATTTAACTCGTCATGTAGAACTTGAGGTTCTATAAGTGTTAGACAAGGATAAAATATAGATATTCGGTTATCATTAAGGTAAACCGAATAAATTGGGTCATGATTATGGTATTTTAGAAATATAATGGTTTCTAAACAAGATTATAGTTTTAAAAGTGGGATTTTGGTCGAACATGGCTTTAAAGGTCCTTCGTCGTAATAGGAGGGGTAAAAGTGACCAAAATGCCCTTATAAGTGAAATTAAGCAAACGATCCCTAAAGGTTGCTTAGAAATGAGTTTTGTAACCAAATAGATACTTGTATTAAGTATAAAAAGTGAAATATGTGAATCTTTGGGTCAAATGACTCTATATGAGTCTTTGCCGTAAAATGATAATCCGAGGGGTAAAACTCGGAATAAATAGATCTCCACATTAAATCCTCCACACATATAGTTGTGGTGGAAGATAAATTGATAAATAATATGGAAGTACAATGCTAGAAGTGAATGGGTATGAATTATGCGGTAAAAGTGCTTAAATACCCTTAACGGGTCAAAATAAGCTTCTAAGTCAAAACGGGTTAAAGAAGGTATACAAACCCGTGATTTTGAGCCTAATATAATAGGAGATATTGAAATTATGAAGTTCACGGGTTTAAAGATCAAATAGGCATGTTTGTTTGATAAAATCACGAACGGGTCAAAATTTGGTAAAAAGGGTAATAAGCCAAAGATTTAAAAGTCTTAAATTTTTGTTAATCCGGATGTCGGATTTTAACTCCACGTGATGGAGAATTAAATTACGGATGCGTAGGAAAAAGAATTGTGTAAAACGGATTAAAAACGAGAGAGTTATGTCCGTTTCGGTAAGAACTAATGAAAAATAAACGTGCAGAGTTGACACGGGCGGGTGACTTTTTGACACGGCCGGGTGGCTGGGCTGTGAAAAATATATGTTAAGCTGACACGGCCGGGTGACTTTTTGACACGGCCGGGTGAAGGGGCTGAAAACAAAACAAAAATAATTTCTTGTTTTGTTACGTTAAGCATGGAACTTGTTTATACTCGATTATTAAAGTGTCAAAACTAATTATTTACATGGTTTTGACCGTAGGTGAAGATGGACCTAATCCGGATGAAGATCAAGCGGCGAGCAAGAACCGAACACATGTTAAATGAAGCTTCCGCGTCAAATCTTGATTTGTGTTGATATAAGTGAATTATGTAAACACTTATAAATTGTTTTTGAAATGTTGTAATCATTTGGGAATGTTGGTGTAACAAGTTAAATAAAGACACATTTTAGCATAAAAATTTGTATCTTTTATTAAAATATTAATAAAACCAGACGGGCGTTACAAGTTGGTAATCAGAGCTCAAGGTTAAAAAGAATAAAGTGTTCGGTTCGAGGCTTGATCGCAAATCCGGTAAGTACAAGTATGTTAATGGTTTAGCGTGTTAAAGTGTTGTAAACAACACATAGGGTTATCTTGTAATACACATTACCCTAATTAAAATGATTGATATAGTTGATGAAAATACGCGCGTTGACGCATATAGTAGAAAAAAAGCCTTGTATTATAATACGGGCGATTACTGAAGTTGATATTATTAACTCTTGTAAATGTTTTAGTTGAAGGACACTCGCATCTAAATATAGCGGGAGTCTAACAAATTGCGGACTTGGCGGAGGAACGGTCCAAAGTACGACAAGTAGAACATACTCACCAAGGACCTAAATCACGCAGCGATCGCGAACAAGGCTAATGGCAAGAAAAGCCTGTCAGGGCAAGCGTTACCAGGTGCACATTTTAAATTTAATTGCACATATAGTAATATGCAACAAATACGTAGAGATTGAAAGTTGCATATGTAGATTGAAAACTTGGAAAACCCCGAATAGAAAACCTATCCGGGATATTGTTTCCAAGAGAAACAAATAGAGGCATTACTTACATGGGGTGTAATGTGAAAATTATAAAAAGGTCATGTATACCAGGTGTTGATCGCTTACTCTGGCCAAATAAGTGGTGAGCACGTGGTACCATGAACTTTTTATGATGGACACGCTTACACCCGATGTAGTAAGGACGGGGCGAGTGGGACAAATTAAAAAGTACCCAAATGAATCAGATAAGCAAAATATTTGATCATAATGTAAACGCACAACCAAGTGACGGAAGCGTATTATATTAGGATAATGAACCCGAGAGAAGGGACAAAGAAACATGTAAAATGATGTAGACATGTATTGGGAGGGGGTGTACTTACACTCAAACCCGGAGAATGTAAACATGTAAAACGATTAGATATTCACTGGGAGGGGGTGTACTTACACTCGAACCCGGAAAACGCAAACATGTAAAATGATGTAGACATGTATTGGGAGGGGGTGTACTTACACTCGAACCCGGAAAACGCAAACATGTAAAATGATGTAGACATGTATTGGGAGGGGGTGTACTTACACTCGAACCCAAAGAATGTAAACATGTAAAACGATTAAGATATGCACTGGGAGGGGGTGTACTTACACTCGAACCCGGAAAATGCAAACATGTAAAGTGATGTAGACATGTATTGGGAGGGGGGTGTACTTACACTCGAACCCGAAGAATATAAGCATGTAGAGTGATCAAGATATGCATTGGGAGGGAGTGCACTTACACTCAAACCCGGAAAATGCGAATATGTCTCTAAACGGGTCGTTCTTGTAAAATGTCAAATTTGAAGACAAGGTTGGAATATAAAAATGAAGCGAGGTCTTAATGCATACCGGGAGGGTTGCAATAATATCGACTTCGGTAAAACACCCGGTTGATGGGTAAGAATTTAACACATGCGTAGACCGAGAAACGGGAACTCGGATGGAAGGTTAAAAGACTCTGGTTTTGAGTCGTAACTAAAAGACGACAAGATAATGTAAATAGAAATTTTGAATAAGTTATGTTCAACTATTTCAAAGTTGAACGGGTCGAATATAATATCACGCCGAACGGCATGAGTAAACGCAAGCAGGATAATGGTAACGTTAAAAGCAAAAGAGTAATGAGCCCGGTAATGGGACATAACCAAATAAGAATATATCAAATCAAATAATAGTAAGCATGAAAGATACAAGTCTTGACACTGATAGGCGCAAGAAGATATATTCGAAAAGTGATATTTTCGAAAATGAAAGGTTGATATAAATTAAACATGATGTGACACGATCACGGTCAAGAAATGCAATGTGAAGTAGAATCACATTATAACCAGGCGAGCGGTAAAAAGTAACTGGACTAATAATTCTAGTTAATGAGACCGGTTAAGGTCAGCAATTCAAATCAAGAAATTTGGTTTGCTTGAAAGCGGTGGATTCGGTATAACTGAACCGAATAAATAAATTTGAAAACAAAAGAATTTGTTGCTAAAAGTGAAAGATTTCACTAAAGACCTTTAAACGGGTCAAAGTAACGGATTCATAAAGAATTCGATAGTATATGAAAGTGATGAATATCGCTAAGTTAATTAAACTAGTGGAAATAACGAGATTACGTTATTTCAAGTTGCACTATGTCGTATGAGATATGTAGACAATTAGTAACCAAAAAGATGTTACCATACTTTTCTGGTAATACTAACGAATGGTTAAAAGTATAAGTAATGTTTAAAAGATTTCTCGGATCGAATACATCGAGTTTAGACTCAATGAATTATGTAAGAAAAGGTTTCGAGGACGAAACCTCTTTAAGGGGGGTAGACTTGTAACACCCCGAAAATGGGATTAGTAATCAAGCTTCGTTAATACTGAAAGACGGGTGAAATACCGTTAGTGGTAAAATTTAACCCGAAAATATTAGGATTTAAAGGAATAATCCTAATATTAAATACAACGTGAATAAAAGCTTTTAAGGGAGTAAGTTTATAAGAAGTCCGAGTTAACGGGACTTAAAATAAAACAGGTTATAACTCCCGAAGCCCACTAAATAACTAGGAATATCAACCTAGTTAGTCTAGTGTTTTAAAATAAAGAGGGAACTTGATGTAGTAACCTTTATAAACCTGGGTAAAGTAGAGGGACTAAAATGGTTAAGATGAGAAAATGAGTAATTAAAACTAAAAACACCAAAACACACACCTTTGTGTGTGTTCTGGTCGTACAAAACACAGGAGCCAAGAAGGGCTCTCAAGCTCAAACCCTAACAAGCATAAAATCAACAAATTGAAGGGGTAAATCCAACCTAAATCGAAATCCAAGCACGAATTCATGATCACCTCGATGAAGGGATCATAAGGTATGCCAAATTTCATTATTTAGTTCCATCTTGAATTCTTGGTGAACATATGAAATCGAAAATTTGGCTTGCATGATTAAAGTTTGGATGAATTTAGGATGAAATCATGTCTAGGAGTAAACCCTAGTCAATAACTAGTTGAATTAGTGTTGAAATTATAAAGTTCATGATCATCCATTATGGGTGTTTAAATGGGTTTTGTAGAAACATGATGAACACTAGAACCATGATTGTCAAACTAGTGTTATTTAAACTTTATGAAGTTAATCTTGACATTTAACCATGAATTTGATGATCTTCTAGTAAAAGATGTTGAAATTGGCAAGATAGGTAGCAATAAGTTTGATTGTTAAATTCTATAAAAGAATGCCAATTAGGTGTTTGTTAAAATGCCTAAATGAGAAGTAAAGTGGTGAAATTCAAGTGAAACGCGTAATTGGCAAGCTTGACTAATCACATGAGATATGGGATAAAACGGGTTCTAATCATAATGTTGATTTGCCTTAATCATGCATATTATATGATTAAAGGTAGTTGACTTTAGAAAGTCGAACTAACCTATGATGAAGTCGAATAGAAGTTTCGACATAAAGTCCGTAAGATGAACTAGTCATAATAATGATGACTGATCTAACCATCTTACGAATTATGATGCTAGTTTGACTCTTGACAAGCTAGATGGAGGCTTGGGGAAAGAAACGGGTCAAACAGATCGTATACGCGGAAAAGAGCATAATCCGGATACTAGGTAAGTTAAAGCTTACACCTTTTATTAACAACTATTGGTTTTATAGTTTATGAATATTCAAAAGTCATATTTGACTTATGATGTTTTGACCCGTCATGTGCGGTTCGGAACAAAAGACATTAATGATAAACCATGTTGAATGATTAAAAAGAGCTAATAAGATCATTTAGTCATGCAATGACTAATAAATAACGAGTTCTGAATGATTACCTTGTAAGGTAAATCAATACAATTAAGAAGGGTTAAACGGTAAGGTGGTCACTAGTTGACGATAATCGTTAGTTTTGAAGGACACTTTATGGCGTAAGATATAAAGGGGTCAAAATGATCAAGAAATAGATTTATAAGGAAAATTGACCGTATGGTGTAAACCGGTACAAGTCATGTAGACGAGATGATGATAAATCCATCTCGCAAAAGTAAACGGTCATTTAGACCAAACGGGTCAAAAGGTGAAAATATCACCCTTTGACAATATCGACTAATGGTTTGTCGAGTTGTATGATTACAGGAATAAATATCGATTGAATGTTGACATCGCTATTACTTAGCGGCTACTAAGGCAAGGTATCGAAACGGGTCAATATATTGATCCGAGCCAGGTTTGTATAATGATTCAACTCGTCATGTAGAACTTGAGGTTCTATAAGTGTTAGACAAGGATAAAATATAGATATTCGGTTATCATTAAGGTAAACCGAATAAATTGGGTCATGATTATGGTATTTTAGAAATATAATGGTTTCTAAACAAGATTATAGTTTTAAAAGTGGGATTTTGGTCGAACATGGCTTTAAAGGTCCTTCGTCGTAATAGGAGGGGTAAAAGTGACCAAAATGCCCTTATAAGTGAAATTAAGCAAACGATCCCTAAAGGTTGCTTAGAAATGAGTTTTGTAACCAAATAGATACTTGTATTAAGTATAAAAAGTGAAATATGTGAATCTTTGGGTCAAATGACTCTATATGAGTCTTTGCCGTAAAATGATAATCCGAGGGGTAAAACTCGGAATAAATAGATCTCCACATTAAATCCTCCACACATATAGTTGTGGTGGAAGATAAATTGATAAATAATATGGAAGTACAATGCTAGAAGTGAATGGGTATGAATTATGCGGTAAAAGTGCTTAAATACCCTTAACGGGTCAAAATAAGCTTCTAAGTCAAAACGGGTTAAAGAAGGTATACAAGCCCGTGATTTTGAGCCTAATATAATAGGAGATATTGAAATTATGAAGTTCATGGGTTTAAAGATCAAATAGGCATGTTTGTTTGATAAAATCACGAACGGGTCAAAATTTGGTAAAAAGGGTAATAAGCCAAAGATTTAAAAGTCTTAAATTTTTTTTAATCCAGATGTCGGATTTTAACTCCACGTGATGGAGAATTAAATTACGGACGCGTAGGAAAAAGAATTGTGTAAAACGGATTAAAAACGAGAGAGTTATGTCCGTTTCGGTAAGAACTAATGAAAAATAAACGTGCAGAGTTAACACGGGCGGGTGACTTTTTGACACGGCCGGGTGGCTGGGCTGTGAAAAATATATGTTAAGCTGACACGGCCGGGTGACTTTTTGACACGGCCGGGTGAAGGGGCTGAAAACAAAACAAAAATAATTTCTTGTTTTGTTACGTTAAGCACGGAACTTGTTTATACTCGATTATTAAAGTGTCAAAACTAATTATTTACATGGTTTTGACCGTAGGTGAAGATGGACCTAATCCGGATGAAGATCAAGCGGCGAGCAAGAACCGAACAAATGTTAAATGAAGCTTACGCGTCAAATCTTGATTTGTGTTGATATAAGTGAATTATGTAAACACTTATAAATTGTTTTTGAAATGTTGTAATCATTTGGGAATGTTGGTATAACAAGTTAAATAAAGACACATTTTAGCATAAAAATTTGTATCTTTTATTAAAATATTAATAAAACCAGACGGGCGTTACACATTCGGGTTCGGGTCAGGTCGGGTTGGTCCAAAATGCCAAAAGAACCGAGTTAACATTGTTGGACCGAAAATACCATATAATATGTGTTGGTGCATTTATGTCTATCGCCTCCGTCAATTCCGTTCGTAGCAGAAACAGAAGTATTCTAGGCTTATATTGTTATAATTAGATAGAAAAGGCAAGGTGGCAATATTGTAAATAAGAGGAAAGCTCTTATAAGCATTGGCCTATAAATAGGAGAGTTATAGTTAGTTTAGAGACTTCTGGCTCATTTATGTTTTGGAGAGCTTGAGATCTAGAGAGAGAGTCTAGAGAGAGAAAGCTCATTCCAAGTGATTCAGGTACTGTACATTATCAAATCAATCAAAGAATCACGTTTATATTACATCACGTGTGTTAGGTCACTTTCGTGTACGGATTCCGCACGTCACACGTTCGTTTCGCAATTGTTTCGGAGTCAAAACCGGTCCTAACAAGTGGTATCAGAGCAGGAGCTCGATTGCACGGATCAATCACACGAATTCACACGGAAATTCATCAGATTTAGATCAAAAATCGCATCAGATTCGCTTAATTTCTTCATCTTTTCATCTCTTAACTTTCTTAACTGATTTTCGTTAAATTGAACAGGTTTTTACAGTCGAAAATTGTTAATTTTTGGATATGTTGTGCGAAAACATCTGATCTATAAGCCTACAAATTTTCAGAATCTAATTCTTAACGGTTTGGGAGAAATTAAAGATTTTTTGGTTCGAAAAAGTTGTTCAAAATGTTGACTGTTGATGTTCACTTGAATGTCGTCCGATCGGACAGAAGTCCGATCGGCTAGCAATCCGAACCATAGCATCATTCTTTCATTGAATTTCATTTAACTCGTTGACTATTGTTGACTTGCCAACCGATCGGTTAGCAAGCCGTATCATTGCATCACTTTGAAATTCATTAAGTTCTTTGACTTTGTTAACCCAACCGATCGGACACCTGTCTGATCCATAGCATCACTTTACAATTCATTAGTCTTTGACTTTGTTTGACCTAACCGATCGGACAGCTGGCCGAACAGCTAGCATCCCAACCGATCGGTCGGCAATACGTGTCATTAGGTCAACATATTCTGAAATTGTTCAGTCAGTTGTTCTAGGACTCACTAATAACATACATCTGTAGATCACGTGATTGAATATTAGTTGATCATTATCGAAATTTTCAATAACAGTCCACTAAATCTTGCGGTCCTATAATATTGAAGCTAAGTGAAATTAAGAGGCCAAATAGGATTTTAGATCTCATCAGAATCTCACGTGAACTGGAATTTGTCTTATTCATATTAATAACAATCACATGTATCAATACTTTGAACGGTCAAATTAAAATTGATTGTCTGATTATATGATAAAGTGATTTGGTTACTGATGCATGTGATAGACTGTTGTTGTCGGATATAAACTCAGTAGTGCATGTGATATTATCAGTTTGCATTATAATTGTTGTGGTCAAAGAAGTCAACGTGCCACCCGATCGACTAAGCAGTTTTTCGTGTAGTGACATTGAAACGGACAGCAAGTCGATCGGATTACCAACCGTTTCAAGAATATTGCAAGTCGTTCGGACAACATATCATTCTAACCGATCGACCAACATATTGTTTTGTCTTTTTGTGCCATCAAACGAACAGGCCGTCCGATCGACCGGCACCCTGTCCGATCGACCGGCACCCTGTCCGATCGATCAGAACCCTGTCCGATCGACCAGCACCCTGTCCGATTGATCAGCACCCTGTCCGATCGATCAGCATCCTGTCCGATCGACCAACACCCTGTCCGATCGAACAGCATGTCCGAACGATTTACACTCTGTCCGATTCAACGACACCTCTTTCATTTCATTAAAATCAATAGTCAATCAACTTTATAGAATCGGTGCAATTCATAAGTGTATCACGTGATCATTTAAAGTACTGTCAGTCCATGTGAATTTTGGATCATTTCATTTGTCTTGGCCCAATCATACTTTAATTTGATTTAGACTTATAGTGCGGCCCAATGAGAATTTAGATATCATAAAATTTGTCGGCCATCTTTATTAGAGATATTACATATTTTCACAAGAATTAAAGTTGTATCAGGTTGCATGAGATTTTAATTTAATATGTCATAAAGTTGTTGGCCATTTAAATAAATGATGTTGTCACTTTACATGTGAGTCAGTTGTGAAAATCAAGGTTCATTGATGAGGACAAAGAGTTATCACGCTACTCGATCGAACAACTTAAGAATCTTGTCGTCTTGTGCCATAATCGAACAGCTTTCCCACCCGATTGGACAACACTGATTATTTTCACTGTTGATTTTTGTTGACTCGCTCGATCGGATACCCGTCCGATTCAAGTTGTTTGTTAAGTATTTGAACTAATCTTGTGTATTCGTGATTCGGGTTCTTGTGCTGTGCACGTGATTCAAGATTCAGGTGATTAAAAGGTGCTGAGATTCGAGAAGTTCATATCATGGCTGAAGAGTTCTACAAAACGTTCTACAACGCGTTTACATCCGAATCATCTGAGACTTCAACTGTCACACCCAAATCCATAACAAAAACGATTAATGACAATATAAAACATGAAAATTTCTATGGAACTTATTCGAAACCACCTAAGCTTGAGAAGATAGAGGATTACACTTGGTGGAAAGAAAGATTCCTGAACTGGGCCAAAGCATACGCTCACGAGAGTTGGTTCTGCTTAGAGTTTGGATATAGTCGACCAATTAATGACAAAGGAGAAGAAATTGCACTCAAAAGCTTAACAGATGATGATAAACGGAAATTCTCATATGAACAGAAGATGATCGCTTTGATTCAACAATCTATCCAAGATGATATATTTTATTTGTTAAATCATGATGGGTCATCAAAATCGGTTTGGGAAGCGTTAAGATTTAAAGCTGAGGGGGGTAAACAAATCAAGAAAAATAAAATTGCTTTATTAAAGAAAGAATTTGATTTGTTTGATAGCTTGAAAGGTGAATCAGTTTGACAAATGATTGAACGCTTTTGTCATCTAAAAATTGAACTTGAAAGGTTTGAAATTGTGAAAACGAGAGAGGAAATAATTGATAAAATCATAGAGGCGTTACCAAGAGCCGATCAGTGGCAAACATTTGTGTTTATCTTGAAAAATGATGTTTTATATGATTCAATTTCTCTTGATGTTTTGATAGAAAAAATTGAGAGTCATGAACTTGAGCTACAAAAGCAAAGCAAGATGAGCGGTTCCTCACATCATCAGAATGTCGGTCTTTACTACAAGGGCAATGCACCTCCAGTGAAAGTTGGTGAATCACCAAAGACCGGATTTAGTGTTGAAAAGACGAAAGAACCACAAACAAGCTCATCAAGCTACAATCCAGGATACCATTCATCTTCGTCAAAAACAAGTCCTGAAGAATCTGAAGAAGTTCTCTGCAACATAGCCTAAAATTGAAAAATTCTCCGGCTATGAGCATCAATGCAGCAAAACAACAAATGAGTTTTCTGGCATCTGTGTTAGAGTCATATGAAGGTTTAGTGTCTGGGAAAATTGGGAACTCGGAACTGACAAAGGAAGACTACGACCAGATCGACCCAGTAGAAATGGAACTTATTGACATACACTGGTGTCTAGCAAGTGGCATTCGAAGAGCTCAGAGGTATATGGAGATTACTGGGAAGCAATCAATAGGTGGCCCGTCAATAATGCTGGGATTTGACAAATCCAAAGTGACCTGTTTCAGATGTAAACAAAAGGGTCATTTCAAAAGAGAATGCAAAAACTCTGAAGTTGACGAAACTGAGAAACCTTTCAATGATGATTATTACCGAAAGGCTATCTACCACCGTAGCAAAGAAGAGCCAAAAATGATCAAAAATAATCCCAAAGAAAAGTCAAGAGCATGTGCAGTAATCCATGATGACGGAGGGTTTGATTGGAGTGAGATTCTTCCAGAAGAAGATCGTATTGATAATCGATTTACAGCTCATGGCAGAACTATATCAAAGAGCAAACATCATGTCTTTGTTGCTGAAATAAAAGAGAAAACTCGAGAAGAAATTCTGAGTGAGAAAACTGATAGAGAAATATTCATTGTTGGGTGCAGAATGGAGAAAATGCAGGAAGAATATGAAAATGCTGTTAGAAACAAAAGATGGGACAAGAACCCAGAATGTTATGTCAACAGAGATGGTGAACCTGTTGTTCCCAGGAAAGATATAGTTCATGATGATGTTCTTCAAGTAATTCCTCTATCCGGCGAATTTTATTCAAAACGTGAAAAAGACAAGAATTATGAGAAGAAGCTGGATAAAATCATCAGAGATGCCATGACATCAAGTCTGAGGAAGAGGGATGAAGTAAGAATGAAGAAAAATGTTGAGTGTATGGTAGAAGAGTTGGAGAAGGTGGCTGAAGAAGTGAAAGGAAAGGAAGAAAAAGTTGTGGTGAATGAAGAAGCTGTGAAAGAAGCTGTTACTGAAGAATAGCAGGTTGAGAAAGAAAAGAAGAAAGAAGCAGAAGAAATGAAGAATGAAATTTTAGTTGCTGGTGATGTTGGTAATGAAACTGATGATGGTGTTGATGCTGGTAATGAGAAGAAGAGTGAAGCTGATCAGAAGCAGATGGAAGCAAACACCGAGGTGCCAATCACTAAGGTAAATTCTGATTCTGAAACTCTAAATGAAACAGTTGAACAGTGCAAAAAATGCATGGAACCATTGCAGTGCTTGTACTGAAAAAGACGAAGAGTTCAGAAAAAGAGATCTAGAATTTAATAAAATTGAAGAAGTTTTCAAAAACAAGTGCAAAGAAATGTTAGAAAATGAAAAAGTTTTGAAAGATAATGATGAAAAGATAACTCAAAAATGCACGAATTTAGAAAAAGAAAATGAGATTTTGAAAGAAAAGGTTTTGAAAATGACAGATGAATGTTTTCAAAAAGAAAAAGAGTGTCAGGAAATGAAAAAGGAATATGATTCAATAAAATTGGCATATCACATAACAAAAGATACAATAAAGCAACAAGTTGTCAATTCTCACATTGAGGATGTTGCTAAGCTAAAGCGTCAGATTGCTGATTTAGAACAGGATAACAACAAGTTACATAATTATCATGCGTCATCATATGTTCTTGAAAGAATTTTCAACATAAAACCGTGTGATGATGATTCTGAGAAAAACAAAAAGGGTATTGGTTCTGAGTTTCATCAAGTTCCTCCACCGGAAAAGTTTGCATTTTATGATGATGAAAAGGTCGAAAAAGCTTTCAACATGGTAGATCAATTGCCAGATAACATTGACGTAACCTATTCCAAATCTGATGATTCTAGTGATTTAGAGGTGGTAGGTAAGGTCGTTGAAAGTGTGTTGAAAGAAGAATCGGTTGAAACAGGTAAATCTGAATCACAGGATGGAAATAAAGGTAGTTTTCATGAAGAATATCTGAAAAACTCAAAATCTGAGAAAAATTTGAATGATGATTCAAAAAGATTAGTTTATACCATGATTGGATCGGACAAATTATTCTTAGATGTTGTATTCCCGATTCAGAATGTGATTTCAGAAAAGATTGACAAAGTTTTCAAAATGGTTGAGATTGAAAAATCTGAAATTCCAAAGTTTGCTGGAAAATGTCACAAAACTTTTTATAACAAACCTGGTTACAAGAAGAAAAACATGAAGGCTGGGTTGGGTTATAAAAAGAAACAGAATTGGAAGAAAAATGAAATGCCAAATTATCAGACAAAGATGAACTTTGTTCTTGGAACAAGTTCAGAAGAAGAGAAAGAACTCCAATTTAGGCGTCAGTCTAATGAAGAGTTCTATGCTCAAAAGAAAAGGCAACAACCACAGGTCAAAGATGTCTCAAAAAGAACATGTTTTAAATGTGATCAAATTGGACATCTTGCTCACAAGTGTCCAAATCTGAAACCTGTTGGTGTTGAGACGAAAAAGAAGTCTGTTTATGTTCAAAAACAGAAATCTGACGTTGTGACTCAGAAGTCAACCAAGTTTGATTCAAAGCAAACTTGGAAGCCGAAAATGTCAAAGGTTGACTCACAACAAACATGGAAACTTGTGACATCTAGATTTAGAACAACACAAAGTTGGAAAACAACTGTTGATGCAACAAAACCAAACCAGTTTTGGAAACCAAAAGTTGTTGTTCAAAATCAAAATGTGCAAAAAGAGTCACATTTTTACAAAAACGAGGTACTCCTAAAGGTCAAACATGGACTGTTAAGAAACAAGTGACTTCAGTAGATGATGCTAAAGTTGAAAAAGTCTTTGTTCAAAATGACAAAGATTTTCCGAAGTTAAATGATGCTTATTGTGTTGAAATGCCTAAGGTCAAACAGACCTGGGCTAAATTGTTCAAGTAATTGAGTAATTTGAATGTGCAGGTGCTTCAGAAAGAGGATAAAAGTCAAATCAACGGAGGAAGCAGCCTGGCACGAGAAAAGGAGGCTGTTGGTCCCTGTGACGGTTAAACAGGGAGTTTGTTTGTTTTTTTGTACATAAATAAACCATATTTCAAAAACCCTAAAAATAAAAAAAAAATTTAAAAATCAAAAATATGTTTTTATTTTGTCAAAAATTGAAAAAAATAAAAAATGTCTGTTTTTAAATCTGTAAAAAAAAAAATTCAAAAACATGTTGATTGAATACGCCGAAACCCTCACGACTGAACAAACATGATTAATTTCACAAGATTGAAAAACGGTTTTCAAACTGTAAAATATCAATGTGTTGTAAATCATGGGGGTACATTATGTTTTCTGCAAAACGGAGCATGTGAAGCAGAAAATGGATGGCGAGACAAAGCTATCTACACCGGTTTGTCAAATTTTCTTTAAATGTTTTGGATTTTAGGGGGAGTAAGAAATTGTCAGATAATACAAAAACATTAGAAAATTTGAAAAAGCCAAAAACATGATAAAATTAAAAAATTGAGTTTTGTGTAAAAAGAGGAAATGATAGTACATCAGTAGACAATCACAGTGCGCTAAAGAAATGAAATGTTAAACTGTGATAAACGGTCTCACTGATGATATGCCAGTAGGTTTTTACACATTTAGTAGATTGTTTTCGAGATATAAACCTAAATATCAAAACTTACTTATCTCGTGGGGAACATCTCTCGGATATATGGGTAACCCCCGAAATCTTGTTTGAAGGGCTTTCTATTTCTGACATACTAGGTCTTTGTACGTGATGATATCTGGGTATTATACCGGGACTTCTGATTTTGCGGGAGCAATAGCCTAGTCCTCGTATAATACTCTGCACTGCTTTAATCATAAAGCCCACCCTCAGCATAAAAAATGATGAAACATTGAAAAATGCTAATCATGTGCTGTTGAAGAAAAGATCCCCAAACGGGACACACCTAAAGTCGAACCATCATCTCTTTGTCTGAACGGAAGTTCTAACCTGAGCTCTCATGGTCTCGCATTACCCGTTTACAGATATCATTAGTGTACATTCACCTGTAAGACTGAATATAGGAGTCTGGATACGGGAGTATATTCTGAGGTGGGACACGCGAATAAGTTAAGTCCTTAAAACACTAAATCCGTATCTCGAATCGATTAAACATTGTGTGTAAATTTAAGTGGATCAGTATACTGACAATCTAAATGAATCGTTTAGAACTTAAAGTGTTTAAAGCTCAACGGTGCTAGTGATTTGTCATAAACTGATATGATCCTCTGACGCAAACTCAAACAAAAATACTGTCTGTAAATATGTTTGTAAATATTTCTTTACTGCTTTATATTTCAGAAAAATACAAAAAGATTTTTGATTTCGCTTTGTTGTCGACAACCGATGTCTGGATGCTAAGTTTTAAAATCTAAGTATGCTAATCGTGTTTCTGAAAATAAAACAAGTTCATTAATTTAAAACTTGTAGTTTTAAAATCAAAAATCAAAAACAGTTTGTGATATCTCCAAGGTCATTAAATTGGACTTGGATGATTAACTATGAGGGATTTGGATGCTTAAATTGTTATAATCTAATGTAAAAGAGCCAGTTTTCGATGTTGATTCACTAAAACTGCCAAATCTTTGAAGATAGTTGATAGATGGAGTGGAATCAAGTAATCCTAGATATATTCATATTATTATATCTTAGTGCCAGGATCTTGATTTAGAAAGTTTAATAGAGCCAGGATTACAATTCCTGGAAAACCGAAATTGCTTTCATTGTCAAAATATTTTAGCTTATGCTGAGTGCCAGGTAATCAATCCTGGATGATCAAAACATTTTCACTTATAAATGTTTGAGAATTGCAGATTCCAGATTACGATCCCGATAGCCGAGTCTAAGGGGGAATCTGAAGATGAGCTCAACGCAAAGGGAAGCGTGCATTCAAAGAGCCAGGAAACTATCCTGAAGGAGCTTGTAACTGAAAAGCTAGGTGTGGATCCCAAAAGCACGGAAGCTTGACGAAAGGGGGAACCAGAAGAAAAAGAGTTTACAGAAAGGGGGAGCTGAAGCTGAAGACAGATCCACGGTGATTCTGTTCGAGTAAGAGGGAGTCTGTGTTGCTGAAGACGTCAAACCAACAAGAAGACTCTCAGAGAGAGATAGAGAGAGAGAGAAAGACAAGACGCTACGAGTTTGACTATGGATTGACTACGGCAATATCCAAGGGGGAGTCTGTTAGTGCATTTATGTTTATCGCCTCCGTCAATTCCGTTCGTAGCAGAAACAGAAGTATTCTAGGCTTATATTGTTATAATTAGATAGAAAAGGCAAGATGGCAATATTGTAAATAAGAGGAAAGCTCTTATAAGCCTTGGCCTATAAATAGGAGAGTTATAGTTAGTTTAGAGACTTTTGGCTCATTTGTGTTTTGGAGAGCTTGAGATTTAGAGAGAGAAAGCTCATTCCAAGTGATTCAGGTACTGTACGTTATCAAATCAATCAAAGAATCACGTTTATATTACGTCACGTATGTTAGGTCACGTTCGTGTACGGATTCCGCACGTCACACGTTCGTTTCGCAATCGTTTCGGAGTCAAAACTGGTCCTAACAATAGGATGGGGCTGCTAGGCTATGGTCCATCTGTGATTTTGTTTTCTTAATTATAACTAACCTAAATTACTTAATTGCTTAGTATATAATGACAGAATCACTATCTCCATTATTCATTTGAATTATAGGAATTCACTTACTATCTATTGAATTGGTTGGCTGCTCTTGTGCATAATTCATCATATAACGGGTCCGTTTACTAGCTACATACTAATCATCATTTACATACATACCGATCGTATCATAAAGTTTGCATTTTTTTCACTAACTTATCATGTTTTCAATAAATTGTAAATTGTAATCATTGGCGTTTTATTGATGTATATACTTAGATGGACCATTTAACTGTCTGATTGTAGGGGAAACCAAACATAATAAATTAGTGAAAAATGAAATCAGGAACGGTTCTCCTACCCTAAAACCATGGAACCGAACTGATGGAGAACCGGAACCGATGTATTAAAACGGGTATTATTTTCGGGTAGCAAGTTATATTGATTTCGGGTATCGGGTCAGGTCGGTTCCTAATCGGGTCGTGTCGGTTCTTGGCATTTGCACACCCCTAACGTAAAGGTTAGTTCCATACCCTGTTTTATTCTTTTAAATATCTAGAATCTTATCAATGAAAACTGACAAAGTGTTTGAACCCAATTATAGGTTATAATGATTTGTAATTTTGCTTTGATCTCAATAATACGCTCTTAGAGCAAGTTTTCAGTATATATAATAAGATTATATTGACATTGAATGCTCACGAAGATGAATGATTATTATGACTCATGACTACACTTTATATACACATTCACTCTCAGCTTCATTTGTGCAGAAAGTAGCAAGAACTTAGTTCACACTAATATCGTTTAAACTTTAAAGTGACCGAAACTGCAAATTTTGCGTCGGAGAAGGTGGAGGTGCAGGTGTGGGTGAAAAGTTGGTGTATTCTCTACCAACAACAATTTTGTATTCTTGATTTTAGTTTGGTATGAAGATGCACGATGGTCGCAACAACGAAGCCCAGTGAGTAGAACCGGCCGCAACGCACCGGGTACTACTTCTAGTTACTATAAATAAGCAACAAAACTATGCATTGGAACTTGTACATTGTGTTTTGGGGTTTTTCAAAAAAAAAAAAACTTGATTTTTTACTTTTAACCCAAAGGTTTTTACCTTTTGCAATTTTAACCCTACATAATTTGTTTTTTAACTTTAACTCAAAACTTTTCATTACTTTTAACCCAAAGGTTTTACCTTTTGCAATTTTAACCCTACATAATTTGTTTTTTTAACTTTAACCCAAAACTCTTCATTATTTGCAATTTAACTTCACAACTTTTGTCACTTATACTTTTCATCTTTGGCAAATTTTCGGTTCACGTATAGTTCTAAATTTTCCGAGTTAATACGACGCAACGTACGAGTGTGGTTCAACTTTTTTTATGTTTTGTTTCAAAATTTGCAAGTTAACACGGCGCAACGTGCATGTGTGGTTCAACTTTTTTACCTATATTTTTCATGTTTGACAGGTTCGTCGCAACACGCAGATCCTAGGTCGAGTCAGTGTTGGTGGTCGATAACGGTTGTGTGACATTAGCACTATTAGACACCGTTTAACGCCCTGCCGCAACACGGGGTGTGCTTTGGGGCTTTTCCAAAGAAAAAATGGTTATGCATATAGTTGTCGTAACCTTGGCTTTGGGGGTTTTCCAAAAAAAAAAATGATTTTTTTTACTTTTCACCCTAAAGTATCTCATAAATTACTTTTAACCCAAAACTATTTGTTTTTTTTACTTTTAACCCAAAACTTTTTATCTTTTATAATCTATCCTCACAACTTTTTTTACTTTCAACTTTGGTCCTTTGTAGTTTTTATTTTCCGCAATTTTTTTGCTTTATGCTTGGTTCTAAATTTTGTGACTTAACACATCGCAACGTGCGTCTTTGGTTTAACATTTTTACGTTTCGTTCTAAATTTTGCGACTTAACACGACGCAACGTGCATGTGTGGGTGAACGTTTTTACATCGTCTATTTTTTCCCCGTTTGACAGGTTTAACATAACGCGCAGGTGCTAGATCGACTGCGTCTTTGGTTTAACGTTTTTACGTTTCGTTCTAATTTTTGCGAGTTAACACGATGCAACGTGCGTATGTGGATGAACATTTTTACATCGTCTATTTCTTCCCCGTCTGACAGGTTTAACATAACGTGCGGGTCCTAGATCGACTTAGTTATAACTAAAGAATCCCTGCCGCATTGCGGCGGGTCTCAATTCTAGTTCCTATAAATAACAAATATAAATTCATAATTACCAAAAGTCATATCAGTAACCAACAACAAATAACAAACACAAATTGAAAATTACCAAAAGTTTTGTAGAGTAATTTTGATAATTATCCTACGAGCAAATAATTACGAAAATGCCGCCGCGTTTTTTTTTTTTTTGCTTTAGCATGTCTTTCGTACGTTTTGTAATATAAGGTTGTTTGTACGTGAACTTAACTCATAATAATGCAGCTAAAAAATTTGTAATTAATTAACGATTTTTGATTTCGTCATTTTTCTTACTACACAAATCACTAATCATCGAACACCCCGTTTCTTCAAAATTAACGTCTTAAACATAAATCACTATAAAACATCTAATATAGTGCATCATATATTGGAGAACAACCATAATAGTTAGTTTTGTTATATAATTAGTTAGTTATATTTATTTTTTGATATAAAATTAATATAAGATAAGATATCTAATATGTAGCATATGTTTCGGAACATGCATATTAGTTAGTTACTTATATTAATTTTAATATAAAATCCTAAATTGTAGAAAACTTTCCCTCCAAAACTTTAGATTGTCAAGGGTCCACATGGCAACCCAAGTTCTTTATTTATGAGATAGGATAGAGATGGCGACATCCAAAATCGGTTTGGAAACCAAAATTCTCAAACCGGTTCAGTTCAGTATTCAAGCCGGCGATTCCCCACCGGTTCACACCCTCGCTTCAAAACCTGACCTGACCCAAACTGATGCGGGAAAAGCTGGCTTTTGCCGTTCAGAGCGTTTAACGTTTAAAAACGGAAAGATGACCGTTTGAAGCCGTCTTTTTACCGTTTTTCACCCCATATTCACCAAAGTTAGTATAAATAGTTATTTGATTTTTTTTGGGATAATCACAACACTAGAAAACATAAACCGAACCCGAAAACGCAAAAATAACGCTTACAAAAATGCCTTCACTTGTTCCCTATTGGATCGAAGATGAGGATTACTCCTAGGATCTAGCTTTTGTTTACGTTAGGACCTTGAACTTACAAGAGAAGGGTACGAGGTATCAATGTGGTCTTGATTTTTTGGAATCGCTTTAAGGATAAATTTGACGAGGAAATGTGGTTTATAACCGAGTGTACAGGCATTGGAATCAAAAGAAAGATGTTGAATATATCCAAAGTTCTTACAAGATTTCATAAAATCTACCACATACGGAAGGACGAGTTGAAAGAATCCAAATAATGATGAGAATGTTGAAGAATCTATAGTCAAATATGAACGAGTTAATGGAATGTCATTTACTGGGTTAGAAATTTGGAATCATTGTGGTCTTGATTTTTAGAATCGCTTTTATGATAGATTTGACGAGGGAATGGGTTTATAAACCAAAAGAAAGATGTTGGGTATATACACAGTGCTTCAAGGATGTCACACAATCTACTGCAGATGGATGAGTTGGAAGATCCAAATAACGATGAGAATGTTGGTGAAGAATCTATAGCCGATTATGAACGAGTAAATGGAACGTCATTTACTAAGTTAGAAAATTGGAATCAACGTGGTCCTGATTTTTGAGATCGCTTTGATGATAGATTTGACGAGGAAATCGGTTTTATAACCGAGCATACAAGCGTTGAAATCAATAGAAAGATGTTGAGTATATACATAGTGCTTCAAAGATTTCACAAATCTACTACAGGTGGATGAACGAGTTAGAAGATCCAAATAACAATGAGGATGTTGTTGAAGAATCTATAGTCGAATATGAATGAATTATTGGAATGTCGTTTACTAAGTTAGACACTTGAAAGCTTATAATAGGCGTCACTTTGTAATTTGTATTAGTATTGTAATATTTATTTAATTTATATTATTGGAATAAAAAATATATAAAAAAACCCATTATTTTTAAAATAAAATAGTTTGAAAGCTATAAAAATAATAAAAGTCATATTTTATATTTTTATTTGGTTAAAACAGTAAAAAATGTGCGCGCAAGAACCGGTTTGCTAACATATTCCAGTTTAAAAAACCGGTCAAACAGGGGCAAAACTGAAGCGAACCCGGTTTGCCAAGAACCGACCAAAAAACCGATTTGGGTTTCTAAAAAAACCAAACTGGACCTAGACCCCTGACCGCTGAGCTGGACCCTTGCATGGACCTGGACCCCGACCATTGAAACGGACCCCAGACCCCACCGTCCCAACCCGAACTTGACCGTTTCACCGAACCGAACAACTACCTAACTCGACCCGGACCATCGTCTGGACTCAGAAGTGACCACATACACAAACCTATCTGCCGACTCGAGTCGTCGCCTCGACCCGAACCTTCAAGTCGGCAACCGCCTACCTGGGTCGGGCGGGGTCGGTATCTGAGGCAGGGTCGTTAGTATTTAAATTGTAAACAAAAACATTATTTGTTTAAAAATAGTTTAAATGTTTTGAATGTCTCATCAACATGGTTAATATGCCTAAAAACATTGCAAAGTATGGTAGGACAAAATATTAATGAATTAGATTGCATTGAGTCTTTAGTTAGGCAAGTGACTACTAAAGCATAAGAACATAAATAGTCGGGTAACAAAGGACCTACTGTGTAAAACGGGTCATAAATAACTAGAAGCTTATGGATTGATAATAACCCAAATAAACAAATATATAATCTATACATTGTAATAAAATAAAACAATTGATAAACCCTTTGGTGGTTTGTCCGACGAGTCAACACAAGCTTGATTGCATTCGCCAGCAAACCGTACTAGTTTTATACAAAACAAAGATGATTGGTTTAAACAAAATAAGATCGATTGGTTTATACAAAACAAGTGTCACACCTCGACCTCGTAAAACAACAAACCGCGATGAAAACGTCGGGGAGTCATGTCACAGGATTATTGTTTCACAACACATGGTACATAATGTTTTGTATTATTAAGTTAATTGTTTACATTGTCTTGGAATAAACAGAAACAGAACATAAAATAAATTGTCTTTCATTTTAAGTCACTAAGGCCCAAGTCCGCCCTATGTGAAGCAAGCTCAACATCAAACATTCGCTCCTGAAACATATGTGAAAGTAAAACGTCAGCATAAAAATGTCTGTGAGTAACATAGGTTTTGTGATGAAGATTTAGGGCTTTGAATGTTAAAAGAAATGTTTAACTAAAAAGTAGCCATGAACCTTTATAATAATGTTTTCTTACATGAAATCATATGAAAATCAAATGATTTAAAAGACATGGTTAAGTAAGTAACCAAATGAAAATGTCTTGTATAAAATATGCCATGTCTTGTATAAAATATGTCAAAAAAATGTCATGTCTGTATAAAAAATGTCATGTCTTGTTATTGTTCGAAGTGGTTTAGATAACGCTATGATATGTAATATAATAAAAGCACTTATATATAGGAAGTACCAGCGGCATATCCACCATGCTTTTGTCATATTACACACGCCTCGTTATTTAAATCACTTACTAAAAACCAATGTCTTGTATAAACCAGTGTCATGTATAAAACAATGTCTTGTGAAAACCAGTGTCATGTAATAAACAATGTCTTGTGTAAACCAAGTGTCATGTAATAACCAGTGTCTTATGTAAACCAAATGTCATGTATAAATCAATGTCTTGTACGGTAAACAAAAGGTCTTTGCTTAAACCATAGGAAATAATGTCTTGTATAACCAAAATGTCTTATATATAACAATGTTTTTTGAATGAACAAGAATCTTGTTTAATGTGACACCCCAGGAAACCACACAAACTAACTAGCTTCCTTAGTGACTACGTGCTAAATTTCGGGACGAAATTTCTTTCAACTTGGGGATAATGTGACAACCCGTAACTTCGAGACTCGAACCGTTTGAACCAAAGTACATGCCTCGCTTGTCGATCTAACCCACTCGCGTAACTCGGAACTTTTGAGGCCCGAACCCTTAACGTCAATATAATACATCCATGTTAGTTGATTTATTATAAATCTTTAATTTAGCTATTTATATGTTAAAAAAATATATAATACAACAACAATGGTAATACCATGCAAAATGTTGGAAAGCTGGCATCCTCTTACAGCCCACATTTCAACCTCACGGCCCACAACCTCCACCTCTTATATTTGTTTCCTTGTGTGGTTATCGGCCCAACCCCAATTGTATGTTTAAACCGCCCCACACCCTTATATTACGTGTGCATGCTGTGTGTTACCATCTCAAAACCCAAAACCCTAATGTACATACATCAGCCGCAATTCCGGCGACCGGATTTCCTCCGGAGACCCACCGCACCACGACCATCTTTCTGCTGCCCTTTCCCCCTCGTCACCTCAATCTCCCTCTCCTATGAACCAGCAGCGAGCCAGTCGACACCTTGTTTTCCGGCGGCTCCACCTCCAGTGCACCCACCGGCAACATCTTCTTCTCCACCGAAACCCTACCTCTCACACCTGTTACTCCTTCTCGCTCGTCTGACTTGTAGTCAAAGATACCAAAGGCATCGGTGGTCCTGTTGTTGATCCGGCGAGCTGATGACGACGATTAATGAAGTTTAAGATATGATGATGGTGGGGACGTGATCGACGACGGCTGTAACCGCCGGAAGTGAAGACAGCCGCGGCGACGGCATTTGGTTCCTCTCTGACAAACCTTCTGCGGGCTCGGGTCGATGCTGGTCAACGGAGTCGGGCACAGTCAATCGTAGCTACAGTTCGGGTCTCGGGTCGCACAAGCAACCACCTATTCTTAACCCTCCGGAAATGGTTGACCAACTTAAGACAAATGCTTTATCTACCGAGCAAACCAAGGTGAGTTCACACTCTTACCAAGGCATGGGGTTCCCAGGGTGGGAATGGGATTGATAGATTTATTCGTACATACTTAGTTAATCGAACGTAATGATATGGTCCTCGGGTGAGGAAGAGTAAAGATAAGATACGGCTAGACTAGTATACCTATTGAACTGATCTTCGCATACACGCCAAGGGTTGGCCGCGATATTATGACTAATCATTCGCACACATGCCTTGGGAAGGCCGCGAACTATAGATACTAAAACTTCGCACACATGCCAGGGTGACCGCGATACAAATATACATAGTCTAGAATATTTGGGAATATTTCCCCTAATCTTCGCATACATGCCGAGAGGGCCGCGATGGAAACTAATACGAAACATGACTTAACGAACGAACATAATGCTACTCATACTATTACAATTACTGAACTGTACACTGTGAACTCGCTCAACTAGTTGTTGACTCTCTGCTGCATGCCTTGCAGGTCGTTAGGTATTTCAGGAGCTTGCACGAGGAGGCGTGGACGTTGTGGGACATGGACTGTTGAGTTCCATGTTAAACTTATGAACTTTTAACTTATGTTTTGGGTTTATGCTTCCGCTGATAACTTTAACTTGGATGAATTGTTTTGACACCAATTATATTGATTGGATTGGACTTTTATTTACTTAATTTATATTGTTCAATATGATTGGTGGCTGGATCCTGGTCAGTCACGCCTCAAAGCGGTGATACTCCGCGTGTGGATTTTGGGGGTGTGACAGTTTAATCCAAGGTTTTGTTTTATAAATCATTTCTTTTATTGAGTAAACATTTATTAGGTTTGTTGGCAAATACATTCAAGCCTTGTCGTCTGTCAGATAAACCCTTATCAGGTCAAAGGTTTATCAAATGTTCATCGGATTCTGTCATTCCCTAAGGTCACTTCCAAACAAACCTAGGAAGCGGGAACGGGATTGTCAATCCTATGGTACCATTACATACTACCGGTCGGCGTGATCAATGTTAATGAATGTATCATTTTCGAGTTCAACGCACCAAATGTCTAGAAAATGTAAGCATGTCGTGAAAATGTTTTGAAATCATGTGCTAGGTATGCTAGGTTAACAAACGAAGCAAACTCTCTTTGAAAACCATGTACTAGGTATACTAGGTCAACATACGAAGCAAAATGTCTTTGAAAATGTGTGCTAGGTATGCTAGGTCAACATACGAAGCAAAATGTCTTTGAAAACATGTACTATATGTGCTAGATAAACAAAGCATGTATAATGTCATGAAAACAAGAAAGTAGTGATAGGCACATGTGAATCACCCCAAAACATTTGAAAATGTAAAAGAGGGGACTATGTACTCACTTGGGATTGCGTATAAGTCTTGTATGAATGCTTAAACAAAGCTCAAGAGATCAAGGATTCAAGTGTGTCCTAAATATCAGATAACTATGTTAGTGTAACGGGACTTTAATCGGAGGATCAGATAGAATGAAGTCTTATAAACCAAACGAGTGTTGGAACTCATATGATATGGTTTAATAAACTTAACTTTCTGATTAGGAAAGGATCCTAAGTGCTTTTGAAAATGTGTGCTAGGTATGCTAGGTCAACACACGAAGCAAAATGTCTTTGAAAACCATGTACTAGGTATGCTAGGTCAACATACAAAGTCAAAAATATCTTTGGAAACCATGTACTAGGTATGCTAGGTCAACATATGAAGCAAAATGTCTTTGAAAACATGTACTATATGTGCTAGATAAACAAAGCATGTATAATGTCATGAAAACAAGTGATAGGCACATATGAATCACCCCAAAACATTTGAAAATGTAAAAGAGGGGACTATGTACTCACTTGGGATTGCGTATAAGTCTTGTATGAATGATTAAACAAAGCTCAAGAGATCAAGGATTCAAGTGTGTCCTAGTATCGGATAACTATGTTAGTGTAACGGGATTTTAATCGGAGGATCGGATAGAATGAAGTCTTATAAACCAAACGAGTGTTGGAACTCATATGATATGGTTTAATAAACTTAACCTTCTGATTGGGAAAGGATCCTAAGTGCTTTTGATCCGTTATGACTCGTTAAAGTAGTTTACGCTACTTAATAGGTCATTTACGTAAATATATGATCGGATGGTCAAATATGTCTTATGATAAGTCTTATATGCCAAAACATGTTTGAAAATGTTGTAACATCAGTTTATATGTCAAAACTTTGGTTACATATGCTTAAAATTGATTTATGCGCAAAAAGGGCATTTTGGTCATTTTTTAAGAAACATATAAGCGACTTATCATAACAATAACCAAACGACGTGACCATAAGGTATAATCTCAGTAGGTTATTCCCTATACAACTATGGTTACAAACATGTGTTTGGTCAGATCCTAAGATTGACCAAACGGGTTGGATTCGAAAGTTAAAGCGGTGGTCAAAACCGCTCGACTTACGACCCTAATAAAGCACTAAACTTGAGGTGACGAGTTAGACATGTTAAAACATGTCTAATTAAGTTATAAAACTGATTTAGTATCAAAACTTGGTGTTTTGATACCCAAAAATAGTTTCGTTGTAAAATGCACATAATGCGCATCTTTGACCAAAACTTTGACTCGTCACTTCGACTAGTAAACATGGTAATCAGAAGGCGTAATCGCAAGGGATTATAACCTTCATGATTACGATCACGTTGCAAAGTTCAATTGAACTTTAACTTGACCAATTAAGGTCAGAACCGAAAGTCAAACAAAAAGTCAAACTGTTTGACTTTTAGCTCATAACAAGCTAAAATTAAGAAAAAGACTAAGGAAGAACACTTACTTGTGTTCTATGAAGTCTTAAAACTCAGTAGTAGGCTTCCATAAGGCTGGAAACAAGCTCCAATGATGTGGGAGAAAGAAAGATTGAATGAGCGAGGAATTTGTGGTGAAATAGCTTGCTATTTATAGTGATTTTGAAGCCATAAGATCATCACACATGTCCCATGAGGTGTCCATGATGAAAGGAGGTTCAAACACTTGTCAAATGCAGGAAAAAACTTGGAAAACACGAGTTCTTAGGCTCCAAGGCATGAAAAACAAGGGGCTGCCAAGAAATCTGTTGCTGGGTATGTTTGGCTACCCGCGATGGCCTGAGCCAAGGCTTACGCGCCCAGTGAAGGGGTCTGGCAGGGGTAGAAGTTTGCTAAATTGGCATATTTGGCCCCTTGACTTGTTTCGTCACGTTTTGTCACTTTTAACACCTTTTAACCTAATTTTTAGGTTCTATAAAGGGGCTAAGGCATATGTAACTTAGATTTTGCCTGAAAATGTCATGAATGCCGGTTCGTTCGGTTGTACGATTATGTTTTTCGCATAACTACGTCAAATGCTATAACGAACACGAAAACGACCGAAATTTCGCAACGATTGACATTTTTGCATTCTTATCAACAAAAATACAAGATTTTAATGATTACAAAAATTTTTGGAGGTGTAAATATGGTTCGTATTAAAAAATACGAGAATTGGCAGACTTTTGCAGTTTATCGCAAATAGTCCCTGAACTTGAATAAGCATGTTTTTTGCCACGCCTAACCCTTCAAAACTTATTTTTAAGTTATGTAAAGGGTATTTAAGGTATGTGTAGCTTATATCCTTGTTCCAGAGTGTATGTCGCATTAAACTGATTACCTTTGCATAACAGTTTACGAATTAGTTCTAGAAAAGCTTTTGAGAGTTCGAAATTGTACATGGATTGAAAATGTGCAAATGTCATAGATAATTATACAATCCTAGAAATGAAACACAAGGTTTTATTGAATACAAAATTGTTCGGAATTGTACAATGATTGAAAAGGCACAAATGTCACAACAAGGACGATTGGTTTACACAAAACAAATACAATTAGTTTATACAAAACAAGGACGATTGGTTTACACAAAACAAAGACGATTGTTTTATACAAAACAAAGACATTTGGTTTATCCAAAGTCACAAATGGTTTCCAAACATATATGAACCATACAAATATTATTTTCACCAACTAGTTATTCAAATGATTTTTTCACAAGGAACGATTTTGTCAAGATTCATGGCTAAAAAGATTTATTTACAATATCAACTCTTGTAGCTGGTTAAACACCATACAATTTTGTAGCCATGAATTTGACCACAAAACCTATGTTACTCACCAACTTTATTGTTGACATTATTTTCACATATGTTTCAGGAGCAAATATGTGCGATGATTATTCAAGTGTGCTACAAGTAGGAATGGACTTAGGCCTTAGTTTAATTTAATCTAAAAAGAATATTTTCAATCTTTTGTGGTTGAAAAACATATAATATAATGAAACTTTGGTACCATGTGTTATGAGCAATTTTTAACGTGACTCCCGACGTTTCCACTGCATATTGTATTTGCGGTCGAGGTGTTACAGATTCTGTTGACCTGTGTTCCGTACAATATGTTTTTTTAGGAGATGAATATAGAGAAGATTTTGTTTTAACACCATGCTGGGGCATCACATCAAGCCGACCATAAGTGCAATCCAACCATCCCAGAAAAATGCATGTATAGATTACTTGAACCCAAGGTGAGTTATCTGAAGAAATACGGAAGACTTGTTTTTCTACCTTGATTAGAATTCCATAAACTCCTTTATGGGCTCAACGAGAACAGGAAAGTTACCCAACCCATGGTCAAACATAGCAACAAGTATGAGGACAGTTGGTACAAACCCGTCAAGCTTGAAAGCTTCTACAATATTACCATATTGGACAAATATATCCAGCAAAATAGTAGCAACAATTGGGTTGAACTTGAGTCCATTGTCAGCGATATACAAATAGAATTTCAGAATTCCACCAATCCAACCACCCAAAAACTTGTTCCCCAAATGAAGATGTGGAGGTAATGAATCTAAATAAGTGGTGTTAGGAAAAGATGCTAAGGAAGCTTAGATGATGAGATGCAATTGTAAACTGATTATCAGAGTGTGGAATTGTACCAGATGCAACGTAGTCAGGAGAACCGAAGAGGTGCATGAGAGATGTCATGAACACGAGCCAACCGGTTATGAGAAATATATGATGGATTATTGTAAACCAGGTTGAGGTGTCACACCCCGATTTCCGATGGGCCCGGATGGGTACAATCGTGACGGTTGGATAACAGTTATCACAACATAATAATATGCTACGGAAGTATTAGATTGAAATTATTAAAATAAAGCTTGAATGTATAAAAGTATTACAAGCGTTCGATACAAGCCCACAGGTAGGATCCAAATAAATAGAGCTTTAGACATCATAGGCCTTAAGCATCAGGAGTGCAAATTCCTTAGCCTTCATTCTAGCCAACCCGTATTCCCAGCCTATAATAAGGTTCGGTACCTGTTGTTCAATCTTTTGAAAATACATCAGCCAAAGCTGGTAAATACAATTAACCGACTCTTTGGAAAAATAGTTTTTCGAAAAGAGTTTTATACATATAGATAACCCGTAGGTAATCTTTTAAATATATCTTGGGATTATTCTTGTTACGAGATTATATACTTGGTTATCCCATTGGGTTGTCCGGGCATGGTATCATTAACCCCCAATTACAGTAATTATCAAGTAAATGGATTAAACCGTATTCCTACGCTTTTGCACAATCATAGGCGACTTACTGGTGTAATAACCGTCCAAAGAGGCATATTTGTCATTCCAAGTTTATACTAAAATAAGTCAAGAGTATTTACCTTTTTGCTAGTTTCCAATCAACAAGACTATATTTGGCAAAAGCCGCAAGTCTAAGTATTATTGACCCAAGTCCGATTAACTGGGGGGGGGTACTATAGTCTGGAATGAACAGATTTATTATCTGTTAGAGTGTATACGGGCCAAATGTAGTTCCTTTAGACATGACCTGATACTTAAGAATAGGTTCGCTAGATTAAGCGTATACCGAATCGAATGTAGTTTAAACCCCACAAGCACTAGGACTTGTATAATATGGGTAAACATAATACATTCTGGATTTTGAGATCAAAACGATAAGGTTAAACCCCTTTTCGGTAAACTTATGTAAACTAGTTACGTAAGTCTAACCGTACGCGTATAAGCGATAACGGGAACGGGTAACCGGATGAGTCATGAACAAGTTCCATATGCCAATACACTTTAAAAAAGTTATAATATCAGTAGGATATCAACTTGTATGCCCATTAAGGTTTTAAAATCAAATTATGCCTCACAAGGGCATTTTGGTAATTTTACAACTTATAAAAGGAGCTTGCGAGTAAACGAATGTCATGGTCATAAACATTCAGTAAAAATGGTTTAATTATGATATCATATCAGTAGGATATCAAATATATGTGTGATTTGTGCTTTAAGACCAAACTATGCACCGTAGGGGCATTTTGGTCATTTCACACATAGTTTGAGAATTTATTTGGGATTCTAAGTTCATGAGTTATACCTACTGTAAAAAAATTTAAAATAGTTTATAAAATCAGTAGGTAACATATCTTGGTCCATAAATATAGTTGGAAACCATAATACGCGCCTAAACGGCGTTAATGTCGTTAAATGACGATTTATGCGACGGTTTATGAAATCTGATGTTATGACCAGCTTTGAATAGTTAAAATATTTTATTTGTCATAACATATCAGTAAGCAAAAAGGTTTGGTTTGGATATTTTGCTTAAAACGCATTTTATGTGCCATAAGGGCATTATCGTCATTTATCGGCACTATTTACGAAACTGAAGTTAAACTCAGTTTACAATCCGACTTAGCATCCCAAATAACCCTAATTATCATATTATATCAGTAGGTAATGAGTTTTATGCTAAAATTATGTTTAAAACTCATTTTAGACTTAAAAGGGCATTTTAGTCCTTTTAAAAGCATAGTTTACGATTTTATGCGTAAACTCAGTTTATGACCAGATTATAAACATCAAAATATGTTAAACATGTTAACATATCAGTACTTAAATCATTTGCAAGCTTATTTGTGTCTAAAACCTTATTTTTGCTAAAAGGGCATAAAGGTCAAAGTATGGCATAAATACGGAAACTTGCATAAAACTCAGATTCCTAGTCTGATCGTGTAATATAACCTTATAGGATTATATTGCATTATATTACGATCATTTCATAACCTAAAATCAGTAGCATACTAGTCTAATTCGGTTTATAACCAAAAGTCAACGTAGAAGTTAAACTACGCGACTTTCGGTTGCGAACCGACCCTAAAATGGGAATTGACGAGCCGAACATGTTTACACATGTTCTAATAATTATTACCGAGTTGTTTAAGTGATAAAACATATTTTAGAACATTTCTAAACTCATATTGTAATTATTTTAGACACTGACCCGTTGACTTTTTAAATTAATATTACTTTGACTCGTCAATTGACCAAGCAAACGTGATTCTTAGGAGGTGCCCTTTTGAGGGATTAACACCTGCCTAATTATGATCACGTAGCCATGTTCGTTGCGAACAATGGCTTGTCCTTTTAAGGTCTTACTAAAAGTCAAAGCGTTATTACGATAACACTTGACTCTTGGCTTAAAAGCCTAAAAAACGGAAACTAGTGGAAAATGACACTTACAAAGGGTCCTGGCTTGATCTTTAAACTCAGGAGGGCTTCCTTTTTGATTAGGAATCCCAAGAAGATGCTCAAGCAATGAGAATGGAGTTTGAGAGTGAAATGTGCAAGGAAATGGGCTGCCCAAAGCCCCTATTTATACTTGAACATCAAACCCCTGGATCATGACAAGTGTTATGGGGCTCTCTAGGATCATTCCAAGTGTATTACCAGGTTTTATAACCATTAAAGGATCCATGGTATCAAGTTTGTGAGTTAAAGAGGTTTGTGTGGTGAACAAGGTGAAGAACTTGCAACTGTCAACACCATTCTGCGAAAAATAGGGCGTCGCATCGTGCGACAGCAAAAGAGGGGAGGCGTCGCGCGACGCTACCACACATATCAGGTTTCAAAAATGTCAACTTTGGTCCCTGGTCCTCCATAACTCTAAATTTCTTTCAGTTTTGACATAATAAGCCCCTCTAAGCCACTTTAAGTTTATATTTGATACTTTTGGCCTTCAAGATAGGTTATACATATTCCCGAGAGTGTAATCAAACATCGTTAAACTTCGGTTCGGTTAAAAGATCACCCGAGGACACTAGTTTCACTCGTTGACACTTTTAACCCTTTTAACGCACAAAGTTGTGCGTAATATCGTTTAATGACACCAAAGCCTTACATAATCCATATTAGGCATTCTCGAGAGTATAACCAAGCATCACGATGCTCCGGGTCCGTTAAAAGGTCATTCAGAGGTAAGAATTAACATGTTGACACTTTTAACCCTTCTAACGCACAAACTTGTACGTATTATTGTGTAACGGCATTAAAGCCCTAAACGGCCAATATTAGGCATTCCCGAGAGTATGAGTGAACATCATGAAGTTCCCGGTTCGTTAAAAGGTCACTCAGAGGTAAGAATTAACATGTTGACGCTTTTAACTCGCCGTTACCGAAACTTTGGAGTTTATCGCAAACGGTTTCGATTATCCAACAAGTGGCTAAATATGAGAACATGAATATCGTATAATGTCACTCAGAGGCTTAGTTTAAGCATGTTCACACTTCCAGTCCTTTCACATTCCAAAGTTTTAACTGTCTGGCGATAATATTCCCTCCTAGTCAACGTTTGACATTGTTAGGATCAGGGACACGTTTCGATGCATTATTGGACGTGATTTTACGAGGTGTTACATCCTCACCCCCTTAAAAGAAATCTCAACCTCGAGATTTGCTTAGAGCAATACGGTTAGTTCCGTATAGTAGTAGGTTTCAACCTTTTAAAAGTATCCTTGGCCACAAAGGGAATCCCAGTCACATTTACGAGGTAAAATTGGAATTTTAAAAATTTCATGGTCCATAATGGACAAGGTTTTTTAAAAACCTTAAGCTCACGTTTGAATGTCATGGCGAAGCATGATGAGTGCTTATCAGCTGCATCATGCTAGAATTTTCCAGAGATAAGAGTATATTTAGTATCATAATTCGATACTTTAGACAACAGTACTCCATAAGGAGACTCGATGTTGTCTTTATATAGCTTAACTTGTCAGAATTCAAGAATTTTCCTTAATTGACAAGAAGCGCCGACTTAGTAAGTTTGTCGACTGTAATTTACATCTCGTCATTGCCACGATTGAACTTTAGGTAACTTAGAGATTAGATTCACTGTTACCATTTTCCAATTCAATGATGCAGACCAAAAATGGTCTACTATGTTCGACTCACTTGCGAACATTCTAAGCATTATGCTTCCTGGGTGGCTATGGACTTCTCATGTCCAACCACGCAAAGGTTTTCAGCTTTCGATTTTAATTCATCAAAAAGTTACTTGTGTCATGAAGATGACACATCCTTCTTTCAATCACTTGGGTGCCTCAAGCATAAAAGTTTCCTCGGGCAATCCATAGTGTTGATCTTCCATGATGGTGAATATATCACCAGATAGGGATTTCAATTTTGATAAGTTTCTTATTGTAGATAAAGCGGATTTGGTTTTTGGACTAACCAAACTATGTCTAAGAACATATCGAATCTCGTATGATTTATATATAAAGGATTACCAAAGACAAGTTGATTCGAGAAGGATATATCATATGTGAAACCATTTGTATTGGCCATTTGTTTTTTTAAAAATGACACTTAAGTTTTGAAAGGGCAGAATTAAAATTCTATTAAATTTACAATCGATGAAGCTCTAACTAGCTCTAGAGTTTAAACGAGTTTCTAGTAAATAATCATTTACGGGAAATAGATCTGTAATGATATGTCTTGAACTGCTTCTGCTGTAGCAGATTGAAAGGCTTAAGCATTGCCTTTCTTGCCATTAGTGGCCTTGTTCTTCCCGTCAGTCGCCCTCTTTGGGCAGCGGGTCTTTATATGCCCTTTCTCACCACATCCATAACACGTTACGTCCTTCAAGTTTTTGCATTCATGAGACTTATGATCCATCTCCTTACAGATGCCACAACCCTTGGGCTGTTCATGGAATCATTTTCCGAAGTGTTGCTTCTCGCATGTTTTACATTTGGGTTTTGCCTCGCTCGGCTTGGACTGGTTATAATTCGAACCAGTCTTACCCTTTTTGTAATCCTTACTTGGGGTATCATCACGCTTTCGCTTATGATCCTCCTCGGCCTTAATTGCCCTTGCTCTTATCTCATCTTCAGTGAGAGAAAGAGCCAGATCCACAGCGGATCTATAAGTAGTAGGTTTGTGTCACACCCCGACCACGTAGAACATACAAAACGTGGCGGAAATGTCGAGGAGTGTTGTAACAGAATTAATTGTTTCAAATCCATGGCAATTGAAGTTTCGTTTTATTAATCAAACATGAAAGTTTACATTCTTTTAAACAAGAACCAAAGAGTACATAACATAATTTAACTAGTTCTTGTCTCGTTTTAAGTCACTAAGGCACAGGTCCGCCTAAGTATGTCTTGATAAGTCCTATGCATCATCTCCTGAAAACACATGTGAAAATAGGTACGTCAGCATAAAAATGCATGTGAGATACATAGGTTTTGTGAAAACGGAATTCATGACTTATGTTTGAGAAAATGTTTAGTCATGAATCTTGTAATTTGCTTTGTCTTGTAAATCATTTGAAAAACGATAAGATCAGATGATATGTATAAATAAGAGAACACTGTATGGTTAAATGGATAACCATGTAAAATGAGTTTGTATAAGATAAGTCGTTTGTAAATCAATGTCTCGTGAAAAGTGTGTTATTTGTATAAAATGTTATATGTCTCAAATTGAAATGATTCAAATAACGCTACGATATGTAATACCATACAAACACTTATATATAGGAAGTACCAGCGGCGTATCCACCATGCTTGTATCATATTACACACGCCTCGTTACTTAGATCACTTGCTCAAACCAAACCATCAAGATGAAATGTTTAATAATGGTAGAAATGTTTATGTATAGTCAAATGTCTATTATCAAATGAAAATCATGTCAACAGATACAACTGGTTCACATGGTTCAATGTTTACAAACGGTTCATATAATCAAAGGGTTAAGACGGTTCACATAGTCAAATGGTTACAATGGTTCGAAATGTAGTATAATGTGTTCATATGCTGGATGAGCATATGCAACAGAAATGCAATGTAAAACAATGTACTAAGTATGCACACAATGGGCGTACGTAGCATGAAATGTATTGTAAAGTGATGTACTAAGTATGCACACAACGGGCATACGTAGCATGAGATGTATTGTAAAGTGATGTACTAAGTATGCACACAATGGGCGTACGTAGCATGAGATGTATTGTAAAGTGATGTACTAAGTATGCACACAACTGGCATACATAGCATATAATGTATTGAAATCATGTACTATAAATGTACTAATGAACATAGCAAGTATATGATGTGAAAACAGGAGAGCATGAAAGTAACAAGTAGGCACATGTGTTTCACCCCAAAACAGTTTGGAAAACAGTAAAAGAGGGGTTCAATGTACTCACATTGACTCCTCGAAAACATGTAAAAGATGGGGTTCTATGTACTCACCTGAGATTGCTTTGAAGTTCTTGTATAACACCCAAATAAAGCTAGAGATCACGGAATATCAATCGGCACCTAATAGGTAGCTATGTTAATATACCGGACCAAAATCGGAAGGATCGGATAGTATGCGGGTTCGTAAACCAACCGAGTACGGAGACTCGTGTAATAGGGTTTAACAAAGCCTACATACTAAAATGAAATCTAACCTAAGTGCTTGCGACCCATTACGACCCGTTTAGGTAGCTTATGCTACCTTAACGCGTCGTTCGCGTAGAACGCGTTTGGAATGCCTAACATCGTGACCATAAGGTATAACCTCGGAAAGTTATAGCTATGGTCACCTAATGTGTTTGGTCGGATCCTAATGATCGACCAAATGGGTCGGGTTCGAAAGTATAAGCGATTGTTTAGATCGCTTACCTTACGACCCTATACAAGCACTATACTGAAAGTGACGAGCTAAGCATGTTAGAACATGCTTAACTAAGTTTAGAAAACAGGTTTGGCATCAAAACAAACGGCTTTGATGCTCACGAGTAGTTTGGTTACAAAATACGCAAGAATGCGCATTTTGGCCGAAACTACGACTCGTCACTGAGCCTAGATAACATGGTAATCAGTAGGTATAGTCGCCATGGACTATAACCATCGTGATCACGCTCACGTTATGAAGTTCCAATGAACTTCGTGTTGACCATAGGCTGGTCAATGTAGAAAGTCAAACAAAGTTTGACTTTAGCACTAGAAAGCGATTAAAAGAACGAAAGAACACTTACGAAGGGTCCCCGAAAGCTAAACTTGATCCAGGAGCTCAGGTATGAAGCAATGGCATCAACTTAGAGCTCTTTGATCAGTTTTGTGGGTTTTAACACAAATAGGGGGGGGGGTATTTATAGGAAAAGTAAAACCGTTAGGATCGTGTCTTGAATATCGTGCCACGATCTTATGCGTACACTTGTCAAGATGTTGTGGTGGCTCATAATGACCCTTAACTCCTGAGATTGTGAAAGGGCATTGCCCTTTGGAGTGTTTGAAAGGCCAAGTTTTGCAAGAAAACAAAGTTTCTGCAACTGTAGGGCTGACGCGGCCCGCGTCAAGGTGCAGGCCAAACTAATGCGGGCCGCCTGGCCTTGTCTGATCTGCCTAACTTGCAGAATTTACAGTTTAGGTTCCTGTTGCATGTTTAAGTCATTTTCAGCACTTCTAAGGCCCGTAAAGCCAACTTTAAGGCCCTAAAATGATGCTTAAACATTGTGGACATGAAACATGCTCAAAAATATGCCGGATGTTGGTTCGTTTGGCCGTACGAACGCGATGTTCAGTTAATTACGACGGAATGCGCATAAGCGCGAAAAACGATCCAAATGACGCGACGAATGGATTTTTCTCATGCCAAACAATAAGGCATAATATAAGGATGCTTACATAAATTTTTGGATGTCCGGATGTATTCAGAACGTAAGTTATGCGCGAAAGTGCAAACTTGTGCACTTTTTGACACTTTTAGCCCCTGAATGATCCAAAAGTTTGTTTTAGCATACCAAACCCCTCAAAGCCTATTTCTAAGCTATGTAAAGGATATTTATGGTATGTTTTATGGACATGTTCCGGAATGTTCGTTACAGTTCAAATTGGCATACTTTCGCAGTTTGTCAAGTTTAGTCCCTGTAAGCGAATTAACTTGTTTTTGCCATACCAAGGCCTTCAAATCTTATTTCTAAGTTATGTAAAGGTTATTTAAGGTATGTTAAGTATATGTTGGTGTTCCGGAGTATTTGTCGCATTAAACTGAGTACGTTTACGCACCAATTTGCGTATAATTCTCCAGAAAGCGTTGTAGAGTTTGAAATTGAACAAGAACTGATATGTGCAAAAGATACACATATTTATACAAGATCCCAAGTATGAAATACAATATTTCATCGGCTTGGTATTTGTTTGATGGTCGCGGTGACACAGGTGTCACAGTTGGAGGATTTAACCATCCCCTTGATTTCTGGAGTGAGTCCTCCAATAAACCACGCAATGCGCTTAGACTCGGGGGTAATTAAATAAGGCACGAGTCTTGATAAGGAGTTGTAATAAGACAAATAGGCTCGACACTCGAGGCCTTTCATGGTTAGCTTTAGAAAGTCAGTTTCAACTTTCTCCACCTCATGAGGTGGGTAATAAGTCTCGCGGATCAATTCCACGAACTTTGACCAACTCAGGTTGTACATTACATCCTTGCCAGTGGATTGGATTAGTGCCTTCCACCAAGTTAGAGCATCCTCCTTGAAGGATTGGGACACGTATTTAACAATGTCCTTGGCAGCACAACCACTTATATCGACAATGGTTTCCATTTCATCCAGCCACTTCAGAGCATCGATTGCTCCAATCTCACCCGTAAAGTCATGGGGTTTACAAGAAATGAGGTATTTATAAGTACACCCTTTCTTAGAGTCATGAGACTCAGTTTTCTTGATACTCTTGATACTCTGCTCACTCTTAGTTGAGGAGAATTGAGACTTTTCAGTCTTATGAGTATTAGAACGGGGTTTAGAAACAGAGTTCTCTTTCTGTACTGATGGCTTTGGCCCTTTAAATGTGGCCATAAATCCAGCCAGGGCTTTACCGACTTCATCGGCAACTATGGATCGAAGACGATTCTCTTTGTCATTACGGTTCTGGTGCTCTAAATTGTCACCACCATTTTTCTTACTTGTTTTGCCAATACTCAGGCTCGCCATATGTTTATCTGAAAGATAAAAAAGCCATCAGTAATTCTTCGAGAACTATCTAGCAAATTAATTTATTTGCATTAGATCTTATAGATCTATATGTTTATATATCAATTTCATTAGTCCTGCTTACCATAATTGGTAATGGACTTAGCCGTATAGCTCATCGGCTTGTCATAAGGGATATTTAAATATGGCACACTAGCTTGTCATGAAGGACATTTAAATATAGCACATTGGCTTGTCACAAAGGACATTTAAATATAGCACTTTGGCTTGTCACAAAGGACATTTAAATATAACACATTGGCTTTGTCACGACAGACATGAAAGACATGGCACAAGGGCCTGTCACAAAGGTTGTGAAAAATATGGCACAAGGCCTTGTCACGGAGGATATTGAATGATATGGCACTGAAGCCTTGTTACGAAGAACATTTTAAGATATAGATAAGCTGTGATCTTATTTGATCAAAGGGCTTTAAGGTTTGAACATAGTTCATTACCTTTGAATAAGGGGTCGTAGACCACTACTGTCGCCACAATTAACGATATAATATGGCCCATAGGCAATTCGATTGACATCTCAAGGATGTTAAATTAATGGTCATCGTACTGATGATATTAGTTAGTGTTGGTGCATACATCTGTCGACTTCGTCTTGTATCGAGTCTTAGATTTCATTGTATAAATCAGGGCACATTTTACGAGAAAACAGCATGTTTAGAGTGTTGAAAAGTTTAATTTCACTCCTAGACCTGATTTCGCTCCTAATGTCTTTTGGCTGCTTTCGAGCGAAATCAGAATGGTGCTGATTTCGCTCCAACTGACATGGTGTTGTTTCGGGCGAAATCAGAACCCTATATAAAGGGTTCTCAGGAGCGAAATCAGTAGCTAGAGCCTTGTATTCCATGCCGAAGTGCTGCTGGTGTGAGGTTTGAATGTAATCACTGTCAGATCAATACACTCAGTGAGTTAAGTGAAGATTAAGCTGTATCTACCTTTGTTTCTTGTTTTCCGCACATGAAACAGAGTAAAACTCCTCTGAACGACTCATTTGGGTCAGTCGCATGATCCTACAATTGGTATCAGAGCCAGTTGGAGGAATTCTGCAGTTTACAGCCGAATTTCATTGAAATTTCTAGCTTCTACACCTTCTTTCATCATTTCAGGAAGTTCTAACGGTCAAAACCAGTTCAAAATTTCACAGACTGTATAAAATTGGACATAGACAAACCCTTGAAAGTTTCATTGCTAAAATCAGACTAAAAATGGACAAAATTGATCTCCGAGCTGATTTCGCTCGAAAGGACAACCATCTGATTTCGCTCCTGCAATCGTTGTGATTTCGCTCCAGGGTAACCGTTTAGAGGTTTCGCTCCAAAGTTGTTTCTGATTTCGCTCCAGATTGCCAAAATTTAGATTTCGCTCCTGTGCAAGTTTTGATTTCGCTCCAAGCTGCAAGTTCTGATTCCGCTCCTGTGCAATCATCTGATTTCGCTCTAGTGTATAGTGTGGTGATTTCGCTCCAAACTTAAGATAGTAATTTCGCTCCAAGTGAATTTTGCTATTCCGCTCCAAAGTAACTGTTTTGTAACACGTGATACGTAAACATGAGTGAAGAGTTTTACAACGCGTTCGCTTCATCTCCGACTACTCCGGCTTCCATTGCTCAAGTCATGAATTTGGAAAATGAGACAGGAACTACACAAAATCCCCCAAAATTGATGAGTATTGAAGAATACTATGGGTGGAAAGACATATTCGAAAACAGGGTTCAGGCAAACCATCTAAGGTCTTGGGAGTGTATTCTGAAGAAATATGTTTTGCCACGCACAGATTTGCAGGTTATTAAAGAGCTATCAGAGTTTACTGATCAAGAACGGAATATGTATAAAGCCGAGAAGATGATGATCAGTCTGCTTCAACAAGCCATTAAAGAAGACATCTTCATATTGCTTCAGCACGACAAAACTTCAAAATCGATTTGGGATGCACTTAAAGTCAAATTTGAGGGTAGTGAGAACATGATTAAGAGCAAGAAGGAGTTGCTCAAGAAAGAGTTTGATTTGTTCAGCAGTCTACCGGGTGAAGATACGAAGAAGCTGATTGAGCGATACTGCCACTTAGTGCGATCCATGTCGATGCAGAGTATTACAAAAGATCGTGAAGAGTGGGTAGACAAGCTAGCTGATGCGTTACCGCATAAAGAGTGGGGAACCTACTTGATGATTCTGAAAAATACTGGGGTGTATGATCCGTTAACGATTTCTCAGTTTATCGAGAAGATTGAAAGTCAGAATTTCGAACAGCAAAAGATCGCAAGGATGAACAGTCCAAGTGGTCAACAGGATGTAAAAATGTACTACAAAGGCAGTGTTCCGGAAGCTGAAAGAAGTCCGAAAATCCAAATTGCATTTAGTGCTGGGGATTCAACAGAAAAGGTTGATCAGGGTTCAAACAAAAGCATCATTAGATTCTCTTCATTTCCGAGTGTCAATCCGAAAGAGTCAACTACAAGTTTCCATTCTTAGAGCACAAAGACAGGAAATGGTTATGTGATTGATGCGTGTGTAGTGTATATATAATTTAGATATATAATTAAGCCCTTTTTACACCTTTAGCCAAGTTTTAAATTTATAAAACACGATATTTACTAACACTAAACACACATATGGGCAAGTGCACCCATCGTGGACGTAGTATAGTGTTGGTAAGATACCGAGGTCGTCCAAGGACACAAGAGCTTTTAGTACCGGTTTATCCTCAACGTCTAATCAAATCAAAAAGTTAGAAAATGTTTTTAAACTAAGAAAATAAAAACTAACTAAATGCTGAAAAATAAAAATAAAATAAAAACAGATAGACAAGATGAATCACTTGGATCCGACTCGTGTGTTAGTATAACCTTTGATTATTTTCGCACTTTTGCACTTGTTTAAGAGATTATCTTAGTTATTGTAGTAGGCCCCTCTTTTGAAGGCGACGTTACCCTCAACCCAGTAGTTTGAGTCAGCAAGGATACAATCCTAAAGGGTTGGATTATTGGAAGATAATGAATTAAGTTATTAATGCAAATTATGGTAGGCCCCGCTTTTGGCGGTGACGTTACCCTCGGCTAAGTAGTCTGAGTCAGCAGGGATACAGTCCTATATAGCCGGGTTATAGTATTAATAGTAGTTAACTTATGAGGGGGTCAAAGAGTTTGGATCCCCGCCATCCAATACCTATGGGCATTGAAGGAGATCCTACTAAATTTGACCCAGGTCCCTTGCAGGACCTCTAAACGCTGAACAAGGGCAAGACCCATACCAAACCGTTCCCTTAACCCCCGACCAGGTAGCCAACATACCTCCATATAGACCGTGGAGATATGAATGGTGAAAATCTTTTATTTTATATAGACAGTAAAATAATGCCAAGACACCACAGACAAACGATAAGGAAATATCACCTTCAATATAAGCAACTAGTTATTAAAGTCATTAATACAAAACCAAATAAAAAGTGCAAAAGATTAAAAATAAAAAGTATTATACTAAACACTTGTCTTCACCAAGTGATGTAAGAGATTTAGGCAAACATGGCCTTGATTGTCAAGAACTCTTACTATCAATCTTGGATCCCGAGACGACTCACACACTCTACGATGGACAATGGATGATGGTGGTGGATGATGGTGTTATGGTGGTGGTGGGTGGTGGATGAAGTGTGAGAAAGGTGGTGTGCCAAGGGATGAGATGGAATGAAACCAAGCACTCCTATTTATAGGCTGAACAGAAGGCTGGGCACGGCCCCGTGTCCACTGGACACGCCCCCGTGCCCGTCTGACACTCTCTCTCTTCATTAATTGTAATTCGCAATTACAATTAATGCGCCTGCTGTACTTTCGCCACGCCCCCGTGCTCACTGGACACGGCCTCATGGTGGGCAATAGAAGCTTCTACAGGTTTGTCTTTTCTGCTGCTTCTTGGGCACGGCCCCGTGCTGGCTGAGCACGGGGCGTGTTCAGGCTTCTGTTTTCTTTTCTTTGCTTGGGAGGATGCCGTTGAGGGTTCGGGCAATCTACTTTTGTTCCTTTTCTTGTATTTATGTTAGAATTAGCTGTCTTTTTGCTTCTTTTGTGAATTTGAGCTCATTTCATCCTGAAAATACAAAAGGAAGACAAAAACACTCTTTTTCCAACATTAGTACTTAAAAAGGGTTAGTTTTATGCTTTATTTGATGTAATTTATATGTTGCATTTTACACACATCAAATACCCCCACACTTGAACTTTTGCTTGTCCTCAAGCAAAACTCTTTAAATGTGGCTTACACTCCCAAATGGAATGGGTAGAAGAGGGGTTTTTTTTTTTTGGCCTGTCATAGAGTGTCGGGAATCCAAGAATTTTTTTGGGTTTTATTTTTATTTATTTACAATCCTATTCGTTATAATTTATTTAGAACATTTCATAAGATAAATTACTTATTTGGGCATAACATGCCTTTTTTAAAATTTCATTTATATACAAGTTCACATACCTCACGGGAGAAATCACTCAACACTCGGCCGAAGGTGTATTTTTAGTGAATCACTCGAGAGCGGCATGGAACTTACGCCTACCATAGGCTTGCCAGCAATCAATCCTCCTCCTTTTTAACTTTATACGTTTGTAAATATCAAGAGGACTTTTTCGGGTGAAGGGTTAGGCTTGGGCTAAAGGTGGGTGGTTGGGTTAGTGGTTAGTAAAAGGGCGAAAAGCGTAAAAAGCGTCGGTTTTTCGTAAAACACTTTGTTTTTAGTGACTTTTTTATTTTGAAGTATTTCTCCAAACAAGCTTTTGTTTGCATAGCTTTGTTTGTTTTTAACTTCATCATCATTTTTTTTAAAGTCACTTAAAAGAACGAGCTTGCGAAAAACCGAGCTTGTTACTAAAATAAAGGGTGAAAAATAAAAAGGGTTTTTGGTGGGTAAAAAGGGTTTAGGGTAAAGAAACGAAAGGTTTAGGCTCAAAGGGGTTAACTAGGGGGATTTTGGGTAGGTGGTAAAAAAATTGAAAAATAATGGTGTAGAAAGAAAAATGGTTAGTCCTAATGCCTCCATCATTTACTTACTTGGGTTTAAGTTGGTAAGGACCGGGAATGAATCGTCGTGGCAAGTTCTAGAGTTGTAAGAACCAAGCGGCTATTCACACAAGAAACGAAAAATGAGCATTTAGTCTAAGGATGTAAATTTGTATGCTCAATAAAGGCTCAAAACTCACTTTTGTGGGAATGGGTTTTTAATGTGATCAAGTATATATAATCAAATTTTAACTAGATTTGTTATGCCGTTTCATAATTTTCTTATGTTGGTTCTTGTTATCACGACGCTCTCGGTTGTAAAATTTATAAAAATATAACCTTATTAATCTTGGGATTCCTAACTTAAACTTTAGACAAGTAAAAAAAAAATGAAATTTTTTTTTTTGAAAAAATTTGGGGTGTTTAGCGGTTCCAATAGAGTTTTGTGTAAGGCTTGTTGTTAGGACTTGCAAAATTTCAAGGTTTTAGCTTCCCCCCCACACTTAAATTACACATTGTCCTCAATGTGTCCCAAAAATAAATTTTTAGGTTGATTGGATGTGTAATGTGGTGTTAAAAAGCAAGGATTTATGTTACTGGCAGTCTGGACACGGCCCCGTGGGGACCGGACACGGCCCCGTGTTCAGGTGCCAGTAACAGAAATTAAAGAAATGAGACAGAAGCTTGGACACGGGGGCGTGTCTGGTGAACACGGCCCGTGTCCAGTTACCTGAACTGGGCGTTTTTTCTACAGGTGGCTTAACACGGGGCCGTGTTGGTTGAGCACGGCCCGTGTTGAGCCTTCTGTAATGGAGATTTGTGTCGGGTTGCCTCGTTCTTATGCATGGGGCCATTTTTCTCGTTCCCTTTTTCATCCATTACCACCACGAGTGTGTTTTATTTATTATAAACCATAAAACTTTAGAAACCATCATTTCATTGCAACCATAAAGAGATACATATAGTTTCTAAACAAAATAAACTAAAGACTTAACTAAATAACTAAGGAGATACACGAGGTTATCATAAAGGGTTTTACTTCTTTAAGAAAATTTCGGGAATAGATTCCCGATGTAGTAAGACCTTTAGCCGATTGTTCCTCGGATATTGTTCAAAGCCACTCTTCTATCTCCCTTGGAAGGAAGAAAGCGGCTTCATTTTCCTCAGTGGCTTGAGGAGGAACATTCACCGGGACTCCTTGCACCACCCTTTGCGGAGGCTCTTGGTGCATGGCATACCATTCGGCCGGAATGATGACCTCGGGCACTACATTCCACGCTCTTTGGGTTATTATGGGAACCAAAGGCGGGGAAGCGAGAAGGTTTAACCTCTGGTGCAAGAGGTTCACTTCTCGAAGACAGCCCTCCAACCCCACCGTCAGATGGTTAATACGGTCCACTAACGCTTCCTCTACTCCCGTCATTTCGTCTACGGCCTCCCTTAAGGCGTACACGTAGTTCACTAGGGAGTCTTCTGCTGTGGACGACCTTCTCCCATTTCGGTTACCTCTTGAAGATGATCCGCTTGTTCTGCTGGCCATTTTCTGTGAAAGAAACCGAAGATAGCTAAATTTTTGCAAAACAGTACCTCGAACACGGCCCCGTGCTCGCTGAGCACGGCCCCGCGTTCAGTTGTCTGCAGGATTTTTGGCTAAGGATTCTTGGGGTTTTAAATTATTTTAATGATTTTTAACTGTGGTTTAAGCTTAGATAATTTAAAACAAAGTTATACAACTAACTTTAAACAAGAATCCATAGCAAATAATCTTACAAACTTCACATAGAAGGTTGGAATCATGGAGTTTCCAAGCTTCCATGGAGGAGATGTTGAAAAATTTTGAAAGAAGGGGAAATGAACAAAAGTGGAAGGGACAAGATGGTCCTTGGGAACCTTCTTTTAGCACTTACCTAGGATGGTATAGGTGAAGATCCCAGGAATCTCTGTCTTAGTGAAGTGGTCAAAAGTGAGCAGGAATCAGGCTGCATTTAAAGAAAACGACATCGCGCTGGATACGGCCCCGTGTCCGCTGGACACGGCCCCGTGTGCAGAGAAAATCCTGACACATTTTGTCCGTATTCTGACATAATCAGCAGAGAATCTTTTTAGGTGAGCACGGGGGCGTGTTGACCGGACACGGCCCCGTGTCTGGAGGCTGTCTTATGGAGTTTTGTTGTCCCTAAGGATCTTATTGATATCGGGTGGTTCCTTACTGGATGGAACAACCCCAAAGTGCCTAAGATACCTTATTTGTCCTATACTAAGGCGAGAACGCAAGAGGTTGTCGGTGAGGGTAATTCCTATTTTCATTCTAGGTGGACAAGTCCAACCCTTTCCCGGGCTCTCGTTAAAGAAGGTGTATGCCGAATCGCTCAGGTCTATGTATGCATCGAACGAAGTCGATGGAGAGTCCTTCACGGCACAATCGGCACAGGGACGACTATCGTCCAAGTCTTTTCTAGGTATGAAGGTATTTTCGGGAGCAACGAGGTTGTCGGAATGCGGTTCCAACATTTCTTCATGGTCATCGTCTTGGGGCGGATCAATAAAATCCTTCCTAAGTTCTTTTGACCAATTTAGAATTAGTTCTTCTAGTTGAAATAACTCGTCAAGGAGCATTTCTCCTAGAATATCTGGCTGGGCGCATTCGAGGGAGACATAGTGCTTATTTTTACTTTCGCCCCTCTTAAGGTTATAAGGGATTGGTGGGTCTATATAGTGGGGCCTATAATTTAGAAAATAACATTTTAATTCTTCATGTTCGCCTCCACATAATTGACACCACATACCATAAGAGTGCCGAAAGTAAAAAGAATTACTATCACTCATGTTTATGTCAGAAATTACCAACCGCCGGGATCTAACGGTTCTGTTTTCAGTAAGAGAATCTTGGGCACGGGGGCGTGTTGAGTGAGCACGGCCCCGTGTTCAGCTTACTGTCTGACTTAAAACAGGATTGCCAGTTCCAATGATTGAGCACGGGGGCGTGTTCAGCGGGCACGACCCGTGCTGAGCTCTGCAGAAGCTGAAAAACTAAGAAAATCCTAAAAAAATTAAAAAGAAAAATAAAAATATGATTAGGCCGTTGATTCCTAACTTTCTTAAAATCCTTGTGTCCCCGGCAGCGGCGCCAAAAACTTGATGCGTGTGTAGTGTATATATAATTTAGATATATAATTAAGCCCTTTTTACACCTTTAGCCAAGTTTTAAATTTATAAAACACGATATTTACTAACACTAAACACACATATGGGCAAGTGCACCCATCGTGGACGTAGTATAGTGTTGGTAAGATACCGAGGTCGTCCAAGGACACAAGAGCTTTTAGTACCGGTTTATCCTCAACGTCTAATCAAATCAAAAAGTTAGAAAATGTTTTTAAACTAAGAAAATAAAAACTAACTAAATGCTGAAAAATAAAAATAAAATAAAAACAGATAGATAAGATGAATCACTTGGATCCGACTTGTGTGTTAGTATAACCTTTGATTATTTTCGCACTTTTGCACTTGTTTAAGAGATTATCTTAGTTATTGTAGTAGGCCCCTCTTTTGAAGGCGACGTTACACTCAGCCCAGTAGTTTGAGTCAGCAAGGATACAATCCTAAAGGGTTGGATTTTGGAAGATAATGAATTAAGTTATTAATGCAAATTATGGTAGGCCCCGCTTTTGGCGGTGACGTTACCCTCGGCTAAGTAGTCTGAGTCAGCAGGGATACAGTCCTATATAGCCGGGTTATAGTATTAATAGTAGTTAACTTATGAGGGGGTCAAAGAGTTTGGATCCCCGCCATCCAATACCTATGGGCATTGAAGGAGATCCTACTAAATTTGACCCAGGTCCCTTGCAGGACCTCTAAACGCTGAACAAGGGCAAGACCCTTACCAAACCGTTCCCTTAACCCCCGACCAGGTAGCCAACATACCTCCATATAGACCATGGAGATATGAATGGTGAAAATCTTTTATTTTATATAGACAGTAAAATAATGCCAAGACACCACAGACAAACGATAAGGAAAGATCACCTTCAACATAAGCAACTAGTTATTAAAGTCATTAATACAAAACCAAATAAAAAGTGCAAAAGATTAAAAATAAAAAGTATTATACTAAACACTTGTCTTCACCAAGTGATGTAAGAGACTTAGGCAAACATGGCCTTGATTGTCAAGAACTCTTACTATCAATCTTGGATCCCGAGACGACTCACACACTCTACGATGGACAATGGATGATGGTGGTGGATGATGGTGTTATGGTGGTGGTGGGTGGTGGATGAAGTGTGAGAGAGGTGGTGTGCCAAGGGATGAGATGGAATGAAACCAAGCACTCCTATTTATAGGCTGAACAGAAGGCTGGGCACGGCCCCGTGTCCGCTGGACACGCCCCCGTGCCCGTCTGACACTCTCTCTCTTCATTAATTGTAATTCGCAATTACAATTAATGCGCCTGCTGTACTTTCGCCACGCCCCCGTGCTCACTGGACACGGCCCCGTGGTGGGCAATAGAAGCTTCTACAGGTTTGTCTTTTCTGCTGCTTCTTGGGCACGGCCCCGTGCTGGCTGAGCACGGGGCGTGTTCAGGCTTCTGTTTTCTTTTCTTTGCTTGGGAGGATGCCGTTGAGGGTTCGGGCAATCTACTTTTGTTCCTTTTCTTGTATTTATGTTAGAATTAGCTGTCTTTTTGCTTCTTTTGTGAATTTGAGCTCATTTCATCCTGAAAATACAAAAGGAAGACAAAAACACTCTTTTTCCAACATTAGTACTTAAAAAGGGTTAGTTTTATGCTTTATTTGATATAATTTATATGTTGCATTTTACACACATCAAATACCCCCACACTTGAACTTTTGCTTGTCCTCAAGCAAAACTCTTTAAATGTGGCTTACACTCCCAAATGGAATGGGTAGAAGAGAGGGTTTTTTTTTTTGGCCTGTCATAGAGTGTCGGGAATCCAAGAATTTTTTTGGGTTTTATTTTTATTTATTTACAATCCTATTCGTTATAATTTATTTAGAACATTTCATAAGATAAATTACTTATTTGGGCATAACATGCCTTTTTTAAAATTTCATTTATATACAAGTTCACATACCTCACGGGAGAAATCACTCAACACTCGGCCGAAGGTGTATTTTTAGTGAATCACTCGAGAGCGGCATGGAACTTACGCCTACCATAGGCTTGCCAAGCAATCAATCCTCCTCCTTTTTAACTTTATACCTTTGTAAATATCAAGAGGACTTTTTCGGGTGAAGGGTTAGGCTTGGGCTAAAGGTGGGTGGTTGGGTTAGTGGTTAGTAAAAGGGCGAAAAGCGTAAAAAGCGTCGGTTTTTCGTAAAACACTTTGTTTTTAGTGACTTTTTTATTTTGAAGTATTTCTCCAAACAAGCTTTTGTTTGCATAGCTTTGTTTGTTTTTAACTTCATCATCATTTTTTTTAAAGTCACTTAAAAGAACGAGCTTGCGAAAAACCGAGCTTGTTACTAAAATAAAGGGTGAAAAATAAAAAGGGTTTTTGGTGGGTAAAAAGGGTTTAGGGTAAAGAAACGAAAGGTTTAGGCTCAAAGGGGTTAACTAGGGGGATTTTGGGTAGGTGGTAAAAAAATTGAAAAATAATGGTGTAGAAAGAAAAATGGTTAGTCCTAATGCCTCCATCATTTACTTACTTGGGTTTAAGTTGGTAAGGACCGGGAATGAATCGTCGTGGCAAGTTCTAGAGTTGTAAGAACCAAGCGGCTATTCACACAAGAAACGAAAAATGAGCATTTAGTCTAAGGATGTAAATTTGTATGCTCAATAAAGGCTCAAAACTCACTTTTGTGGGAATGGGTTTTTAATGTGATCAAGTATATATAATCAAATTTTAACTAGATTTGTTATGCCGTTTCATAATTTTCTTATGTTGGTTCTTGTTATCACGACGCTCTCGGTTGTAAAATTTATAAAAATATAACCTTATTAATCTTGGGATTCCTAACTTAAACTTTAGACAAGTGAAAAAAAATGAAATTTTTTTTTTGAAAAAATTTGGGGTGTTTAGCGGTTCCAATAGAGTTTTGTGTAAGGCTTGTTGTTAGGACTTGCAAAATTTCAAGGTTTTAGCTTCCCCCCCCACACTTAAATTACACATTGTCCTCAATGTGTCCCAAAAATAAATTTTTAGGTTGATTGGATGTGTAATGTGGTGTTAAAAAGCAAGGATTTATGTTACTGGCAGTCTGGACACGGCCCCGTGGGGACCGGACACGGCCCCGTGTTCAGGTGCCAGTAACAGAAATTAAAGAAATGAGACAGAAGCTTGGACACGGGGGCGTGTCTGGTGAACACGGCCCGTGTCCAGTTACCTGAACTGGGCGTTTTTTCTACAGGTGGCTTAACACGGGGCCGTGTTGGTTGAGCACGGCCCGTGTTGAGCCTTCTGTAATGGAGATTTGTGTCGGGTTGCCTCGTTCTTATGCATGGGGCCATTTTTCTCGTTCCCTTTTTCATCCATTACCACCACGAGTGTGTTTTATTTATTATAAACCATCAAACTTTAGAAACCATCATTTCATTGCAACCATAAAGAGATACATATAGTTTCTAAACAAAATAAACTAAAGACTTAACTAAATAACTAAGGAGATACACGAGGTTATCATAAAGGGTTCTACTTCTTTAAGAAAATTTCGGGAATAGATTCCCGATGTAGTAAGACCTTTAGCCGATTGTTCCTCGGATATTGTTCAAAGCCACTCTTCTATCTCCCTTGGAAGGAAGAAAGCGGCTTCATTTTCCTCAGTGGGTTGAGGAGGAACATTCACTGGGACTCCTTGCACCACCCTTTGCGGAGGCTCTTGGTGCATGGCATACCATTCGGCCGGAATGATGACCTCGGGCACTACATTCCACGCTCTTTGGGTTATTATGGGAACCAAAGGCGGGGAAGCGAGAAGGTTTAACCTCTGGTGCAAGAGGTTCACTTCTCGAAGACAGCCCTCCAACCCCACCGTCAGATGGTTAATACGGTCCACTAACGCTTCCTCTACTCCCATCATTTCGTCTACGGCCTCCCTTAAGGCGTACACGTAGTTCACTAGGGAGTCTTCTGCTGTGGACGACCTTCTCCCATTTCGGTTACCTCTTGAAGATGATCCGCTTGTTCTGCTGGCCATTTTCTGTGAAAGAAACCGAAGATAGCTAAATTTTTGCAAAACAGTACCTCGAACACGGCCCCGTGCTCGCTGAGCACGGCCCCGCGTTCAGTTGTCTGCAGGATTTTTGGCTAAGGATTCTTGGGGTTTTAAATTATTTTAATGATTTTTAACTGTGGTTTAAGCTTAGATAATTTAAAACAAAGTTATACAACTAACTTTAAACAAGAATCCATAGCAAATAATCTTACAAACTTCACATAGAAGGTTGGAATCATGGAGTTTCCAAGCTTCCATGGAGGAGATGTTGAAAAATTTTGAAAGAAGGGGAAATGAACAAAAGTGGAAGGGACAAGATGGTCCTTGGGAACCTTCTTTTAGCACTTACCTAGGATGGTATAGGTGAAGATCCCAGGAATCTCTGTCTTAGTGAAGTGGTCAAAAGTGAGCAGGAATCAGGCTGCATTTAAAGAAAACGACATCGCGCTGGATACGGCCCCGTGTCCGCTGGACACGGCCCCGTGTGCAGAGAAAATCCTGACACATTTTGTCCGTATTCTGACATAATCAGCAGAGAATCTTTTTAGGTGAGCACGGGGGCGTGTTGACCGGACACGGCTCCGTGTCTGGAGGCTGTCTTATGGAGTTTTGTTGTCCCTAAGGATCTTATTGATATCGGGTGGTTCCTTACTGGATGGAACAACCCCAAAGTGCCTAAGATACCTTATTTGTCCTATACTAAGGCGAGAACGCAAGAGGTTGTCGGTGAGGGTAATTCCTATTTTCATTCTAGGTGGACAAGTCCAACCCTTTCCCGGGCTCTCGTTAAAGAAGGTGTATGCCGAATCGCTCAGGTCTATGTATGCATCGAACGAAGTCGATGGAGAGTCCTTCACGGCACAATCGGCACATGGACGACTATCGTCCAAGTCTTTTCTAGGTATGAAGGTATTTTCGGGAGCAACGAGGTTGTCGGAATGCGGTTCCAACATTTCTTCATGGTCATCGTCTTGGGGCGGATCAATAAAATCCTTCCTAAGTTCTTTTGACCAATTTAGAATTAGTTCTTCTAGTTGAAATAACTCGTCAAGGAGCATTTCTCCTAGAATATCTGGCTGGGCGCATTCGAGGGAGACATAGTGCTTATTTTTACTTTCGCCCCTCTTAAGGTTATAAGGGATTGGTGGGTCTATATAGTGGGGCCTATAATTTAGAAAATAACATTTTAATTCTTCATGTTCGCCTCCACATAATTGACACCACATACCATAAGAGTGCCGAAAGTAAAAAGAATTACTATCACTCATGTTTATGTCAGAAATTACCAACCGCCGGGATCTAACGGTTCTGTTTTCAGTAAGAGAATCTTGGGCACGGGGGCGTGTTGAGTGAGCACGGCCCCGTGTTCAGCTTACTGTCTGACTTAAAACAGGATTGCCAGTTCCAATGATTGAGCACGGGGGCGTGTTCAGCGGGCACGGCCCGTGCTGAGCTCTGCAGAAGCTGAAAAACTAAGAAAATCCTAAAAAAATTAAAAAGAAAAATAAAAATATGATTAGGCCGTTGATTCCTAACTTTCTTAAAATCATTGTGTCCCCGGCAGCGGCGCCAAAAACTTGATGCGTGTGTAGTGTATATATAATTTAGATATATAATTAAGCCCTTTTTACACCTTTAGCCAAGTTTTAAATTTATAAAACACGATATTTACTAACACTAAACACACATATGGGCAAGTGCACCCATCGTGGACGTAGTATAGTGTTGGTAAGATACCGAGGTCGTCCAAGGACACAAGAGCTTTTAGTACCGGTTTATCCTCAACGTCTAATCAAATCAAAAAGTTAGAAAATGTTTTTAAACTAAGAAAATAAAAACTAACTAAATGCTGAAAAATAAAAATAAAATAAAAACAGATAGATAAGATGAATCACTTGGATCCGACTTGTGTGTTAGTATAACCTTTGATTATTTTCGCACTATTGCACTTGTTTAAGAGATTATCTTAGTTATTGTAGTAGGCCCCTCTTTTGAAGGCGACGTTACACTCAGCCCAGTAGTTTGAGTCAGCAAGGATACAATCCTAAAGGGTTGGATTTTGGAAGATAATGAATTAAGTTATTAATGCAAATTATGGTAGGCCCCGCTTTTGGCGGTGACGTTACCCTCGGCTAAGTAGTCTGAGTCAGCAGGGATACAGTCCTATATAGCCGGGTTATAGTATTAATAGTAGTTAACTTATGAGGGGGTCAAAGAGTTTGGATCCCCGCCATCCAATACCTATGGGCATTGAAGGAGATCCTACTAAATTTGACCCAGGTCCCTTGCAGGACCTCTAAACGCTGAACAAGGGCAAGACCCTTACCAAACCGTTCCCTTAACCCCCGACCAGGTAGCCAACATACCTCCATATAGACCATGGAGATATGAATGGTGAAAATCTTTTATTTTATATAGACAGTAAAATAATGCCAAGACACCACGGACAAACGATAAGGAAAGATCACCTTCAACATAAGCAACTAGTTATTAAAGTCATTAATACAAAACCAAATAAAAAGTGCAAAAGATTAAAAATAAAAAGTATTATACTAAACACTTGTCTTCACCAAGTGATGTAAGAGACTTAGGCAAACATGGCCTTGATTGTCAAGAACTCTTACTATCAATCTTGGATCCCGAGACGACTCACACACTCTACGATGGACAATGGATGATGGTGGTGGATGATGGTGTTATGGTGGTGGTGGGTGGTGGATGAAGTGTGAGAGAGGTGGTGTGCCAAGGGATGAGATGGAATGAAACCAAGCACTCCTATTTATAGGCTGAACAGAAGGCTGGGCACGGCCCCGTGTCCGCTGGACACGCCCCCGTGCCCGATTGACACTCTCTCTCTTCATTAATTGTAATTCGCAATTACATTTAATGCGCCTGCTGTACTTTCGCGACGCCCCCGTGCTCACTGGACACGGCCCCGTGGTGGGCAATAGAAGCTTCTACAGGTTTGTCTTTTCTGCTGCTTCTTGGGCACGGCCCCGTGCTGGCTGAGCACGGGGCGTGTTCAGGCTTCTGTTTTCTTTTCTTTGCTTGGGAGGATGCCGTTGAGGGTTCGGGCAATCTACTTTTGTTCCTTTTCTTGTATTTATGTTAGAATTAGCTGTCTTTTTGCTTCTTTTGTGAATTTGAGCTCATTTCATCCTGAAAATACAAAAGGAAGACAAAAACACTCTTTTTCCAACATTAGTACTTAAAAAGGGTTAGTTTTATGCTTTATTTGATGTAATTTATATGTTGCATTTTACACACATCAGTGATCCAGTGCAACATCGCTTTGAATCTTCCAGAGGGTCAAAGTTTTTCTGAAGAAACTGCTAAAGACCACATGGCTTTACTTGGTTCTGTGTTACTCTCTTATGAAGGTCTAGTTGCAGGTCGGATCGGGAATCCTATGCTCACAAAGGAGGATTACGATCAGATAGACGCCGAAGAGATGGAATTAGTGGATATCAAATGGTGTCTAGCTAGTGTTCTTAGACGAGTTGAAAAATTCAAGCTTATTACTGGGAGAAATAACTTTCTTGACGCACATGTTTCTACTTTAGGTTTTGATAAATCTAAAGTTACTTGTTTTCGTTGCAGGGAGAAAGGTCATTTCAAGCGAGAGTGTAAGAACAGGGAAGCTAGTAGAGCTCAGAATCCGTTTGAAAAAGACGATTACTACAGGAAAGCTATTTATCAGCAAGTGGGCCAGCAACAACAACAAGAACCACAAGTGGCTCATGGTAGAAGAATCGAAGATTCTAAGAGAGCATGTTTGGTAGATTTTAACTGGAACGACTACATATCACCAGAAAGCAAAGTGTGTTTAGTCAATCAGGATGATTAAAGATTGCCTGAAGGCTTCAGCTGGGATATGTTTGTTGATAAAAAAGGAGAATTCAAAGCTTTCATTGCTAAGATCGTTAGAGAACCATATATGTTTGCCACATGGATGAAGTCCATTGGTGAGACCGTGAAGAATGTGGAGAAAGAGTCTGTTGCATCTGATGAAAGCCAAGAAAGTGCTGATGAAAGCTCACAGAGTTCAGATGAGAGTGTACAAAGTGATGAGAGTTCAGAAAAGGAAGTTGTTTTTTATAAAACTCCATCTGATACTGGTTCATCGGATGATAGTACTAAAAAATATGTAGAGTTTGATCAGTCACCTCCAGATGACAGCAGTGATGATGAGGAAGAAAAACATATTAACATTGCAAAATCTCATCTTTCTTCTGAAAGTTTTCATTTCTATTTTGCAGATCGATTGGAGAAACTGAAGGAGAAACGAGCTGCAAAAGAGCAACAAGAAATGAAGACTGAAAGTGTTGTTCAAAATGAGAAAGTTAAAAGTGTTGCTGAGAAGATTGAAGAGACTGAGCATGTTAATGAGGCAGAAAAGGTGACTGAAATAGAGAAAGTGATCGAAGCTGAAAAGTTTATAGAAGTGGAAAAGATCATTGAAGTTGAAAAGATTGTTGAAGTCATCAAGCCGTGTACAAAGTGTTTGGAATCTTGCAAGGAATGTGCAGTTAAAGATGAGATGATAGCTGAATATGAGAAGAAGAAGGAGCAGTTGCTGTTCAATCTCAATTATGTAAAAGAATCTTATGATGTCTTGAACAGAACAGTAACTGGTCTTCAAAAGACAAATTCTGAAAGAGAACAAGCATTAACAATGATGAATGCTATTATGATGACAAAATAGAAAGCTATCAACTTCTACATCGAAGAAAGTGCAAAGTGGAAGCAAGAGTTGGAAACGGAGAAAATTGAGAATGAGAGAATTAGACGTTTATTGCAAAGTTATTCTAGTTCTGATTATCTCATTGATCGAATTTATCCGACTATTGCAGGTATGGAAGCTTTCCAAGATGAGAAGCCGAAGAAGAAAGATAGTGGTAAGAAACCGACTGTTAGCTATAACAAGTGTCCGCCTCCGATCTGGGAAGGGTATTCTCCTAGAAAACCAAACGAGGAGCAACTTGAAAAAGCAGTCAATATAAAGCTAAAAACTGATACAACTGATGAATTACCAGAAAACATTAACGTCACATTCACATCGTCTGACACTGATCATGAGTCTGAGTTAATTAAAAAGGTGGTCGATCAGGTGTTAGATACTGATGAGGAGTCTGAGTCAAAGTCTGAATCTGGAGGGTCAAGTTCGTCAGTCAATGGTCCAAAGTCGTCGATCAAAAAGGCTTATAGTAAAGAGTTTTTGATATCCAAATCGAATTTGAATGATGAAACATTCGAAGTAGTTTATACTTTGAATGATTCTGACAAATTATATTACAACAAAGAATTTCCTATAATGAGTGTTAAAACGGAATTGATTAACAAGACTTTCAAACTAATAGAAATTAATATTCCAGAATTGAAAGTTTTGAAAAATCTTGAAAAACCTAAAAAATACACTTCAAGAGTGCAACAACGTTTAAACAAGAAAAAGGGTTACAATTCTGGTCTTGATTTTCAAAAGAAATCAAACCAAAATCGTAGCTACAAAAAGAAAGGTCTTGGTTTTATTCCACCAGAAAATTCTAAAAATGAGAAAAATTCTAAAACAAAAACCGAATTTGTTTCAGGTGGAAGTTCAGAAGATGAATAGAAGAAACCATTCTGGAGACAATCAAACCAGGAGTTTATTGCTGAGAAGAAAAGGAATGGAACTGGAGTGTTTCATCCAAGAGAAACTCGAACCTGTTTCAAATGCAATGAAGCTGGTCACATTGCATGGAACTGCCCGAAAAATGCAAAGACAAAACAGGGAGTTTCTGAAAAACTTAAAGAGAAAGTTGTTGATGTTGAACCACCAACTGAAAACTTCAAAATTTTTGAAAATTCCATTCATGAAGTTGGTGAGTGTTCAAAGAAAAATGTTTACAAAAAGAAAGCCAAAGGCAACCAAGTGTGGGTTGTTAAAAGGGTTGATGAGAAAGTTGGCGATGAATCTGGTTCCATAAAGCCAGAGGAGCCACAAGGTGAGGTAAAAGATTCAGTGAATGATGATGAATTTCCATCACTGAAATTTGAAGAAATTAAAAAGAAAGTTGGTAAGGTTGAAATCTCGGATCAGTTTTACTCCGAGAAAAATGAGTTTGATGTTGAGAAAACATTCAATGGGAATGTTAAGAAAATTTTTGGGAAAATGCTGGATGGGAAAGCAAAAGGGGTTAAAGATTTTTATGCAACTAAAAAGGCAACATTTAACCCAACTGAACAAGAGCTTCAAGAGCTAAAAACACCCAAGGTTGGTCAGACTTGGGTGGAAATTCTTTTCCCTTAAAACATCTGACTATGCCGGAGATCCCAAGTTTGTAATCGTGGATCAGGAATCGGCATCATTCTTGTATAGTGTTTTTGTGAAAGATTTTAAAAATTGTTGAAATTTTTACATATTAAAGGACTACGTCGGAGCTTCCAGGTTGGTAAGTGTGAAGCAGGAATCGGCATTTTGTACTTACAATTGGTAAATGATCTAGTGTAGATGTTCTATTCCTACACTGGACAATGGTGATGGTTTTTACAATTGGTACAGAGGGTGCATACTTGCATATGGTAAATCAGGGACATTAATTTGTACTTGATTTACAACAAGTGTTTGATGAACAAAATGATGAACCATATCCCCGAATTTATTAATGACAATTCTTCAATTGGTAAAAACAAACTTATTTTCTGAAAAAAATCATTTTGATTAAAACAAACTTAAGTGTTTTGAAATCTAAATGAGAAAATAGTTTGTTGAAAGGGGGAGTTCTGATTGTTTATGCCTAAGTGGATGGCGAATTGATGTGATTCGATATTGGTTGTCAACTTACTGTATAGTTTTATTTTACATTTGGGTCAAGAGTCTAGTCGTGTTTTCAATTTTTCTTTAATGTGTTTGCATTTTAGGGGGAGTAGAAAATTTCAAGAAAATCCAAAAACATTAGAAAATTTGAAAAAGCCAAAAACATTATAAAATGTAAAATGAGTTTTGTTGTGAAAAGAGGAAATGATAGTACATCAGTGGACTGTTACAACATGCTAAAGAATTGGAAAGTTAAAATGTGATAAACTATCTCACTGTGGATATGTCAGTAGGTTTTTGCACATTTAGTAGATTGTGACGAGATATAAACCTAAAAAATTCAAACTTGCTTATTCTGTGGGTAACAATTTCTTGAATATATAGGTAACCCCTGAAATCTTGTTTGAAAGGTCCCTTATTCTGAGATACTTGGTCTTTATGCTCAGTGATATCTGGGGTATTATCCCGGGACTTCTGCTATATGGAAATACTGACCTAGTCCCCGGATAATACTTTCTGCAAATGCTTTGAAATATAAGCTCGCCCTCAGCAAGTTGATTAAACAATAAAATTGATAGTCACTGCTGTTGTAACAAAAGATCCTCTAAAGGGGACTCACCAAAAGTCGAACCCGTCATCTCTCTGCGTATACGGAAGTATCGACCTGAGCTCTCACGGCCCTCGCAATTAACTCCTTTACAGATATCATCTGTGGTATACTCACCTGTAAGACTGAATATTGGGATCTGGATACGTGAGTATATTCAAGTAGTGGGACACACAAATAGGTTTAAGTATCTAAAACATTAACATCGTATCTCGGATCAGTTGAACTTTGTGTGAAAATTTAAGTGGACAAATATACTGACAATCTAGGTGAATTGTTTATAGCTTAAAATGTAATCAAGCTTAACGGTGTTAGTGACTCGTCTCAAAAACTGATATGATCCTCTTACACAAACTCACAAAAATATTGTCTGTAAATATTTCATTTCTGCATTATTTTTATTTCTACAATTAGTGTCTTTATTTTCTTTGAATTTCAAAATTCAAAAAGATTTTCGATGTGTTTTAGCATAAACTTTTGAAAAATTCAAAAAGATTTTCGACAAATGATGTTGGAAAGCTAATTTTCAAAGTCTAAAGTGCTAAACATGATGATCATGTGGTGAGGGGGAGTCTGAAATCAAAATGTTTTCAAAATCTAATCCTATAATTGGTTCATCAAAATTATTGTTTGATCTGAGGGAGAATCAGTGTTGGTACATGTCTCTATATTTGAAAAATGAGAAATTTACGTTGAGGTAGAGTTTATGCAGGATAAATATGAGCTGGGTTATCAATCCTGAGCAGAACTAGAGCCAAGTTTCGTTCTTGGAACATTCTTTTGAAGAGCCAGGTCATTCGATTCTGAGAAGCTTTTGAGAGCTAGTTTCCGATACCTGAGGACTTTGTGGATAGAGATTGAGCCAGGTTTCGATTCGGTGGACAAAGCTTGAGTCAGGATAACGATCATGTACCTGTGAAAGCCAGACAACGATCCTGAAGCAGATGATGCTGAAGAACTAAAGGAATGCCAGCATATTGCAAGGGGGAGTCTGAAGATGACAAGAGAGAGTGAAGCCCAGAGGCTGATCAAGACTGAAGGTTGAGAAGACTCGACACAGTCAGACTCGTCAACATCTGAGGGGGAGTCTGTTGGTGCATACATCTGTCGACTTCGTCTTGTATCGAGTCTTAGATTTCATTGTATAAATCAGGGCACGTTTTACGAGAAAACAACATGTTTAGAGTGTTGAAAAGTTTAATTTCGCTCCTAGACCTGATTTCGCTCCTAGTGTCTTTTGGCTGCTTTCGAGCGAAATCAGAATGGTGCTGATTTCGCTCCAACTGACATGGTGTTGTTTCGGCGAAATCAGAACCCTATATAAAGGGTTCTCAGGAGCGAAATCAGTAGCTAGAGCCTTGTATTCCATGCCGAAGTGTTGCCGGTGTGAGGTTTGAATGTAATCACTGTCAGATCAATACAATCAGTGAGTTAAGTGAAGATTAAGCTGTTTCTACCTTTATTTCTTGTTTTCCGCACCTGAAACAGAGTAAAATTCATCTGAACGACTCATTTGGGTCAGTCGCACGATCCTACAGCTAGGATAGCACTGATCATATAGACTATGAGATTTGAGCATAGCTCACCCCTTTGGGCAAGGAATCATACAAGATTACAATTGTCTTTGTCACAATTAGACAATATAATATAGCCCGTAGGCAAAACATCGTTAAGGATGTTAAATTTAATCATCATATTGATGATTTTAGTCATGATCAAATTGATCATATAGACTATTAGGCTTGAGCATAGCCCTCCACCTTGGACAGGGAACCATAATGGTCACAGTTGTCATTGTCCCAAATGGACGATATAATATAGCCCGTAGGCAATTCATCAGTAAGGATGTTAAATATGAGCATCATATAGATGATATTAGTCATGATCTCATTGATCATATAGACTGTTAGGCTTGAGCATAACTCACCACCTTAGACAGGGAATCATAAAGATCACAACTGTCTTTGTCACAAATGGACATTATAATATAGCCCGTAGGCAAACATCTCCAAGGATGTTATGTATGATCATCATATTGATGATATTAGTCATGATCGCATTGATCATATAGACTATTAGGCTTGGGTATAACCCACCACCTTAGACAGGGGACCCTAAAGGTCACAACTGTCATAGTTTTAACTAACAATGCAGTATTACGATTCCTATCCTTCTACATAGTTTGGAATGATTTAAGACTTGGAATAAGTATCATCACGAAATTGGACGAGAGTTTTCTCCTTTCCATGCAGTTGGGAATTAATTGGAGATTTTTAATGATACGTTTCAGCCAACGTATTTATATGAATTTTTCTCCTCATTTGGAGATGCGTCTCAGTTGACGTTGAAAAATAAGTCCCTATCCGTATTGGAAGATTTGGGAATACGTCGCAGTTGACGTTTAAGTATAAGTCCCTACCCACATTGGGATAATTGGGAATACGCCTCAATACTGTCAGCGTATATGATACAGCTCGATACAGTCATCGTTTAAATACATGCCCTTTCTCTACATTGGGATATTTGGGGATACGCCTCAATATAGTACAACGTATATGATACGGCTCAATACAATCATCGTTTATATATATATATATCCTTCTCCACATTGGGAGATTTGGGGATGATTAGCATCATGGATGGATGAACTTTCTATATCCATTCCACACATTTGGGAATTAGTCGGAGATCTTGTCACACCCCGACCACGTAAAACAACAAATCGAGGCACAAATGTCGGGGAGTGTTGCAACAGAATCATTGTCTCATAACACATGGAAATTAAAGTTTTGTTTTATTGATAAACATAAGTTACAATGTCTTAACAACAAATAAGCATAACATATTTAACTAGTCTTGCATCTTTTATTGTCACTAAGGCCCAAGTCCGCCTAAGTGTATCTTGATTAATCCTATGCATCATTTCCTGAAACACGTGTGAAAATAGGTACGTCAGCATAAAAATGCCTATGAGATACATAGGTTTTATTGAATTAGGATTCATGACTTATAAGTTTAAAGAGAATGTTTAATCAAAAATTAGTCATGATCCTTGTAAAAATGTTTTTGTTTTATAAATCATATAAAAATCGATAAGGAAATAGATGATATAAAAGAAATATGTATGGTTAAATAAATAACCAAGTAAAATGAATTTGTATAAAAGGTGTTGTTTGTAAAACAATGTTTTGTAAAGATATGTTAATTTGTGTAAAATGTAATATGTCAAAATTGAAATGATTTAAATAACGCTACGATATGTAATATCATACAAGCACTTATATATAGGAAGTACCAGCGGCGTATCCACCATGCTTGTATCATATTACACACGCCTCGTTACTTAAATCACTTACCAAACAAACCATCAATGTAAAATGTCTATGTTTAAACCAATTGTCAAATGTTTATGTGTGATTAAATGTCTATTATCAAAATGTAATGTAAATCATGTAGTGTGTAAACCAATATCAAAATGTGTATGTTAAATGAAGCGTGTAACAAATATCATGTATGGCAAGTGAAATATATCAACTGAACCATATGTAAAAATGCACAAAAACAAGGTGTAGAAGTAAAACACAGTTTAAATCAACATTATGTTTTTTTGTAACAAATGCATGCTCTACTGATACAAACATCTATGCGGTATTGTGAAAATACATACATTCAAGCCTTGTGACTGTGGTGATAAACCTTTAAACAAATTAAAGATTTATCTGAGTTATGTTTATCGAATTCGGTCATTCCTTTCATCCAAACATTGTGACAACCCTCACAACTACAGGTAACAGTACAATTAATTAATTTTAATTATGTGCTTAATGACTGTGCTAGATTACAACTGACAATTTAAACTGCTTTATGATTTTTGTATCATACATACATATGCATCATACTTCATACCGTCACTTCATTTATTACGCGTGAACTTTAGTGACATACTTGATGCACAAAGCACAGTTAGCACAATAAGTGGATAATTCAGAAACATGCTGACAATGCCAGCACATGTACAAACTATGTTTTTAGGCCCAATATGGTCCAGGGACAAGGTACTACACTAGTGTGGAGTGTAGGGAAGTGAGGACCATAAAACTGCGTCACTAGGTGATAGTTATAGTGCCGGGAAGTGCCTAAAACATACTTTAAGTGCAGAATTCTGCATTTATTAATAAACTGAGCATTGTAACATACTAGTAAAGTGCAAAAATATGGCAGAATGGCCCTGTATACTTTCCTAAGTGCCGGGGATTAATTGTGTTACAAATATATATATATATAAAAGACATTTTACGGAATAATTAAACACTTTAACGGAACGGTATCCAACCGAACAACCGGACATTACCCGGGATACCAAATTTTTGCAAAACACATTGTTTAATTATTTCTTGGCTAGTCTTGATCCCCGAACACCCTAACACCCACTAAATATTAAGTAACTAACATATATAAGCATGTACTTGGAAACTAACTTACCTTTACTAACTTAGTTACAAAAATTACAACCAACCCCCCCCCCCCCACCCATACGAATTCGGTCCCAAGAGGACCCACATAATCCTATACATACTTCACAAATCTTGTTTCGAGATTATATCCCATTATTTTATGTGATTGTTGCTTGTTAAGTTTACCAAAATATTGAAGAACATGTTATAAGTATGGCCTCACGATCTTCACCATCACTTCACATCTTCACACCATACCTTTACTCACACCACCCCCTCCCTCTCGGCTCACATAACCGCCCCCACTATCACCACCCGAACATCATCATCTTCATCCATTTCAAGTTCCATTCAAAGTTAGAAGGTGAATCAAAGGTGCTTGAAGTTGAAGATCATCAAGGAGCTTCATACATTGCTTTTCACCATCATCTTCTTCATCTTTTCACTAGAGATTCTTCCCTAGCCTTGTGCTAGTAGTAAGTCCTTGTTAAACTCTTGTTCATCTTGTTTTTATGATTAAAAGTTGTAGTAAGACAAGTATGTCTAAAACACTAAAGAACAAGAACTAAGAAGATGAACATAAAGCTTTACATGAAGGTTACATGATGAAATGTTGTGGTAGAATGTTGTAGTGAACATGTTGTTGATTGTATGATGATTCTTGGTTGTGTGATGTTAATCACCATATAGATCTTGTTAATTAATGTTTAGAAATATGATTTAACAAAATTAGAAAGTAGTTATGTGCTACATAAAATAACCACCTTCTAGTTAAATATGAACTTGATAAAAATGATTTTTCTTGAAATATAATTAAACAAGTGACTTGATGATCTTGTAAATCCAAGAGTTACAAAAGACTTTTCTAAATAAACCAAGTTCAAGAACCGATTCTTAAAAGATTATGACTTTTACATACACTTACATATTTTTGGAAATGAAATAAGTGTAAAAACCTTTTATTTACAAGAAGAGTTCAAGAGTTTTATTTTTGTAAAAATTGTTTACAAGTTGTAAACACTAAATCTTTGTAAGAAAATGGGTTTTAAAGAAACAATTACACCTTGGAAGGTAACTAAACCCACTAAACACCCCATTAAGTTACTACACATTTTTATTAAAAACCAAGTTCATGATTAAAATGTAACGCACATAGTTTTTGCTCTCGGTGATGTAAAGTTGTTTAAAGGATAATTGTTGATGATTATTGTGATTATTTTGAAAAGAAAATGATATGCTTATTAGCATGGACGTCTCCATTTACAAAGGAAACTCAGGCGAAATTTCCTAAAAATTCCAACACTTAGAAATTTTTCTAACGAATGTTTACAAATATGTTTTAAACATTGTCTTTCAAAATAAACTTCGCCACAAGTTTTGTTACGAAATTTACCAAATTACCATGACAATTACAACTCCAAAATAATACCAAAAATCACAAGGAATAAATATTTAAGTTACACACTTAGTATTGTGAAGCCAAACACAAAAACGTAACTTACAAAATATTCTGGGAAATACTCTTATAAATATATTTTTGGTAAACATTATTTTGGATACGAAGGAGGTGAAAATATGATTTTTGTATGTATTACCAAGTTATATCATATTTTTGGGACAAGAGAAAATGTATTATTATTTGGGAAGGTAAAAGTATTTTTTCTCAAGATTATTAAGAAATATAGTATTTTTGGGAAAAATATATATTTTCTTGGACTAAATTGTTTTGAATAAAAATGAAGTTTATTTATATATTTCTAAGTGGGACTTAAAGATATATATTCTTTTGGATTAATACACCGGAATACGACGCCACTACATGGCTAGATAAGCAAATACAAGAATACGGATAACCATGTATGAAATACCCCATCCTTGGGAAGGAAATACGAATACGAATACTTGAGAAATATTAATACAGAAATATTGTATAAACAATTATTCCAAAACTATGTATAATTATTATAACTTGGAATAATATCAGAAACGTAACTCAAAAACATAATACTAAGACAAGGCACGACCCGTTCGTCTAATAGACGTTAGACCATTGTAGGTAGTCGTGTTTGCTGAGGAGATTTGGGTTACAAGTACCGAAGACGCAATACAGTGAGTTCATGTTCCCACTTTTCTTTTTAACTGTTTTCAATTTTACAAATTTCGGGGGTGAAATATATGTTACAATCATACAGACATTTTTATACATGAAATGGTTAGCTTAAGGAGGGCATACTACTAAGATCATGTGAGTGGGTAGGCGGAAACTTAAGGCCATCAATCCTCGTTGTAGGACCGAGGGACATGAGTGATAGATCTATTCGGGTGTAGCGAGCCCCATCCATGAGTCCGCAGAATGGGCCATGTGGTGACTATGTCTTCCAGCCGGAAGCTCGGTACGAAAACTGCTAGGTTTGAGTCTTCCTGCATCACTTCACACATATCAATGGCCTTGCAAACCATTGGTGATCTCTTTTTCCTTAATACTACATACCAGGGACTTACATACATACTTATGACGTTTACAAAGGCTTATACATACACACAAACGAACACATAAACTCGGTCAACTTTTGTTGATTTTTCAAACTACATTTCAGGGAACTAAACGGATCTGGCAGGTGTATGCATGTGTCTACAAGCTGCGTGTTAAATAAAGGATGTCATCCGTGGTCGTAGAATTTTAAAAGATGTATCCTATTCCTGGACGGGATACATGTTTCTAAACTCAGGATTATTTAAAGTCTTTTGTTGAGTCCATGGGAACTCATTTGAACATGTTATGGTTTGTAACTAATTGGCGTCAATGTTTTCAAGACAATGGTATTGTGGTATTTTCTAAACTTTATTTATGGATGAAAATCTTTTGGTTTTATCATATAGCATTGTTATGATTGATTGCTATGGTATTAAGAAGTCACACCAAATAACCACGCTTCCGCAAAAGTCAGGGTGTGACAGCTTGGTATCAGAGCCTCGATCATAGCGAACTAGGATTCTTTCTCGAGTCTAGACTATGATCATCAGGGCTCTCACGAAAATGTTGTCAAACATTTTTACATTGCATACACTAAACGTCCAGATCAAGGGAACAAACATTTTTACAAACAAAAAGGCACAAATACACATTCCAAACTTTATGTTTATAATTCAGTCTTAGAGACTGAGGGAGGATCAGTCTTAGAGTTTGGGAGGTTCAGTCTTAGAGACTGAGGGGTTCAATCTTAGAGATTGGGGAGGTTCAGTCTTAGAGTCTGGGGAAAAGTTTAGTCTTAGAGACTAGGAGGTTTGGTCTTAGAGACCAGAGATTTAGTCTTAGAGACTGGGAGGTTTAGTCTTAGAGACCAGGGATTTAGTCTCAGAGACCAGGGAGTTGGTCTTAGAGACCAGGGAGTTGGTCTTAGAGACCAGGGAGTTGGTCTTAGAGACCATGGAGTTCGTCTGAGAGACTAGGGAGTTCAGTCTAAGAGACTGGGTGGGATAGTCTGGGGATGACTAGGACGATTACTTGTTTACATTGTTATCACATACATGCTTAATTGCTGATTATTGATGAATGTGCATATGAGGAAACTATTTGCATACGCTAACTGATAGTGATTACTATGGAAATACATACTATGACTACCATGTGCCAATACACATGTCGCCTTGATCAAAAAGCGGGTTGTCAAACATTGATGACCCTATGGCCGCCGCCACGAATGATGAGACTGTACTTGCGCCGGAGATATTTACGTCATACACTGAGAGTGATCCTGATATGCCGACCCAGGGCAAGGACGACTTACAACAGTCTGCGCTACCAGATTTTGGGACGATTTGTCCTTGCTGAAGGCTTCTCTGACAAGAATCCTCCTGTTACTCCTGTCCCGGTCCATGACCACTTCATCACTGGTCATGCCGATAGTGAACACATCATGGCCCCAATCCATGACAATACGCCTCATGTGGACCCTTCCTTCCAAAGGGTGGCTACTCGACGAATAATCGATGACGTGGACATGACTATTGATAGTCCTCCTGACGACATCCATGGTGATGGAAAGTTAGACGAGAACGTTGTTACTAATTTCACTTTTTGAAACCCCTGTTAACAAGCTATCCTCTGATTCTAGCATGCATTTGATTTCAGACTCCTTTGAGTCTGTGACATCTGCAGCCTTACAGACAGCCGGATTACAGCTTCCTACTACTGACTCAGACGACGACACCACTATGAAAGCTGCACTATCACCTGTTCGTGAAACCACACCTTTACACGACCCAGAGCCTGCTCTTGACCCAGCTCCTGTTCCTTTTGGGTCAGCTTGATGTTGCACCTACTGATCCTGCACCCTTGATTGGCCATAACCCTATTTCTTTTGGTTTACCAGACATTTCACCCCTTATATCTGACCCAATACCTGCACCTGACGATCCCCTTATTGGTTGAGGTGTTTGTTTTTGCACTCGCAACCGATGATGTTACTGCTTCTCTCCTATGGAGACCGACGTCCATTGCACCAGCATGCCTATCGCTCCCTCTTAGGATTTACCCGCACCCCGGAAAGGTGCTCCATGTCGGCACCCGCGTAATGATCCCTATTGCTGCTGCAGCATTTTCTATGACCTCGCAGGCCACACCATTTGCCACATTCACCTCTACATCGCTGGATGAGCCATTTCGATGGTTCTTATCATACACTACGCTAATATTAGACCCTTACACTATGGAGGCTATACACGGGATGAGTATACCTGTCACATCAACTACAATTTGAGGATTATAAGTCGCAGCGTTTTGGTACTTGAACTGTCACCACGTCCTCCACCCTGTCTATGCCAGTATACTTTGACCCCCCCCACATTCGTCACTGTTTCCTTTGGCAGACTCACCTGCTGCTATTACACCTTCTTGATTATTAAGGCTCGTTTCTTTACTATCAAGCAGTAGATCAATTAATTACTTCGACGTATATACAAGCTCGCGGAGGAGTTCACACATGTTAAACAGTTTACTTTTCTTACCTCCTCCACCTCAGTCACCAGTATGGTTGGTTTTTGGATTATGCGGATTGCATTACATTTGGGGAAAGACACTAATGATAAGCCGGGATTGTGGAGACTTTTAAAGACCACTTTAGACTATGTGATTTTGAGACACTAATATACTTGTTGGGCAAGGGTAGGGAGACCCTGTGTCCCTCTTGATGTGATACATTTTGAGAAACGGTATAATTGTGGTCGGAGAATAATGAGAGCCCAATCATCATAAAACATGCGACAATACTTTATGGCCAATGACCAACGAAAGCTCAGTCGCTATGTCTTCGTTAAGCACGATTGTTGATCCATATATGTGTGCTGTAATTGTAATGCTACGTGCTTGCTTACTATGCTCTCATTAAACATAAATTACTAAACTACTTGGTTAAGCTATGAGTATGCTATTGCTTGATTGGCTGATATAAAAATCAAATACATGTATGTACATATGACCTCGAAACGACTATATGCATTCCCTGAACAAATATAACCTGACCTAACAGTCTTCTTCTTAGAAGATGTCGATACAAGGGAACATCGCTACCAACAACCCTCCGCCAACAACAGCGGCAAAACTACAAGAGCGCATCTCACAGCCCATTGCACAGCTCGAGGCCCTTCGCTCCAAACACAGCAAGGGCTGCACCTACAAGCAGTTCTTAGACCACAAACCTCGAGAATTCGACGGCACCGGGGGTGCCTTAGCCTTCGTGTGCTGGGTTGAGAAAACGGACTCACTCTTACGATTGAGCAAATGTGCCCCAGAACATCTGGTCACATACATAGCTGGACTATTTATAGATGGGGCTCTGTCATGGTGGAACCTTCAGGTTCAGACAATGGGCGAGACTACTGCGTATGCTTTGACGTGGGATGAACTGAAGGAACTGATGCGCAAAAGATATTGCTCTAGGGCAGAAGTCCAGAAGTTGGAAACTGAACTGTGGAACTTGAAAATGGAAGGACCAAAGATAGCTGAGTATGTACAGAGATTTAATGATTTATCACAAGTTGCTACGCTCCTGGTGGGACCAGAGTTTAAGAAAATTGAACGTTTCATAGGAGGATTGGCACCTCAGATCCTAAGCCTGGTAACAACATCTAAACCTTCAACGATCACTGAGGCTATCAACATAAGCGTGGCACTCACTGAAGAAGCAATTAGACAAGGAAAATTTTCCAGTATGGAAGAGAAAGAGGAGACTCCTGTAGAGTCATCTGGAGATAACAAGAGAAAGCTCGCAAATTTCAAAATGATTACTCGGGCGAGTAACAAGAAGATGGCCAAAAAGGGAAAAGGCTACATGGGTGTCCTACCTAAGTGCGACAATTGTCTACGCTATCATGTCGGGCGATGTAAATATGGAAATTGTGATAACTGTGGCAAGAGAGGGCATCCTAAGGAAACTTGTAGGCAAGATACTGAACATAGAAAAGGAGGCCAAGATAGTAGCAAGAATCACGGAGGGAACAACGACAGTGTCGATTATCCAGGCAGGACGAGTGACGAACAAAAACGTGCTCAAGAGTGTCTTAACTGTGGGAGCAAGAGGCATTTCAGAAAATACTGTCCTAAGAAGAATCAGGCACAAGGATAAAGGCTCAGTAGTAGAGCTAGGGGAGCACACCAGGAAATCTAAACGTGGATATCGGTACGTCCCATATTACTCAATGTTATGCATTTGTGCTGCTAGATACTGTTGCAAATTTTAGCCTCGCATCTCTAGAGTTTGAGAGTATACTTGGGTTAGTGGCAAGTAAGTTAGATAATCCGCACTCGAAAGAACTAGCTAATGGGAAGCTAGTAGAAGCCAACGAGGTAAAGGGGAAACGGCAAGATAGAACCCGGAGAGCATGAGTTTACGCTTGATCTACTGCCGAATGAATTGGGAAGCTTTGACAAGGTAAGTGGGATGGATTAGTTGCCAAGCGATCGAGCGGGGATTGATATCCGCATCCCAATGGCGAAGTGAAGGAACGATCGTGACTCATGAAGCAGGACACGCCTCTATAAACTACTAATTGCTTGAAGATACGAAAGTTGTTGCGTAAAGGATGTGTTGTATCCTTGGCTCATGTCGTGGACAATGGAGCCGAAGAACCAAAACTCGAAGATACACCTGTGATAAGGAAATATCCTGAAATCTTCCCCGAGGATTTGCCAAAACCATCTCCTTAACGACGAGTCGAATTTCGCATCGACTTAATTCCAGGCGCCACACCTGTAGTCGATGCACCTTAGCGACTTACACCTTCGTAGATGCAAGGATTGGTAGTGTAACCTCAGAAGTTGATAGAGAAGGAAGATAACAGACCAAAATTCCCTTTTGGATAACCCCAATTCTGCTCGTCAAGAAGAAGGACGATGATTTTCAAATGAGCATCAAATATCAGGAGCCGAACGAGCTAACCAACAAGAGCCGATAGCTCTTGCTGAGGATTAACGAACTACGGACTTAACTAACTTCGAGGATCCAACTACTACTTCATGACTGGTCAATAAACGAGTGTCGTTAGTTGTGAATTCAGGAAGAAGGTATACCGGGGAAATTGTGGGACAATAACTTGTTTTAACGTACACGAGAATGGTGTTTCCTACACAATGCACAAAACAATTCTACACCAAATACGAAACTCTGAGAATCTAGAAAGCATGTGCTTAGGACCATCGGGAACCCAGGTCCAAATTCACAAAGGTGGTACTTAGGAACCATATCTGTTAACCCAATCAAACACCATTAACCTGACATATATGCCATTTCAGTTAACAAAACAGAAAGTACTTAAACGTCTTTTATTGAAATCTTCACTTTTGCTTCTAGCGAGTAGATGTTTGTATCTCTACTCCCCTTGATGGTAGTTGCTTCACGTTGAATTTTCTTCGCTGAGAGCGAACTCGCATTTGCTTCGTATACTTGGTCATTTCTTCATTTTAGCAGATACTCATTGCTTCGTTACTTGGAAACTTATATGTTACGCATGCACCTTTTGCTACGCATACGGTTTCATTTCGAATAAACGCTTCATTGCAGTTCAATTACTATCCTGCTAAAGCTAACTATTGGTTTACAATTCAAATAACCTACGTTATTGTAATTGTTGACTCTTTTGTTATTAAGTCAACACACTTTCTTGAAACTTCTTTTTCCTTCAAGTTACACTCATGGTTTATTTTTGTAACCATGCTGAGATTCCCCTTGTTGGTACATACGTTTATTGTCGGGATTACGCTGAAACTAAGTTCAATTGCTTGGACTTATCCATTTCACGTGTTTGATTTGAGACGCTATGTGATGTATTGAGAAACATCACATTCAAATATTTTTGCAAAGGTTCTTTTGTTTCAAGTCATAGTAGATTTGATTGGTCTGCGGCCACACTAAATCATTTGTTGATTTCGATACCTTACGGTGATACTTTTGCGAAATTGAAACTTGCGCTAATTTTGGTTACTCACTTCATACACGGATTTAATTATTTGTTTACTAATTCGCTCTAAATCCATCTTGTTTATCACGATTTAAGCAGTCTCAGCACAGGTGTGTGTTAAGGCAATGGTACATAGATTCGTTTCATAAGCATAGTGTACCTCCTAACGATTCTTTCATTATCTATCGAATACCTTGCGACACTTAATACTTTTTCACCTTCGATCAAAAACAGTGGCTCTTTGATGTTTCGTATTTAACTGGAAACTTTATGACATTATGTAAATCAAATCTTCTGTCTTGATTCGGTACGTGTTAATTTAATTTCCAACACGGTGAACTTGTTCAGTCACTGCTATACTTGAATTATGTCATTGCGACACCCTGTGGTGTCATTACAAACCTGTAACTTGTGTTAATCAGGGTCAACCATTTCACAAAAAACTGCATATAGTTTCGTTTGACTTGTCATTTAAGTACTTCTGATGCAACTACGAATCAAGACAATGATACACCAGATTCGCTTGTATTTCATTCAGTGTACTTTCGAAACTTAAGAATGTCAACGCACTAAACCTTACCATTCATTTATTCAGGAGGTTAACAGATCATTTCACTATTACGTTTGAACTTACCGATTTTGAATTCACCTAGCAGATGCTATTGTTACCAGAGCGCATTTGCAGATTACGATCAATCGCTCGAGAATCCTATTAGTCAAAACTCCTCTTTTGTGGAACCCCTGTAACTGGATTACACTAGACTGTACGTTGATACGTCTTGTACCCTCGAAACCAAATGCTAAAAGCACATACCTTTTAACCGTTGGATTCGTGTTGTTATATATTCTTGGACTCGCCTGATGTGAGTAAGGTTTGATTCGGTTTGGTGATTATCTACCTCGGTATTATTCATATACATACATGCATAACGAAACCCTAAGGAGGTAAGGTAGTACAAATTTCGAGGACGAAATTTTCTTAACGAGGGGAGAATGTGACAACCCTCACAATTACAGGTAACCGTACAATTAATTAATGTGCTTAATGACTGTGCTAGATTACAACTGACAATTTAAACTGCTTTATGATTTTTGTATCATACATACATGTCACACCCCGAATTTCCACGTGTCACCGGTGGGCCCGGTGGGGGTAACGTGACGTAGTTGATAACATCATAGTCAAACAACACAATATATAAATGCACAGCGGAAGCAGAAATAGATTCATTTCAACTTTACATAAACGTAATATTTAATATCACAAGTAGTTGAAACGGATCCACAGGCGGATCAAATAAAATAAGATAATTGTTCAACAGACTTTAGACGCCTGGAACTTGCAAGATTCCTTACTAACGCCCTGAGCAGCTTCCAGCCTATTACGTACTTGTACCTGTCACTTAGACTTTGGAAAATACGTCAGTTTTCACTGGTAAATACACTCAACTGACTCATTTGAAAAGAGTTTATGAAAATTGGTTTAGGCGCACAAGGCACAAAACTATTTTGACACTTGATTAAGATGCACAAGGCAATATTAATCTTTTATACTTGGGACAAACTATATCTCATGTTATCAGTTTTACATAACTTGCTCTACATGCGGGGCCCGGTCCTATGCCGGTTCAAGATTAACCGACACACCACTATTCCCTTATTGGGAATCCCTTATTGGGTATAATCAAATAATAAGCATGAAGCATCTGTCAGGTGTATGCCTACACCCCGTGCTTAGGTCGTGGCCATTGCAATTAATGAGTCAAGGATATCCAGGACACGGTCGCATTAATCCCCAATGTTTCAGTCAAGCAATACGAATTAAAAACAGGTTATTTGGATTTCCCGACACATTGGTCTTCGAATCCCATACCTGACCATGCGGTATTTATATTACCGTATCCCAAGCCCGTAATAGGGAAAATAAGTTAAGAGTATTTACCTGAGCTAGCTCCTGTCTTAAATAGCAAGAATTTTAATAACTCAGCCGTATTCACTTAAGTAAGCGTAGGTACAATTTACCGGAAGGCTCTAGTCTGGAACGATGGTATAAATAACCAATTAGAATACTAACGGGTCTTTAATTAAGCATAAGCTTAAACCGGTTAGTTTTAAGGAAATATACGGTTCAAGCGCACGATTAAGCGAAGACCGGATAGAACGTTATTTAGACCCGAAAAGTTTGAATACTTGTATAATATGGGTATACAAAATACATTCTGGATTTTGAGACAAAAATGATAACGTTTGACCCGTTTCGGTCAATTTACGCAACCTAGTTATGTAAACCGAACCGAACGCAAAAAGGGCGTTACGGGTAGCCAAAAGAGTCAAATGCAAGTTTCCTGAGATAATATGCTTAAAATATGATATTATATCAGTAAGTTATGTTCTATATTGCCCGGAATAATTTTAAACCCAATTTATGCCTTAGAAGGGCATTTTGGTCATTTAAAAGATAATAAAAGAGTAAAATTAGAACTCTGAGTTTCGGGTCTGGTTCATACAGTAAATATACTTAATATAACATATTATATCAGTAGGGTATGACCCATATATCAAATTTATCATTTAAAACCAAACTATGCACCGTAGGGGTATTTTAGTAATTTCACAAGGGCTAAAAATGCCAAAACTGGAAGTCTGAGTTTATATACCTATACGTACTGTTATTATATGAAAATATGCAATTTACATCAGTAGGTACAAGTATTATATGTTTAAAACGAGTATAACGCTTACTATGCGCCTAAAATGCTAGAAATGCGATTTAAGGGCGTTTTCGGGTTTTCACAATAAATCTGAGATTTTTATATTTCCAGAATACTTAAAATAATTTACTCATCATATAAAATCAGTAGGAAAAGGTTTCGGGTCAAAAGGATGTGTAAAACTCAGTTTATGGCTTAAACGGTCAAAACCGACATAACCCGAAATAATTAGGCGATCTAGGATCCGTTCAGCCAAAAATTAATTAAAAATCATCTAAATTCCCAGAATATTATAGTACATCAGTTGGTAGAAAGTTTTGCATCAAAACGTGGCCAGAAATAGGTCATACGCGAAAAGGACCGATTATGTAAATTTATAATATAGTTTTACGCTAATGGCCATAACTCACAATCTGGACCACCAACTGATCCGAAATTTTCGGTGCAAGTTTATATAATAAAAATAAAGATTTCTACTCTTTCACTTTTCCAAAAGTCACGTTTTATATCAAAAAGGGCAAGATAGTCAACTTTATGCATAAATCGGAAACATGCATTCGAATAGGCTAAACATAGACTTAATCAACAAAAATTCCAGAAGGTTTAACCAAAATAAAAATGGTCAAAAATACTTTCCAATACAGATCTCGAACATGCATGTACGAATCCGAATCGATAGTCTACGAAATAGTCGTTTTACAAGACTTTCGGTTCCGATTCGTGTCTATACTATAGATTGTCGAGTGGATGATGATAAAACACATTCTTATATGTATTACAAGTTATTTATGATGATCAATCAGATTGCATGTCTAATATATTAACATTCAAGCTTATTTTTGCGAAAATCATTTCTGTTGACTTTTTAGAAACATGTTTGACTCGACAATTAGCATGCATATAGTGGGATTCAGATAGTACCCTTTAGAGGGTTTGTTTCCCACATAAATACCAACATATAACAGGTTTCAATTCGAGAAATGACTGAAAGAAATCCGTTTAATCAGAAAGTCAAAGCTTTTGAACAACCAGTTTGACTTTTAGCAATAATCACAACAAGAACGGATTAGAGAATGAATTGAAAGCTTACAAAGGTCCTATAGGTGTTTAGTGAACACTAGGATTCGACTTTGATGATCAGATTAACTCCAGAAAGTTGCCTTGAATGTTCTTGAGAGTTGAGAGCTTATTGTTACTACCAAGTGCCCAAGAAAAATGAGTGAATGATCTGATTTAAGGTGAAATTCAGATGTTATAGTGAGTTCTCAGTAGGCTAGGCATGCAAGGGATATTATTGGAGCAAAATGGAGGTGCACACAGCTGGTATCAACTCAAAATTCGGACCCAAACAACCCATTTTCGCGAAATCTGATGCTGGCAGTCCCACGCGGCCCGCCTGGGCATGTCCAGGCGGGTCGCCTGACCCTCTGATCAGCCCAACAAGTTTCAAACTTGGCAGAATTGGTCCCTGAACTTGCATGCGATGTTTCGGCTGCTTTTCTCGACCCGTAAACCCCCAAACTTGGTTTTTAAGAACCTTAGGACATTTATCAACATGGTAATGTCCTCGGATAACTTTGCGCTCAACCGAAAAGCCATGAAATTCGACGTTGACGCTTTTAGTCCCTCAAGTACGGTTTTGGCCATAACTTTCTCATACGTTGACGAAACTTCATGAAATTTTTACCACATATTCTAGTGAGTATATTTTAGCTTTACAAAGCTTCGGGTCTGCCAAAAGTTCACTCAGAGGTATAAATTCAACATGTTGACACTTTTGGCCCCTATAGTTTACAATACTTCATTTTTGTGCAATTTCCGCGTCGTATGATCCATGAACCATCCGTATAAGGTTATAAACATTATGTGGGGTTATCATAGAGCCTATTTATCCATTGTTGACACTTTGGACCCTTACGTTCCATAGTTTTCACTGTTTGTCACTTTTAGTCCCTCTAAAGTATGTTTTCACATACCGGAACCTTTTGACACGTGTCAAGACATTATTGGACGAAATTTTTCGAGGTGTTACATCCTCACCCCCTTAAAAGAAATCTCGACCCCGAGATTTATTCAAACAAATGGGGATATTTTTCCTTCATCGTGGATTCCACTTCCCACGTATACTCGGGTCCTTTACGGGCATCCCATTTGACCTTAACAATAGGCACGTGCTTCCTTCGAAGCTTCTTTACCTGTCGATCCTCAATCGACAAAGGTTTTTCCACAAATTTTAGACTCTCGTCTATGTGTATATCTGTATGCGGTATAACCAGTGAATCGTCAGCGAAACACTTCTTCAAATTACAGATATGGAACACATTATGAATAGCGCTAAGTTCTTCAGGCAAGTTTAACTTATAAGCAACTGCCCCGACACGTTCGATGATCTCGAAAGGTCCTATATATCTCGGGCTTAGCTTGCCTTTCTTTCCAAACCGTATCACACCTTTCCAAGGTGATACCTTAAGCAACACTTTTTCACCCACATCGAAGTGAAAATCCTTGCGCTCAGGATCCGCATAACTTTTCTGCTTATCCCTGGCAGCTTTCAAACGATCACGGATCTGAACGATCTTGTCTGTCGTCTCAAAGACGATATCTGGTCCTGACAACTGGACATCTCCAACTTCTGCCCAACAGATGGGCGATCTACACTTTCTACCGCATAAGCCTCAAAAGGCGCGGCCCTAATACTAGTGTGGTAGATATTTTTATAGGAGAACTCTATCAAGAGTAGGTGGTTATCCCAACTGCCACCTAAACTAATCACACATGCTCGAAGCATGTCTTCCAATGTTTGGATGGTACGCTCACTCTGTCCGTCTGTCTGCCATCCGTTATGTGATAGTGCTTCTTGACTTATTGGCGAAACATATCCTTTAATTCTTAGGGTGCAATACATCGCAAGCTCCACCAAGCTTCTTAAATAGGTTTTAGCTCATAAGTTATTTGATCTTGATATATTCGATTACTTCGAATGATTTCATACATTCAGAGCTTACTAGCCTGACAGTTAACAGATTGGCACACCTTTCCAGGGTGATATCTTTTGTTGAACCTTATTTCTTAACAAGAACTTAGGAGGTTTGCTATTTCCATGAATCCTTGATTCTCTGCCGAATACTGGCAACTTATAGATGGTTATGGATTTGCTCAATCCTATTCGTTGTTTCCAAGGCAACTTTTAGATCCTGATAATTGGACTTACCAATTTTCTGTCTAGCAATAGATGTTTAACATCTTATCTATACAAGGTTTCCCAAAGGTGCAGCCTTGATACTTATATAACAACTATTATAGACAAGCCATTCTTAAGGTGAGATGGTTATTCCAATCACTGCTTAAAACTAACCTTAAGGGGTAGCTAATCTTTTAAGTCAGTCGAAGAAATCGACGATCCTGGGCGGCAATTGGGGATTCCTAGATATTGCCTAAATAGGGTGGCGGTAATCAATGCATAAGCAAGAGGAACCGTCTTTCTTATTTACTAAAATCGGAGTTCTTAGAACTTTGAATTTTGGCTTTACGAAACCTTATCCAAAACTTATGGATTTGGCTCTTAGTTCTTCCTGTTTCGCTGGTAATAACAGATATAAGATTCTTACAATAACTGCAGCCCTAAGCGGGATGTTTGTCCTAACACCCTCTTGCCTCTCAGAAGGTAAACATGGTAATTCTTATAAAGAAGCTAATTATGACACATAGAGATGTCAGAGATTTCCGTATTCTCAGACTTTAGCTTATCTATCGCTTTCGGTGTCAGATAAATGACATATTCCCTTTACCATTACAAGGATGCCCTAAGTAGAGATACTTATAAGGACATTTTTATATTGGATATCTCCTTTGAATACTACTAGTCGACTTTAGTACAATATGACCATTGGAATATCTTCGGGGATCCCATGCATTAAACCTCCATACTGATCAGGCATGGAAGCAATCTATGGGGCACACTAGGATACGCAAATCCTCATATGGTACTCTTATCAAACATAGTTTGGCATTCGCAGACGATAGAAAACAATGAGGAAAAATAATAAAATAAAATAATTAGTATATATTGTCGTACTCCTTCTGGGGAAGAGTACTCCAGATTCTTATGAAAGGATTATCTCCGAGGATGGGAGAGAGGTCATTAAAGATTCCATTGGTAGATTATACCTCATATTTAATATATGAAGTCCTTATGAATGTAATCCAGAGTTTTGCTAAGCTTATGGGTTGCTAAAGGTTTATTATCCCTTGCATCAATGCAAAAATACTTGACAGTCATTATCAATGCTAAATGGTATAGGACGTACCTATTGCTATTATCGATGTGCACTGCCGTAGGTATTCAACCGATAGTCTAGGCGGTTCCTTTCTTATCCTTTCCAGACCTAGCTGCTCCTTTCTTGGCAGCCATAGGGCAATTAGTACTGATGTGCCCCTTTTCACCACAGCTGAAACAGTTTGCATCCTTCATGTCCCTACATTCGTGGGACTGGTGGCCAGTTCTTTTACAGATGCCACATTGCTTTATCTTTTGGCTTAATCGACACTGCCCCCAATGTCTTCTTTTACAGGTTTTGCATGTAGGCTTTTTGTTGGAATCCTGTTGGTTATTGTTGAGCTTGGATTTGCTCTTCTTAGGATTCTGAGAGTTATCCTCCTCCCTTTGTCTTTTGTCATTAGTTTCATTCATGAACGACTTTTGTCTCACTACATCTAGAGTGAGAGACAAGGATAGATCTACAGCTGACCTGTAGTTGGTTGGCCTTGAAGCCTTAACATCCCCTTTTATTTCTGGTGCACCGATGAAACGCGCAATGCGTTTTGGTTCCGGGGTGATTAAATAGGGTACTAGTCTAGATAGGGAGTTGAAGTCGGTAACATATTGCTGGCAATTTAGGTTTTTCATTGTGAGATTCAGAAAATCTGTCTCCACCTTTTCCACTTCGTGTTGTGGACAGTAGTTCTCTTTGATAAGGTCCGCAAACTTGGACCATCCCATAAGGTATAGGGGAATTTTCCCTGTGGACTGCATCATGGTCTTCCACCATACTAGAGCCTCTCCCTTAAAAGATTGTGAAACAAATTTTACTACGTCCTTATCAGCACAATCGCTGATGTCCACAACCGTTTCCATTTCCTCAAGCCATTCCATAGCATCAATTGCTCCTTTTTCGCCATTGAAATCTCTGGGTTTGCATGAGACGAAATATTTGTAGGTGCACCCGCCCTCAGTTGAACGGGGCTCATCATAGAGTACTAATTCCTGAGGTTCGCTCTTTTCATCTGAAGAGTGAACGAAGCTCTCCTTACGAGCTGATGTATGCGTTTCCGTATGGCTCTTTGAGTGAGTGACACTCGGTTTCTTTTTGTTCTCAAGGACCTTATCCACAACTTCACTAATTGCTGCGCTAATCAAGGCCTGAAGAGTAGTGCCATTAACATTTATATTCATATTTGCATCCTTGTTTTTAGCCACCGCACTGCTGTGTGCTTCGTCGGAAACCTCCATTCTGGAGCTTTGGTACTAACACCCAAAAATAACATATGCTTAGATGCAAGTTATTACGGAATCATCGCAACGGATGATTTATAAAGTCATGGTATCACTAAACCATAATGGCTGTTAGGTTTATAACTTCCTTATAGTATGCTACTAGAAAGTATGTCAATTATATTTAGCCTAGGTCAAAAAGGACCATCAATTGTGTTTATGGTTTGGACCGAGTCCATTACCTATTGACTGAGGATCACAATGTCACAACTGTCCTTGTCATAACGACAATCTTTAGATAGTTGGAAGGCTTGCCATGAAGGGCATTAATAATCATAGGCCCGAAGGCCTTGTCACAAGGGACATACAAAATATGGCACTTAAGGTATTAATATATAAGCTGCAATCTTATTGGATCAGAGATCCTAAGGTTCGAACATAGTTCTTTACCCTTGGGCAGAGAGTCAAAGACTACAACCGTCATCTTGTGGAAGATAATTTATTTTGCCACAAAGGCTAGTCAATGTACATCATTTTGACTAACTAGATGATTGTGAGCCCCAGAGGGGTCAGCCATGGTAAAGCTTTGAAGGCTAACTAACCATGATGTAATAGCTTACTTAATTATAGGGAATTGTCGAACTTGATAATTTAAATAGCCATGGTGCAAACAAACCATATAGGCTAATAGATAGTATTTAGTTTATTTGATCATGTTTTGCCTAGATTTTAAATAAACCATCTTTGGCGTTTAAATGGAATAAATCCTTTATACTTACTAGACAGGGGACATAAATCACGACTGTCAATGTCATAGCGACATCTTATATAGCACAACGGCTTGTCCCATAGGACTTTTCGATGGCACAGAAGCCTTGTCACTAGGGAATTTTTTTAATACATAATCAATGATTCCTCTGGATCGGAAAATTTCATAATTCATTGTCTTGACAAGAAGTTATGAAATAGTACTATCGTTTTCATGTATGCATCTTTGCCCGTAGGTATACATCCCAGTGGATGTTTAGATGTGTACATCATGTTCGACGTTTATTAGCCATGATTCCTATCGATCATATAGGCTAATTAAGGGGTTTGGAAGTTCCTAATATAAAGGTGACAATCGTGATTTTATCGCATCACTGTTGTCGGGAGTGTTAACACGTTTTCAAGTGTTAATCAGGATCTGAATCTCTTCTAAACAGGTCTTACCATCCTAGCCAGGTCCCTAACGACATTCAAGCTAGGTTATACCCCTTTGAGACTCTTTTTTTTTAATATAAATACTGGCAGGAAAGGAATGATATTTATTTTATTCAGGATTATAATTATCCCAAATTTATTGAAAATTTAACGTTGGCATAAAAGCCTAGTCACGTAGACAAGTTTAATTTATAACCCATGATTTCTGAGAGTTGAGGCATTACAATTTATCCTAGTTATAAAACATTACGGATATTGAGGTGGCACAAAGGCCTAGTCACAAGGACATTTATAAATTATAAGCTAGGATTTCAGAGAATCGAAGCCTTGAGGTTTGAACATAGTTCATTACCTTTTTCTTGACAGGGAGTCATAGACCACCACTGCCTTTATTAAAATTTCTGGCCCGTGGGCCTATCAATTGACATCTCGTAAGATGTTAAGACATATAGTCATTGTACTGATGATACGCTCAGCGGTCACAATAATGACATGACGCCATGATCAGTGTCATTAATTTAATCAACTGTCGTTCAGTGGTCATAATGATGACATGACGGCAGGAATAGCACTTAATTTATATCAACTGTCATTCAGTGGTCATAATAATGACATAGCGACAGGATTAGTACTTAATTTAAATCGAATGTCATTCAGCGGTCATAATAATGACATGACGACCAGATTATCTTCTAGAGGGCTTTTGAGCATAGCTCACCCCCTTAGGACAGGGAATCTCAAAAGATTCACAACTGTCGATGTCGCAATCGGACAGTGTATTATAGCTCGTGGCACTTCATCCTTAAGGGATGATTATTTTACTTACAGGGAATTTTAAATAAATCCCAATTTTCAAATTTATTACCCGTAGGCACTTCATCCTTAATGGATGGCTATTTTACTTGCAGAGAATTTTTAAATGAATCCCAATTTTCAAATTTTATTACCCGTAGGCATCAAGTCATTATCAGACTTGTATACAGATATAATCTGCAGATAATTTATAAAAAGAGTGGCTTGTGTGATTTTACGGTCACGCTTAGCCAGGAGTGTTAACATGTTTACATATGTTAACAGAGATTTGAATCTTTTCAACCAGGTTTTACCATATTGGCCAGGCCTTTTATTAAGACATTCAAGCTAGGTTTTGCCTTACTAAGATTCTTGTTAAATGGCAAATCAAATAAAAATTGATATTTTCCATTTATTTAATATTTCTTATTTAGAATGAAAGTCCAAACGTAATCATTCCATTATATAAAAGTAAAAGTATAAAGTTGCCCTAAGCGGGACTTGAAAGGAATAATGTTGTCCTCGCAGGGACTGAAAGATAAATATGTCCTTATAAGGACTAATAAGGAAACGATCTTCAGTAAAAAGGAGCTTCTTCTTCATTTTATTTTTGGATGCTTTCTCCTTGGATGTTCATTTCACTTTAGCCGTGGCACGAAGCTCAGCATCTCGGGACTCCGGGTGTGGAGAACTCCTATTACGGCTCCTTCGCTTGGCGACGTATCCAATATATAAAATAATTGGAAGCAGTAAATTCCATATTAGAATCGGGAGTATTCCTATGTTAAGTCTAGACTCAGAAGGTTAAGGAATGTGCTATTGTGTCATTGAGATTAAACACTAAAGGCAAGTGTTTAATTCACTCAATGTTGGCTCTGATACCAACCTGTCACACCCCGAATTTCCACGTGTCACCGGTGGGCCCGGTGGGGGTAACGTGACGTAGTTGATAACATCATAGTCAAACAACACAATATATAAATGCACAGCGGAAGCAGAAATAGATTCATTTCAACTTTACATAAACGTAATATTTAATATCACAAGTAGTTGAAACGGATCCACAGGCGGATCAAATAAAATAAGATAATTGTTCAACAGACTTTAGACGCCTGGAACTTGCAAGATTCCTTACTAACGCCCTGAGCAGCTTCCAGCCTATTACGTACTTGTACCTGTCACTTAGACTTTGGAAAATACGTCAGTTTTCACTGGTAAATACACTCAACTGACTCATTTGAAAAGAGTTTATGAAAATTGGTTTAGGCGCACAAGGCACAAAACTATTTTGACACTTGATTAAGATGCACAAGGCAATATTAATCTTTTATACTTGGGACAAACTATATCTCATGTTATCAGTTTTACATAACTTGCTCTACATGCGGGGCCCGGTCCTATGCCGGTTCAAGATTAACCGACACACCACTATTCCCTTATTGGGAATCCCTTATTGGGTATAATCAAATAATAAGCATGAAGCATCTGTCAGGTGTATGCCTACACCCCGTGCTTAGGTCGTGGCCATTGCAATTAATGAGTCAAGGATATCCAGGACACGGTCGCATTAATCCCCAATGTTTCAGTCAAGCAATACGAATTAAAAACAGGTTATTTGGATTTCCCGACACATTGGTCTTCGAATCCCATACCTGACCATGCGGTATTTATATTACCGTATCCCAAGCCCGTAATAGGGAAAATAAGTTAAGAGTATTTACCTGAGCTAGCTCCTGTCTTAAATAGCAAGAATTTTAATAACTCAGCCGTATTCACTTAAGTAAGCGTAGGTACAATTTACCGGAAGGCTCTAGTCTGGAACGATGGTATAAATAACCAATTAGAATACTAACGGGTCTTTAATTAAGCATAAGCTTAAACCGGTTAGTTTTAAGGAAATATACGGTTCAAGCGCACGATTAAGCGAAGACCGGATAGAACGTTATTTAGACCCGAAAAGTTTGAATACTTGTATAATATGGGTATACAAAATACATTCTGGATTTTGAGACAAAAATGATAACGTTTGACCCGTTTCGGTCAATTTACGCAACCTAGTTACGTAAACCGAACCGAACGCAAAAAGGGCGTTACGGGTAGCCAAAAGAGTCAAATGCAAGTTTCCTGAGATAATATGCTTAAAATATGATATTATATCAGTAAGTTATGTTCTATATTGCCCGGAATAATTTTAAACCCAATTTATGCCTTAGAAGGGCATTTTGGTCATTTAAAAGATAATAAAAGAGTAAAATTAGAACTCTGAGTTTCGGGTCTGGTTCATACAGTAAATATACTTAATATAACATATTATATCAGTAGGGTATGACCCATATATCAAATTTATCATTTAAAACCAAACTATGCACCGTAGGGGTATTTTAGTAATTTCACAAGGGCTAAAAATGCCAAAACTGGAAGTCTGAGTTTATATACCTATACGTACTGTTATTATACGAAAATATGCAATTTACATCAGTAGGTACAAGTCTTATATGTTTAAAACGAGTATAACGCTTACTATGCGCTTAAAATGCTAGAAATGCGATTTAAGGGCGTTTTCGGGTTTTCACAATAAATCTGAGATTTTTATATTTCCAGAATACTTAAAATAATTTACTCATCATATAAAATCAGTAGGAAAAGGTTTCGGGTCAAAAGGATGTGTAAAACTCAGTTTATGGCTTAAACGGTCAAAACCGACATAACCCGAAATAATTAGGCGATCTAGGATCCGTTCAGCCAAAAATTAATTAAAAATCATCTAAATTCCCAGAATATTATAGTACATCAGTTGGTAGAAAGTTTTGCATCAAAACGTGGCCAGAAATAGGTCATACGCGAAAAGGACCGATTATGTAAATTTATAATATAGTTTTACGCTAATGGCCATAACTCACAATCTGGACCACCAACTGATCCGAAATTTTCGGTGCAAGTTTATATAATAAAAATAAAGATTTCTACTCTTTCACTTTTCCAAAAGTCACGTTTTATATCAAAAAGGGCAAGATAGTCAACTTTATGCATAAATCGGAAACATGCATTCGAATAGGCTAAACATAGACTTAATCAACAAAAATTCCAGAAGGTTTAACCAAAATAAAAATGGTCAAAAATACTTTCCAATACAGATCTCGAACATGCATGTACGAATCCGAATCGATAGTCTACGAAATAGTCGTTTTACAAGACTTTCGGTTCCGATTCGTGTCTATACTATAGATTGTCGAGTGGATGATGATAAAACACATTCTTATATGTATTACAAGTTATTTATGATGATCAATCAGATTGCATGTCTAATATATTAACATTCAAGCTTATTTTTGCGAAAATCATTTCTGTTGACTTTTTAGAAACATGTTTGACTCGACAATTAGCATGCATATAGTGGGATTCAGATAGTACCCTTTAGAGGGTTTGTTTCCCACATAAATACCAACATATAACAGGTTTCAATTCGAGAAATGACTGAAAGAAATCCGTTTAATCAGAAAGTCAAAGCTTTTGAACAACCAGTTTGACTTTTAGCAATAATCACAACAAGAACGGATTAGAGAATGAATTGAAAGCTTACAAAGGTCCTATAGGTGTTTAGTGAACACTAGGATTCGACTTTGATGATCAGATTAACTCCAGAAAGTTGCCTTGAATGTTCTTGAGAGTTGAGAGCTTATTGTTACTACCAAGTGCCCAAGAAAAATGAGTGAATGATCTGATTTAAGGTGAAATTCAGATGTTATAGTGAGTTCTCAGTAGGCTAGGCATGCAAGGGATATTATTGGAGCAAAATGGAGGTGCACACAGCTGGTATCAACTCAAAATTCGGACCCAAACAACCCATTTTCGCGAAATCTGATGCTGGCAGTCCCACGCGGCCCGCCTGGGCATGTCCAGGCGGGTCGCCTGACCCTCTGATCAGCCCAACAAGTTTCAAACTTGGCAGAATTGGTCCCTGAACTTGCATGCGATGTTTCGGCTGCTTTTCTCGACCCGTAAACCCCCAAACTTGGTTTTTAAGAACCTTAGGACATTTATCAACATGGTAATGTCCTCGGATAACTTTGCGCTCAACCGAAAAGCCATGAAATTCGACGTTGACGCTTTTAGTCCCTCAAGTACGGTTTTGGCCATAACTTTCTCATACGTTGACGAAACTTCATGAAATTTTTACCACATATTCTAGTGAGTATATTTTAGCTTTACAAAGCTTCGGGTCTGCCAAAAGTTCACTCAGAGGTATAAATTCAACATGTTGACACTTTTGGCCCCTATAGTTTACAATACTTCATTTTTGTGCAATTTCCGCGTCGTATGATCCATGAACCATCCGTATAAGGTTATAAACATTATGTGGGGTTATCATAGAGCCTATTTATCCATTGTTGACACTTTGGACCCTTACGTTCCATAGTTTTCACTGTTTGTCACTTTTAGTCCCTCTAAAGTATGTTTTCACATACCGGAACCTTATGACACGTGTCAAGACATTATTGGACGAAATTTTTCGAGGTGTTACAATACATATGCATCATACTTCATACCGTCACTTCATTTATTACGCGTGAACTTTAGTGACATACTTGATGCACAAAGCACAGTTAGCACACTAAGCGGATAATTCAGAAACATGCTGACAATGCCAGCACATGTACAAACTATGTTTTTAGGCCCAGTATGGGCCAGGGACAAGGTACTACACTACTGTGGAGTGTAGGGAAGTGAGGACCATAAAACTGCGTCACTAGGTGATAGTTATAGTGCCGTGAAGTGCCTAAAACACACTTTAAATGCAGAATTCTGCATTTATTAATAAAACTCAGCATTATAACATACTAGTAAAGTGCAAAAATATGGCAGAATGGCCCTGTATACTTTCTTAAGTGCCAGGGATTAATTGTGTTACAAATATATATATAAAAGACACTTTACGGAATAATTAAACACTTTAACGGAACGGTATCCAATCGAACAACCGGACATTACCCGGGACACCAAATTTTTGCCAAACACATTGTTTAATTATTTGTTGGCTAGTCTTGATCCCCGAACACCCTAACACCCACTAAATATTAAGTAACTAACATAGATAAGCATGTACTTGGAAACTAACTTACCTTTACTAACTTAGTTACAAAAATTACAACCAACCCCCCCCCCCTAACCGAATTCGGTCCCAAGAGGACCCACATAATCCTCTCCATACTTCACAAATCTTGTTTCTAGATTATATCCCATTATTTTATGTGATTGTTGCTTGTTAAGTTTACCAAAATATTGAAGAACATGTTATAAGTATGGCCTTATGATCTTCACCATCACTTCACATCTTCACACCACACCTTCACTCACACCACCCCCTCCCTCTCGGCTCACATAACCGCCCACACTATCACCACCCTAACATCATCATCTTCATCCATTTCAAGTTCCATTCAAAGTTAGAAGGTGAATCAAAGGTGCTTGAAGTTGAAGATCATCAAGGAGCTTCATACATTGCTTTTCACCATCATCTTCTTCATCTTTTCACTAGAGATTCTTCCCTAGCCTTGTGTTAGTAGTAAGTCCTCGTTAAACTCTTGTTCATCTTGTTTTTATGATTAAAAGTTGTAGTAAGACTAGTATGTCTAAAACACTAAAGAACAAGAACTAAGAAGATGAACATAAAGCTTTACATGCAGGTTACATCATGAAATGTTGTGGTAGGATGTTGTAGTGAACATGTTGTTGATTGTATGATGATTCTTGGTTGTGTGATGTTAATCACCATATGGATCTTGTTAAATAATGTTTAGAAATATGATTTAACAGAATTAGAAAGTGGTTATGTGCTACATAAAATAACCACCTTCTAGTTAAATATGAACTTGATAAAAATGATTTTTCTTGAAATATAATTAAAAAAGTGAGTTGATGATCTTGTAAATCCAAGAGTTACAAAAGACTTTTCTAAATAAACCAAGTTCAAGAACCGATTTTTAAAAGATTATGACTTTTACATACACTTACATATTTTTGGAAATGAAATAAGTGTAAAAACCTTTTATTTACAAGAAGAGTTCAAGAGTTTTATTTTTGTAAAAATTGTTTACAAGTTGTAAACACTAAATCTTTGTAAGAAAATGGTTTTTAAAGAAACAATTACACCTTGGAAGGTAACTAAACCCACTAAACACTCCACTAAGTTACTACGCATTTTTACTAAAAACCAAGTTCATGATTAAAATGTAACGCACATAGTTTTTGTTCTCGGTGATGTAAAGTTGTTTAAAGGATAATTGTTGATGATTATTGTGATTATTTTGAAAATAAAATGATATGCTTATTAGCATGGACGCCTCCATTTATAAAAGAAACTCTGGCGAAATTTCCTAAAAATTCCAACACTTAGAAAATTTTCTAACGAATGTTTACAAATATGTTTTAAACATTGTCTTTCAAAATAAACTTCGCCATAAGTTTTGTTACGAAATTTCAAAGTATCGGAGGTTGGTTTTCGTAAATAAAAGCGGATAAATATATATTTAGAGTATATATTTCATACTAATACGCTTCTGTGAATATTTGTGACTTTGTGGAATAGTTATATTATTTTAGGGTAAAATAATATAATTTACCAAATTACCATGACAATTACAACTCCAAAATAATACCAAAAATCACAAGGAATAAATATTTAAGTTACACACTTAATATTGTGAAGCCAGACACAACAACGTAACTTACAAAATATTCCGGGAAATACTCTTATAAATATATTTTTGGTAAACATTATTTTGGATACGAAGGAGGTGAAAATATGATTTTTGTACGTAATAACAAGTTATATCATATTTTTGGGACAAGAGAAAATGTATTATTATTTGGGAAGGTAAAAGTATTTTTACTCGGGATTATTAAGAAATATTGTATTTTTGGGAAAAATATATATTTTCTTGGACTAAATTGTTTTGAATAAAAATGAAGTTTATTTATATATTTCTAAGTGGGACTTAAAGATATATATTCTTTTGGATTAGCACACTGGAATACGACGCCACTACATGGCTAGATAAGCAAATACAAGAATACGGATAACCATGTATGAAATACCCCATCCTTGGGAAGGAAATACGAATACGAATACTTGAGAAATATTAATACAGAAATATTGTATAAACAATTATTCCAAAACTAAGTATAATTATTATAACTTGGAATAATATCAGAAACGTAACTCAACAACATAAATACTAAGACAAGGCATGACCCGTGCGTCTAACAGACGTTAGACCATTGTAGGTAGTCGTGTTTGCTGAGGAGTTTCGGGTTACAAGTACCGAAGACGCAATACAGTGAGTTCATGTTCCCCCTCTTCTTTTTAACTGTTTTCAGTTTTACAAACTTCGGGGGTGAAATACATGTTACAATTATACAGACATTTTTATACATGGTATGGTTAGCTTAAGGAGGGCATACTACTTAGATCATGTGAGTGGTAGGCGGAAACTTAAGGCCATCAATCCTCGTTGTAGGACCGAGGGACATGAGTGATAGATCTATTCGGATGTAGCGAGCCCCATCCATGAGTCCGCAGAATGGGCCATGTGGTGACTATGTCTTCCAGCCAGAAGCCCGATACGAAATCTGCTAGGTTTGAGTCTTCCTGCATCACTTCACACATATCAATGGCCTTGCAAACCATTGGTGATCTCTTTTTCCTTAATGCTACATACCAGGGACTTACATAAATACTTATGACGTTTACAAAGGCTTATACATACACACAAACGAACACATGAACTCACTCAACTTTTGTTGATTTTTCAAACTACATGTATTTCAGGGAACTAAATGGATCTGGCAGGTGTATGCATGTGTCTACAAGCTGCGTGTTAAATAAAGGATGTCATCCGTGGTCATAGAATTTTAAAAGATGTATCCTATTCCTGGACGGGATACATGTTTCTAAACTCAGGATTATTTAAAGTCTTTTGTTGAGTCCATGGGAACTCATTTGAACATGTTATGGTTTGTAACTAATTGGCGTCAATGTTTTCAAGACAATGGTATTGTGGTATTTTCTAAACTTTATTTATGGATGAAAATCTTTTGGTTTTATCATATAGCATTGTTATGATTGATTGCTATGGTATTAAGAAGTCACATCAAATAACCACGCTTCCGCAAAAGTCAGGGTGTGACAAACATACCTAGAATGTCAGGAACGGGAGTTGTCAATTCCTATGGTACTACTACCTACTAACGAACAGTGTAGCTAATGTTAATAAATGTATATGGTCCCATTTAAACAAACCAAATGTCATACGAAAATGCAAGCATGTGATGAAAAACAAATGTACTAAGTATGATGAACATACATAGCATGAAATATCATGTAAAACGATTTACTAAGTATGCACTAAATGGTCATACATAGCATAAAATGTCATGTAAAACGATGTACTAAGTATGCACTAAATGGACATACATAGCATAAAATGTCATGTCAAACGATGTACTAAGTATGCAACAAAGGACATACATAGCAAAAACACAATGAAATCATGTACTATAAGTGTACTAATGAACATAGCAAGCATATGATATGAAAACATGGAAAGCACGAAAGTAACAAGTAGGCACATGTGTTTCACCCCAAAACGTTTGAAAAACAGTAAAAGAGGGGTCTATGTACTCACTTGAGGGTACTTAGGAGTCTTGAACAACAACCAAGCAAAGCAAAAGGGGTCACGGAAATCAAACGGCACCTAATATAGATAACTACATAAATAACCGGACCTAAATCAGAAGATTGAATAGAATGAGGTTTCGTAAACCAAATGAGTATAGGAACTCATGTAATATGGTTTAACAAAGCCTACATTCTAAAATGAAACCTATCCAAAGTGCTTACGACCCATTACGACTCGTTTAGGTAGCTTACGCTACTTTAACGCGTCGTTCGCGTAAAAAGCGTTCCTTAATATGTCGAATAATGTTGCCTAATCAGTTTAGATGTCAAAATTTAGGTTACATATGCTTAAAATGAATTTATGCGCAAAAGGGCATTTTGTTAATTTTCCTAAGGCATATAAACTACCTATCATATAACTAGCTAAAGATGTGACCATAAGGTGTAACCTCAGAAGGTTATTCCCTATACAACTATGGTCACCTAATGTGTTTGGTCGGATATAAACTACCTATCATATAACTAGCTAAACGATGTGACCATAAGGTATAACCTCAGAAGGTTATTCCCTATACAACTATGGTCACCTACTATGTTTGGTCGGATCCTAATGATTGACCAAACGGGTCGGGTTCAAAAGTATAAGCGATTGCTTAGATCACTTACCTTACGACCCTATATAAGCACTAAACCTAAAGTGACGAACTAAACATGTTAAAACATGTTTAACGAATTTAGAAAACAGGTTTGGTATCAAAACAAATGGTTTTGATACTTAAAAGTAGTTTGGTTACAGAATACGCAAGAATATGCATTCTGGCAGAAACTACGACTTGTCACTATGCCTAGATAACGTGGTAATCAGTAGGTATAGTCACTAGGGACTATAATCATCGTGATTACGCTCACGTTATGAAGTTCAAACGAACTTCGCATTGACCATAAACTGGTCAATGCAGAAAGTCAAACACAGTTTGACTTTTAAGCTAAAAACACATAAAAGAACGAAAGAGGACTTACAAAGGGTCTAAGCAAGGTAATCTTGATCCAAATTGCTCAGGTATGAGGTGCCAAGCCCCAACTTAGAGCAAGAAGGATCAGATTTGTGAGGAAAAAGAATGAAGGGCATGGGTATATATAGGATTTCTAGGACCGTTAGGATCGTTCCTCGATTCCCGAGCTTTAATCTCAACCCTACACTTGTGCCCCCTGATTTGTAATACCTTGGGCACTCAAAACCAGCCTATAGGAACTTCAAAAACCATTTGCAACCATGGGGAACAGCTGGAAACAGCTGGAAAATCAGTTTTGCAGGTCTGACAGATTCTCGCGGGCCGCGTAAGATTCTAGGGGAGCTTACGCGGGCCGCCTGAGATCCCTGATCCGCACATAAGTTTCAGAAATTGCAGTTTTGGTCCCTGCATGCTTTTAAGGCCATTTTTGATGCTATTAAGGCCCGTTAAGCCATTTTCAAGGCTCTACAATGATGCCTAAGTATAGGGGACATGAAACATGCTCAAAAATATGTCGGATGCCGGTTCGTTTGGCCGTACGGTTGAGTTATTCAGTTAATTACGACAGAAGTCGTAACGGACGCAAAAACGATCCAAATTACGCGACGAATGGATTTTTATCAAGCCAATCACTAAAAAATAATATTTTAATGATTACATAAATTTTTGGATGTCCGGATGTATTCAGAACGTAAGTTATGCGAAAAAATGCAAACTTATGCACTTTTTGACGCTTTTAGTCCCTGAATGACCAAAAAGTTTATTTTAGCATACCGAACCCCTCAAGGCCTATTTCTAAGCTATGTAAAGGATATTTAGGATATGTTTAACTTATGATCAAGTTCCGGAATGCCCGTTACAGTACAAATCGACATACTTTCATAGTTTGTCAAATTTAGTCCCTGTAAGCGAATAAACTTGATTTCGGCACACCAAACCTTCCAAAACTTATTTATAAGTTATGTAAGGGTTATTTAAGGTATGTTAAGCCTATGCCACTATTCCGGAGTATTTTTTGCATTAAACTGGTTATATTTACGCATCAGTGCGCGTATAACCTTCCAGAAAGCAATTTAGAGCCCAAAATCGAACAAGAATTGAGATGTGCAAATGATACATATATTTATACAAATCCCAAGTATGAAATACAATATTTCATTGGTTTGGTATTTGTTTGATTGTTGAGGTGACACAGGTGTCGCAGTCTCCCCTACTTCAGGAAATTTCGTCTTGAAATTTATCTAGAGGAAACTTGTGAGAGCTTGAAACATGAAGTTGAAAATATCAAACATTACTGGTTAGGATTCTGGACTTCTAGTAACTTTAATAACATCATGCATGCAATGTAAAAGGGACACTTATATACAAGTATATAAAGCGTTATTGGTGCGTCCACCGTACATTCATTACATAGTTCATGTTTCGTTATTGTTGCCACTATAGGTTCTTACACATGATAAATCTTACTGGGTTCTTGTGCACTGAATTTCATAATTATGTACGCGTCCATAATTACGTAATTCCTTGCATAGTCCGCACAGTGCATTTTATAATGTGTTAGGGAAAACCAAATGAACAAACTTGTGACGAGTGTGACTAGACCTCCATAGGATCTTTGAAACCAATAAATGATCTCTTTAAATAGACCACCAAGGAGGCCCTTCAGCTTGTATCATCACATGTCATTCTTAACCAGATTCTGAATCAATCTTTTTTTTTTTTTTGACTAGACCACTCAAAGGGTCTCTTTTTGAATTATGGAATGGCACTATAAAATCCATGGGTCTTAACTATCAAGTAGAAGCCCAATTAAGGATTTAAGGTAGTACCTTTTGAATATCCTACTATGAATCCCTCATATGAAGATATGAAAGATTCTAAGAGGATTTGGATAACGAATATCCAGAGTATACAAAAACACAAAATGCATAAAAGAAAACACAAAATGCATAAACACATAATCACATAATTGTTTAACTTGATTTTGAATTTGTTATCATTTTGTTAATTTGTTCTGCTGACTGTGCACATGAATTCAAAGCACACTAGGAATCCAATACGTGGATTTCGTTTGGCACTTTAAACATCATCAAGAATCTAACTATAAAGATAGAAAGATTTTTTTTTTTAAATTTGATTTCGATTATAAGGAATCAAAATGTTCAAATTAAGGAACACAAGGAATCCAATTAAGGACTCCAACTTGAATGATAATCATCCATAAGGATCTAATTGTGAAGGTAATAAGATCTCATATGGATTTTAGAATTTGAAAAGCGGGAGGCGTTTCAAAACCTTGCACTAGATGTGCTTAAGTCAAAACATGAGGTAAAATGCTTATGAAGTTGAGGTGCTAGATATGACAAGGCGACATATGAAACAGAATTTGAAGGTTAAGTCAATGTATGAGGAAAATATTTTTGAAAGCTATGCATGGGTTTTTTTTAAAAGAATGTGTTTAATGTTTCTGAAATCTTACATAATACTTTTTGAAATCATAAAGTAGGTGTATTAGATAAGTATATTTACAAAATATTTTAAAATCATGCGAGATGAATTTTGAAATTATGTATAAGGTTTTTGAAAACATGAATGATGCTTTTGAAATCATGCACTTGATATATTAAGTAAATATACTATTTTTTTAAAAAAAATGCTTTCAACTATAAAAATATCTTTGAAATCATGAAGGTTGTTTTTTTTTGAAACACAGACAATGATTTTGAAATCATGCATTTGATATATTACATAAAATTGTTTTCAAACTATATGAAATATTTTGAAATCATGAGGGTTGTTTTTGAAAACTCATACTATGAAAAATACCTTAGTTTTCTAACCAAGGATTTAAAGGCTCAGATGTGTAAAAAGCACGATTACACATAATGTCATTTTATTTCCTGTACTTCGTTTCTTAGAATGAAATGAGTACTTAGAAATTTTCACGGAAATCATGAGCGATCACTTGAAAGGAAGATTCACAAGAGTAGTTTGTAAGGAATATAGTTCCTTAATGTAGGTATTATAGAGAAATGTCATACACCCATGTAACTACATTTGTACATCAGAATTTGCGAACAATGATTTATTTATAAACAAAACTGATTGTTTAACATTACAAGAAAAACAAAGAAAACAAAAGCATAAGATTAAAACAACAATATCTTATACTCAGCCAAATGCTTATCCGTGCATCAGATTTGCATTGACAATCGCTGATTACTTGTTCCTGAAATAGCTCGTCTCACCGTAGTTGTACCAAGTACCAGACGGTAAACGAGCTTGAGCAGGGTTGACTTGGGGTTGGTTCGGACCACCTTGGATTGGGTTGAATTGACAAGCACTTGCCAGGTGACCGAGTCGTCCACATAATGCACACAGACGACACTGCAGGTAAGCTTGGTGAGGTGCATTACACTTGTTGCACATCAGTGCAGTACCGGCATAAGGTTTCCTGGCAGGAGGTTGAACAGTAGCAAGGTTTGCAACAACTTTGTCTCGAATAGCAAAGCGACATATGCCAACCAAATGTCCCCATCGTCCACAGTGGGTACATTTGAAGCAGGGCATGAGGTTTGAATGATGACGGTTGCATCGATTGCACCATGGGGCAGCTCCTAAGTACGACTTCCTGGCTGGTGGTGTTGCCATTTGGCTAGGTCCCGATTGACTTGGTGCAACTGTTGCAGGTTTCTTTGAAGCCTTACGCTTCCTTGATTTTGGTGAAGGCTTGGCCTCTGCTTCCTTTGGTGACTCTTGAGTGGCTTCCTCCTGGAGATGGTACATGGCAGTAGCTAATTCAACAGTCTTCAGGACGACTTCGCCTATTCTCTGAGCGAATTTGGCAGTCTGCTCGGATATCTGGGCGTCATTGCGGTGAAGAGACATTCTAGAAGAAAATGAAAGACATAGGAAGAAATAAGTGAAATGTTATCGGATAATCAAAACAGAATGGCAATGCATAAAAATTGTAATCATTTGTTTGTTACCTACGGCAAACAAATGGGACGGTGACTAAACAAAGTAAACGGGTCATATTAATGTATCACTGAAGACATGCTTGCCTATAAGTGAACACTCACCCCAAGAGTTCCCAGGTAAGAGTGACTGGTCCGATACTGCGGATTTGTACGAACACTCTAGCCTTAGACAGAAACTCAGAGTACAGGCATTCACCCTTCCAGTCTGCACGTGTTCACATTATAAGACCCAAACTTTGACGAGATTTTGAAAACTTAGAGGGTTCAAAACCTTGTAATAAATCATCCTAGAACAGATGATTGGTTTTCAAAGCGGATTTGAAATTTATGTTCTGATTGTGGTTGTCACCTAAGGATAAGTGACGGTATTGTTTTGAGATCTAAACACAAGGATCTTGTGTTAGGGTCCTAGGAAGGTTATAGACTAGGTCAAAGCATTACTAATAACCTAATTCCCTATAACCATGAGCTCTGATACCAACTTTTCTGTCACACCCCGACCACGTAAAACAACAAATCGAGGCGGAAACGTCGGGGAGTGTTGCAACAGAATCATTGTCTCATAACACATGGAAATTAAAGTTTTGTTTATTGATTAACAGAAGTTACAATGTCTTAACAACAAATAAGCATAACATATTTAACTAGTCTTGCATCTTTTATTGTCACTAAGGCCTAAGTCCGCCTAAGTGTATCTTGATTAATCGTATGCATCATTTCCTGAAACACATGTGAAAATAGGTACGTCAGCAGAAAAATGCCTGTGAGATACATAGGTTTTATTGAATTAGGATTCAAGACTTATAAGTTTAAAGAAAATGTTTAATCAAAAATTAGTCATGATCCTTGTAAAAATGTTTTTGTTTTATAAATCATATAAAAATCGATAAGGAAATAGATGATATAAAAGAAATATGTATGGTTAAATAAATAACCAAGTAAAATGAATTTGTATAAAATGTGTTGTTTGTAAAATAATGTTTTGTAAAGATATGTTAATTTGTGTAAAATGTAATATGTCAAAATTGAAATGATTTAAGTAACGCTACGATATGTAATATCATACAAGCACTTATATATAGGAAGTACCAGCGGCGTATCCACCGTGCTTGTATCATATTACACAGGCCTCGTTACTTAAATCACTTACCAAACAAACCATCAATGTAAAATGTCTATGTTTAAACCAATTGTCAAATGTTTATGTGTGATTAAATGTCTATTATCAAAATGTAATGTAAATCATGTAGTGTGTAAACCAATATCAAAATGTGTATGCCAAATGAAGTGTGTAACAAATATCATGTATGGCAAGTGAAATATATCAATTGAACCATATGTAAAAATGCACAAAAACAAGGTGTTGAAGTAAAACACAGTTTAAATCAACATTATGTTTTGTGTAACAAATGCATGCTCTACTGATACAAACATCTATGCGGTATTGTGAAAATGCATACATTCAAGCCTTGTGACTGTGGTGATAAACCTTTAAACAAATTAAAGATTTATCTGAGTTATGTTTATCGAATTCGGTCATTCCTTTCATCCAAACATACCTAGGATGTCAGGAACGGGAGTTGTCAATTCTATGGTACCACTACCTACTAACGAACGGCGTAGCTAATGTTAATGAATGTATATGGTCCCATTTAAACAAACCAAATGTCATACCAAAATGTAAGCATGTGATGAAAAACAAATGTACTAAGTATGCAACAAATGGACATACATATCATGTGATGTGAAACAAATGTACCAAGTATGATGAACATACATAGCATGAAATATCATGTAAAACGATGTACTAAGTATGCACTAAATGGACATACATAGCATAAAATGTCATGTAAAATGATGTACTAAGTATGCACTAAATGGACATACATAGCATAAAATGTCATGTAAAACGATGTACTAAGTATGCAACAAAGGACATACATAGCAAAAACACAATGAAATCATGTACTATAAGTGTACTAACGAACATAGCAAGCATATGATATGAAAACATGGAAAGCACGAAAGTAACAAGTAGGCACATGTGTTTCACCCCAAAACGTTTGAAAAACAGTAAAAGATGGGTCTATGTACTCACTTAAGGGTGCTTAGGAGTCTTGAACAACAACCAAGCAAAGCAAAAGGGGTCACGGAAATCAAACGACACCTAATATAGATAACTACATAAATAACTGGACCTAAATCTGAAGATTGGATAGAATGAGGTTTCGTAAACCAAATGAGTATAGGAACTCATGTAATATGGTTTAACAAAGCCTACATTCTAAAATGAAACCTATCCTAAGTGCTTACGACCCATTACGACTCGTTTAGGTAGCTTACGCTACTTTAACGCGTCGTTCGCGTAAAACGCGTTCGGACCGCCTAACTAGTCCTATGATAAGTAATATATGCCTTAATATGTCTAATAATGTTGCCTAATTAGTTTAGGTGTCAAAATTTAGGTTACATATGTTTAAAATGAATTTATGCGCAAAAAGGGCATTTTGGTAATTCTCCTAAGGCATATAAACTACCTATCATATAACTAGCTAAACGATGTGACCATAAGGTATAACCTCGGAAGGTTATTCCCTATACAACTATGGTCACCTAATGTGTTTGGTCGGATCCTAATGATCGACCAAACGGGTCGGGTTCGAAAGTATAAGTGATTGTTTAGATCGCTTACCTTACGACCCTATATAAGCACTAAACCTAAAGTGACGAGCTAAACATGTTAAAACATGTTTAACGAATTTAGAAAACAGGTTTGGTATCAAAACAAATGGTTTTGATACCTAAAAGTAGTTTGGTTACAGAATACGCAAGAATACGCATTCTGGCCGAAACTACGACTCGTCAATATGCCTAGATAACGTGGTAATCAGTAGGTATAGTCACTAGGGACTATAATCATCGTGATTACGCTCACGTTATGAAGTTCAAACAAACTTCGCATTGACCATAAACTGGTCAATGCAGAAAGTCAAACGCAGTTTGACTTTTAAGCTAAAAACGCATTAAAGAACGAAAGAGGACTTACAAAGGGTCCAAGCAAGGTAATCTTGATCCAAATTGCTCAGGTATGAGGTGCCAAGCCCCAACTTAGAGCAAGAAGGATCAGATTTGTGAGGAACAAGAATGAAGGGCATGGGTATATATAGGATTTCTAGGACCGTTAGGATCGTTCCTCGATTCCCGAGCTTTAATCTCAACCCTACACTTGTGCCCCCTGAATTGTAATACCTTGGGCACTCAAAACCAGCCCATAGGAACTTCAAAAACCATTTGCAACCATGGGGAACAGCTGGAAATAGCTGGAAAATCAGTTTTGCAGGTCTGATAGATTCTCTCAGGCCGCGTAAGATTCAAGGGGAGCTTACGCGGGCCGCCTGAGATCCCTGATCTGCTCATAAGTTTCAGAAATTGTAGTTTTGGTCCCTGCATGCTTTTAAGGCCATTTTTGATGCGTTTAAGGACCGTTAAGCCATTTTCAAGGCTCTACAATGATGCCAAAGTATAGGGGACATGAAACATGCTCAAAAATATGTCGGATGTCGGTTCGTTTGGCCGTACGGTTGCGTTATTCGGTTAATTACGACGGAAGTCGTAACGGACGCAAAAACGATCCAAATTACGCGACGAATGGATTTTTATCAAGCCAATCACTAAAACATAATATTTTAATGATTACATAAATTTTTTGATGTCCGGATGTATTCAGAACGTAAGTTATGCGCAAAAATGCAAACTTATGCACTTTTTGACGTTTTTAGTCCCTGAATGACCAAAAAGTTTATTTTAGCATACCGAACCCCTCAAGGCCTATTTCTATGCTATGTAAAGGATATTTAGGGTATGTTTAACTTATGATCAAGTTCCGGAATGGCCGTTACAGTACAAATCGGCATACTTTCACAGTTTGTCGAATTTAGTCCCTATAAGCGAATAAACTTGATTTCGGTACACCAAACCTTCCAAAACTTATTTCTAAGTTATGTAAGGGTTATTTAAGGTATGTTAAGCCTATGTCACTATTCCAGAGTATTTTTTTGCATTAAACTGGTTATATTTACGCATCAGTGCGCGTATAACCTTCTAGAAAGCGATTTAGAGCCCGAAATCGAACAAGAATTGATATGTGCAAATGATACATATATTTATACAAATCCCAAGTATGAAATACAATATTTCATTGGTTTGGTATTTGTTTGATGGTTGAGGTGACACAGGATTCACAGATCTTAGATGAGTGTCGTCCCATAATTGGACGAGAACCACTTAAATATTTTTAGGATTATATGGGTGTGAGGGAATCAGTTTTCCACTTCAATCACCTTTCCAACCACTACCATTGGTGGGAAATTTAAGACAAAGTCTTGTAGGATCGTTTGCTGACCCGAACGAGTCGTTCAGAGGTTAACTCTTGCATTTCAGATGCGGAATAATAAGAAATGCAAGTAGATATAGCTTGTTCTTCCTCCTAATTGCTTGTTGTATTTATTAGAAACGATTTACAGCTCAAACGTCACATCGGCAGAGCTTCAGCGTGGAATACAAAGACTTCACTACTTAGGATCGCTCTAATCACACCTATATATAGTATTCTGGGTCCGCTCATGTGGACATGTGACACATGAGCGGTCCAGGCTAGTTCACATAAGCGATCCACAAGTGCCAAATAAGCGACCCACATATCTAATGACCCTTTGAGCGATCCTAGCTCCTAACACCTATACAGACTCCCGTTTTCTCGTATAACGTGCCCTATGCTATACAATACAATGTAAGACCTGATCCTAGACACCTAGACGGAATCAACAGATGTAGTGCACCAACAGACTCCCCCTCAGATGTTGATGGAGTCGTCAACACACCTTGACTTTAATGCTGTGTCTTCACATCTTCAAACTGGATCAGTCTCTGGGCTTTCTCTTCTTTCAATTTACAGACTCCCCCTGTCGATTTACTGGCATTCTTTTGTTCTTCAGTAATATCTTCAGGATCTTTGTCTGGCTTTAAAACACGCTAAATCTCTTGATCAGATCTCTTGATTCCTTAAGTTCATCAGCATCAATTGATAACCAAGATTTTCAGAATCAGAATCGATCAACCTGGCTCTCCTCTAATCTTTAGAAACCAAAACCTGATTACCTGCACAATCTTAACCTAGAAATAAATTTTCTAATTTTATCACATATCAAATACCTATGCACCAACATATGACTCCCCTCAAAACACTCTATGATGAACCACTTGAAGAAGGTTAGATTAATACAAACATTTAGATTTTCACAAACACTCCCCCTCAAATTCTGCTCATCATGTTCAGCATTTGGAATTTTGAAAATCAGTTTTTCAACATCAGTTGTCGAAAATCTTTTTGATTTTTTTTTAAACTTTATGCTAAAACACACACAAAATCTTTTTGGATTTTTGAGAGAAATTATCTGACATCACTAGAAAATACAAACATATAGAAATGTAATATTTACAAACAAAATTTTTGTGAGTTCGCGCAAGAGGATCATATCAGTTTATGAGACACATCACCAACACCGTTAAGCTTGATTTCATTTTAAGCTTTAAACAATTTACCTAGATTGTCAGTATGTTTGAACTTTTAAATTTTCAACACAATTTTCAATCGATTCGAGATACGATATTAATGTTTTAGAGACTTAAACTTAATTGTGTATCACTCCACTTGAATATACTCCCGTATCCAGATCCCAAATATTCAGTCTTACAGGTGAGTATACCACAACTGATATCTGTAAAGGGGTTAAATGCGAAACCGTGAGAGCTCAGGTCAGAACTTCCGTTCAGCAGAGATATGACGGCTCGACTTTTGGTGGGTCCCCTTTAGAGGATCTTTTTGCATTTCAACAGCAGCGACTATCAATTTTATTGTTTCATCAGCATGCTGAGGGCGAAGCTTATGTTTCAAAGCTTTAGCAGAAAGTATTATCCGGGGACTAGGTCAGTACTTCCATACAGCAGAAGTCCCGGAATAATACCCCAGATATCACTGAGTATAAAGACCTAGTATCTCAGAATATGGGACCTTTCAAACAAGATTTCGGGGGTTACCCATATATTCAAGAATAGTTACCCACGAATTAAGCAAGTTTGAATTAGGTTTATATCTCGATTTCAATTTACTAAATGCGCGAAAATCTACTGACACATCCGCAGTAAGATTGTTTAACACTTTTTAGACTTTACATTTCTTTAGCGTGCCGTGATAGTCCACTGATGTACTATCATTTCCTCTTTTTCGCAACAAAACTCATTTTTGAATTTTATCATGTTTTTGGCTTTTTCAAATTTTCAAATGTTTTTGGATTTTCTGAAATTTCCCTACTCCCCCTAAAATGCAAACACATTTTAAAGAAAATTTGAAAACTTCTAGACTCTTGACCCACTAGAAACATAAAAAGTAAAACACACTGTACAGAAACTTGACAACTGACACTGAATCACATCAAATCGCCATTCACTATGCATAAACAATCTGAACTCCCCCTTTCACAAATCATTTTCTCATTTAGATTTCAAATCACTTAAGTTTGTTTTAATCGAAATGACTTTTCCGGAAAATGAATTTGTGTTGATAACAACCACTTATAGGTTTATCAATTTTAAAAACGGGGATGTGGTTCATCATCTTGTCTATCTTTTGCCATGAATAGTAAATCAAGTACAATTTAATGTCCCTGATTTACCTTTTGCATTTAAGAACCTTCTATACCACTTGTAAATGTAACCTCTTCAAAGTATACAAACATCTCAAACTTTAACCACAACTACCACTTGTGGGATCAAGATTACCACTTGTAGATACCCAAAAACTATCAGTTGTAGGAATGTTACGTCTACATCACCATTTTACCAATCAAAAATGCCGATTCCTGCTTCGCAATTAACCACCTGGAAGCTCCGGCGTAGTCCTTTCATCTGCAACACATTCAAACATTAAACACAAACATTCAAACTTCTCAAATACTAGAAAGATGCCGATTCCTGATCCACGATATAAACTTGGGATCTCCGGCATAGTCCTTCGACTATTCTGGGAAACAAACTTCCCTCCAAGTCTTCTCAGACTTGAGGGCTTTCAGCTCTTGAGCCATAGGGTTGTATGTCGCCTTTTTAGTTGCGTAAAAATCTTTTACCCCTTTAGCTCTCCCACTCAACATTTTCTCAAATATTTTCTTAACATTTCCGTTGAATGTTTTCTCGACATCAAATTCTTTTTCTTCATTATAAAATTGATTTGAAATTTCAATTTTACCAATTTTCTTTTTAACTTCTTCAAATTTCTGTGATGGAAAAACATCATCATTCACTGAAATTTTCTCCACAACTTGTGGCTCTTCTGGCTTTGTGGAACCAGATTCATTGCCGACCTTTCCTACTACCTTTTTTGCAACCCACACTTGGTTGTCATTTCCTTTTCTTTTGTAAAATTTTGTCTTCGAACATTCCCCAACCTCATGTTTCGAATTTTCAAAAATTTTAGATTTTTCAACAACTTTTTCTTTCATCTTCTGAGAAACTCCCTGTTTTGTTTTGATATCTTTCGGACAATTCGATGCAATGTGACCAGCTTCATTGCATTTCAAACAGGTTTGAGTATTTCTCGGATGAAATACTCCAGTTCCATTCTTTCTCCTCTCAGCAAGAAACTCTTTGTTAGACTGTCTCCAAAATGGTTTCTGCTGTTCATCTTCAGAGCTTCCACCTGACACAAATTCAAATTTTGTTTTAGAATTTTTCATATTTTTATCATTTTCTGGTGGAATAAAACCATGACCTTTCTTTTTATAGCTACGATTTTGGTTAGGTTTCTTTTGAAAACCAGGACCAAAATTGTAACCTTTTTTCTTGTTTAGACGTTGTTGAACTCTAGAAGTATATTTTTTAGGTTTATCAAAACTTTTCAAAACCTTTAATTCAGGAATATTTACCTCTACTAATTTGAAAGTTTTGTTGATTAATTCTGTTTTAATACTCATTATCGGAAAATCTTTGTTGTAATATAATTTGTCAGAACCATTCAAAGTATATACAACTTCGAATGTTTCATCATTCAAATCTGCCTTTGATAACAAAAATTCTTTACTATAAAACCGTTTAGTCGACGAATTTTGACTGTTGACTGACGACTTTGGCTTTTCAGACTCAGATTTCGACTCTGTCTCCTCATCAGTATCCAACACCTGATCGACCACCTTTTTGATTAATTCAGACTCATGATCAGTATCGGATGAGGTAAACGTCACATCAATGTTTTCTGGTAAGACGTCAGTTGTGTCGGTTTTAAGCTTTATATTGACTGCTTTTGCAAGTTGTTCCTCATTTGGTTTCCTAGGTGAATACCCATCCCAAATTGGAGGTGGACACTTGTTATAGCTAACAGTCGGTTTCTTACCACAATCTTTCTTTTCTTTCGGCTTCTCATCTTGAAAAGCTTCCATACCTGCAACAGTTGGGTAAACACGATCAATAAGATAATCAGAGGTAGAATAACTCAATAATAACCTCCTAATCCTCTCATTTTCAATCTTTTCAGTTTCCAACTCTTGCTTCCATTTAGCACTTTCTTCAATGTAGAAATTTATAGCTTTTTGCTTCGACATTAAAGTTGCATTCATCATAGTCAACGCCTGTTCTCTTTCTGTGTTTGTCTTTTGGAGACCAGTTACTGTTTTGTTCAAGACATCGTACGATTCTTTCACATAGTTTAGATTGAACAATAACTGCTCTTTCTTCTTTTCGTACTCAGTTATGATGACGTCTTTGGCTGCACAATCCTTGCATGCTTCCAGACACTTCTCACATGGCTTGACAACTTCAATAATCTTCTCAACTTCTATTGTTTTAATAACTTCAACCACTTTTTCTACTTCGATCACCTTTTCTACTTCTTTCACAACCTCACCAATCTTCTTAGCAACATTTTCAGCATTCTGAACATCACCTTCAGATTCAGATTGTTGTTCTTTAGCAGCTTGTTTCTCTTTCAGTTTCTCCATTCTTTCTGCAAAATAAAAATGAAAACTTTCAGGAGACAGATGAAATTTTGCAATATTTATATGTTTCTCTTCCTCATCATCACTGCTACTATGATCTGGTGATTGATCAAATTGAACTGATTTTTCAGAATCAGCATCAGATATACTAGAATCAGATGGTGTTTTGTCAAATACAACATCCTGTTCTTGAACAGTTTCATCTTGTACAATTTCATCTGAACTATCTGAAACATCCCCAGAGTGTTCTGAAAGTCTATCAGTACTATCTGAACTTTCATCAGATGACACAGACTTTTCATCTCCACTTGACACATTCTCTCCAATAGATCTCATCCAAGTAGCAAACAAATTTGGCTCTCGGACGATCTTGGCAATGAAAGCTTTAAAACCTCCCTTTTCATCCACGAACATATCCCAACTGAAACCTTCTGGTAGTTTCTCATCATCTTGATCGATAACACGTTCTGTTGTGGCTTCAGATGATATGTAATCACTCCAGCTTAAATCTACCAAACATGCTCTCTTGGGATCTTCAATCTTTCTCCCATGAGCTGTCTGAGGTTCTTGGGATTGACTGACTTGCTGATAGATAGCTTTGCGGTAGTAATCATCTTTCCCGAATGGATTCTGTGCTCCGCTAGCTTCTCTTCCTTTGCACTCCCGCTTGAAATGGCCTTTCTCCCTGCATCGAAAACAAGTAACTTTAGATTTATCAAAACCTAAAGTAGAAACATGTGCATCAAGAAAGTCATTTCTCCCGGTAATGGTTTTGAATTTTTCAGCTCGACGAAGAACACTAGCAAGACACCATTTGATATCCATGAGTTCCATTTCCTCGGCGTCTATTTGATCGTAATCCTCTTTGGTGAGCATAGGATTTCCGATCCGACCAGCAACAAGACCTTCATAAGATAACAGAACAGAACCCAGAAGTGCCATATGGTCTTTTGCAGTGTCTTCAGAGAAGCTTTGACCTTCTGGAAGGTTGAGAGCTATGTTGCACTGAATCACATATCCGTTTCCAGTTTTTGTACTCTGAGACTGAAAACTTGTGTTAGTCTCTTTCGGATTCACACTCGGAAACGATGAAAACCCGCTGCTGCTCTTGTTTGAACCCTGATCAACTTCTTCTGATGAATCTCCAGCACTAAAAGCGGTTTGAATCTTTGGGCTTCTTTCAGCTTCAGAAACTGAATACTACCTTTATAGTACATTTTAACATCCTGTTGACCACTCGGGTTATTCATCCTGGCTATCTTCTGTTGTTCCAGATCCTGTCCCTCTATTTTCTCAATAAACTGACCAATTGTTAGTTTGTCATAAACACCCGTGTTTTTTAGTATCATCAAATACATTCCCCACTCTTTCTGAGGTAACGCATCAGCCAACTTATCAACCCATTCCTCTCGACCTTTTTCAACTCCCAACATTGATAACGAGCGCACTAAGTGACAGTATCTCTCGATTAGCTTTTTAGTATCCTCTCCCGGCAAACTGCTAAACAAATCAAATTCCTTTTTAAGCAATGCCTTCTTGCTTTTGAGCATACTTTCACTACCCTCGAATTTTACTTTAAGAGCATCCCAAATAGATTTAGCAGTTTTGTCATGCTGTAGCAAAATGAATATATCTTCTTTAATCGCCTGCTATAACAAACTGATCATCATTTTCTCTTCTCTATACATTGCACGTTCTTGTTCTGAGAATTCAGATATCTGTTTAATGACTTGCAACTCTGTTCGAGGCAATGTGTATTTTTCCAATATGCATTCCCACAATCTGAGATGATTTGCTTGAACCCAGTTTTCAAACCGATCCTTCCACCCATAATACTCCTCAACGCTCATCAATTTCGGGGGCTTTTGAGTTGTTCCCGTCTCATTTTCTAAGTTCATTGCTTGAGCAATTGCGGCTGGAGTAGTCGATGTAGCAAAGGCGTTGTAAAACTCAGAATTCATATTGACTTAGCACAATTTTCAAAGCAACTGACAGAAAAGCGATCTAGAAATATCCTTTGGAGCGGTTCAGTAACAATGTCCGTTCAAGCGGACTAGAGACTGTTCAAATAAGCGATCCAGAAAAACAATCAGATGAGCGATCCAGTCGATGTTCTTTGGAGCGATCCAAAAGTGAATTTTTGAGCGATCCAGAAATGAACTAACGAGCGATCCAGAAATGTTCTAAAAGCGGTCCAAAGATGTTCACACGAGCGGTTCAGACACTAACTTTCGAGCGGTCCAGAAACAGATTTTGAGCGGTTCATGATAATGTCATTAAGAGCGGTCCACATTTCGAACATGTTTTGATCTGTTTTTAAGCTGAATTTCGGCCTGAAACTTTCAAGGGTTTGTCTCGGTATGATGATGAACAATCTGTGAGTTTTTGAATGAGTTTCAACCGTGAAATCTCCCCGAATCAGAAAATGAAGGTGTAGAAGTGAGAAGAAATAGTGAAATCCGGCTATAATCTGTAGAAAACCTCCTCCCAAGCTCTGATACCACTTGTAGGATCGTTTGCTGACCCGAACGAGTCGTTCAGAGGTTAACTCTTGCGTTTCAGATGCGGAATAATAAGAAATGCAAGTAGATATAGCTTGTTCTTCCTCCTAATTGCTTGTTGTATTGATTAGAAACGATTTACAGCTCAAACGTCACACCGGCAGAGCTTCAGCGTGGAATACAAAGACTTCACTACTTAGGATCGCTCTAATCACACCTATATATAGTATTCTGGGTCCGCTCATGTGGACATGTGACACATGAGCGGTCCAGGCTAGTTCACATAAGCGATCCACAAGTGCCAAATAAGCGACCCACATATCTAATGACCCTTTGAGCGATCCTAGCTCCTAACACCTATACAGACTCCCGTTTTCTCGTATAACGTGCCCTATGCTATACAATACAATGTAAGACCTAATCCTAGACACCTAGACGGAATCAACAGATGTAGTGCACCAACAAGTCTTTTATCATGGTCTTATTTACTAGTCTTAATCACATAAGAACTAGTAGACCGAGTAAATTCAAAAGACATTTATATGCTTGATTGCTAGCGGTTATTCGACTAATTGTCTTCACCCAATAAAGTTGGCACTTTTAGTCCTTCTCCTCAGTTGGAGTTTCCAGGACACGTCTTATTTGACGTTTTAATTATATGCACTTCTCCTTAGTTGGAGATTTGGTATACACCTCATCATAGTACAGTTTATACGGTACAACTCAATAAAGTACACCGTTTAAATATATACTCCTCTCCTTTATCGGGAGACATGGGGATACGCCTCAATAAAGTACATCGTATATAATACAGCTCAATAAAGTACACTGTATATGGTACGGCTCAATAATGTACACCGTTTAAATATATACCCCTCTCCTTTATCAGGAGACATGGGGATACGCCTCAATAAAGTACCACGTATATAATACAGCTCAATAAAGTGCACTGTATATGGTACGGCTCAATAAAGTACACCATTTATAAATATACCCTTTCTCCACATGGGATATTCGGGAATACGCCTCAATATAGTATTGTGTATATAATACAGCTCAATAAAGTACACTGTATATGGTACAGCTCAATAAAGTACACCGTTTATAAATATACCCCTTTCCTTTATCGGGAGAATTGGGGATATGTCGTCTCATATTTGGACGAACATCTTGCACTATTTCAACTCCTCATTGCTGGGAACACGTGCTTTTTGGCCTTCGTCTATTGCGCAATCAAGAGATCTGTTTGATAAGGTAGGAGTGATGCGTGTCGGTGTGTATATAATTTTTATGTATATTTTAAGCCCTTTTTACACTTTAGTCAAGTTTTAAATTTATAAAACACGATATTTTACTAACACTAGACACACATATGGGCAAGTGCACCTATCGTGAGTGTAGTATAGCGTTGGTAAGATACCGAGGTCGTCCAAGGACACAAGAGCTTTTAGTACCGGTTTATTCTCAACGTCTAATCAAATCAAAACTATAGAAAAAGGTTTAAACATGAAAATAAAAACTAAAAATGCTGAAGATAAAAATAAAAATAAAAACAGATAGACAAGATGAGTCACTTGGATCCGACTCGCCTTTAGTGTAACCTTTGATTATTTCCTCACTTTTGCACCTTTTAAGAGATTATCTTAGTTATAGTAGTAGGCCCCTCTTTTGAAAGGATACAATCCTAAGTAGCCGGGTTAATATTTTAATAGTAGTTTACATATGAGGGGATCAAGAAATTCGAACCCCCGCTATCTAATACAAGCGGGCATTGAAGGAGGTCCTACTAAGCTTGACCCAGGTCCTTGCAGGATCTATACACTGAACAAGGCAAGACTCTTACCAAACCATTCCCTTAACCCCCGACCAGGTAGCCAACATATCTTCATATAGACCGTGGAGATATGAATGGTGTAAATCTTTTATTTTATATAGACAGTAAAATAACACCAATACACCACAGAAGTCATTAATACATAACCAAACAAAAAGTGCGAAAAAATTAAAAATAAAAAGTATTACACTAAATGCTTGTCTTCACCAAGTGATGTAAGAGACTTAGGCAAACATGGCCTTTGATTGTCAAGAACTCTTACTATCAATCTTGGATCCCGAGACTACTACACACACTCTATGATGGATGATGGATGATGGTGGTGGACGTGGGTTGTGATGGTGGTGGTGGGTGGGTGAAGTGTGAGAGAGGTGATTTGCCAAGGGATGCATTTGAAGTGAACCAAGCCGTTGGTGCACGAATGTCTAAAGCCTGTGTCTTAGGCTTAGTTGTTCATGTATAGGGTCTAGATATGTTAATTATATAATGTATAGGGGGTTGAAATGTAAAATTGGGTTTGTAATGTCCTGATTTCGCTCATAGTGACAATGTGTCACATGAGCGAAATCACAACAAGCTGATTTCGCTCCAGTGACACATGGTCATATGAGCGAAATCCCCTCCCCTATATATAGTGTAGTTGTTTTCTAATTTTGTACGCGCATGTTTACTGTGTAGCCGAACTGCTGCTCGACTATTTCTTGAAAGTTTAATGAGAAAACTAGTTTAAAGTGATCTGCTTCTGTTTCTACTCAATTTCTACTTTGATTCATGCTGATTTTGTATTTCCGCTGCATTATCAGTAGTATCTAGCTCTGATTGACTCACACGACTATCAATAACGGTCCTACAATTGGTATCAGAGCCAGTTGTGAGCTAGTTTACCCGAATCAAAGCCTTTTTCTTGCACATTTTGAGTTTATGGACTTTCCAAAGGACAAAAGGGACTGAAATTTGGACACATAGTGTAAAATTGTCTAATAACAAACCCTTGAGAAATTCAGACCTAAAAACAGCTTAAAACTGATAGAAAATGGCTCGTGAAGTGATTTCGCTCGAAGGTACTTGAGTGATTTAGCTAGTAGGTTCAAGCAAAATCAAGTGTTTGTTGTTTAAAATCTAATTTCGCTCATACGGTAGAAGTGAAATAAGAGGTTTCGCTCTGGAGTTTGAGGTTTCGCTCATAGTGTAATCATTGATTTCGCTCTTGAGGTTTCAAAGTGCTGATTTCGCTCATCATTACACCCTGATTTCGCTCATTCGGTCATTTCTTGATTTCGCTCATAACAACACTTAAAATCTGATTTCGCTTATAAAGCCTGTTTTAGTGTAAAAGTCATGGTTTGAGCGTTTAGTCCGTTTCGTACGTGATCGAGTGTTGGAAACTCAGTCTGTGTTAAAAGTTTTTCGATAAAAGTAAACTGTTTGTGAAAAATTTAAACATTTTTGAAATTTGTCACTAAAAATGGAACATCAAGATTTTTACAACTTGTTTGCGGGTAGCGGCATGTCGGTTACGCAAAGTCCGGCGAGTATCGTTCAGAACGTTAACATGGAGAATGAATTAGGGACGATGCAAAAGCCACCGAAGCTTATGAGTTTGGACGAATACGCGGGATGGTCAGGCCGTTTCAAAAACTGGGTCCAAGCAAACCACTTCGAATGTTGGATGAAAATAGAGGCAAAGTATGTACCACCGGTTGACTGTTTGGGTTTGGAAAAGGGCATCGGGAGTTTAACAGAAACTGAACAGATTGAGTTCAAGGCTGAAAAGAAGATGGTGAGCATTCTGCAACAGGCCATCAAAGAAGACATTCTCGTTTTACTGCAACATGAGGATAATTCTCAGTCGATGTGGCAAGCTTTAAAACTGAAGTTTCAAGGCAATGTATCGATGATTAAAAGCAAGAAGGCTTTAATCAAGAAGGAATTTGCCATTTTTACTGGGATTAAAGGAGAAACGACAAAGCAGTTAATCGAACGATACTGTCATCTTGTAGTGGAAATGAAGCGGTTGGAAATTACAAAGACGAATGAGGAATGGATTGATAAGTTGTGTGATGCACTACCGTATGATGAGTGGGGCACTTACCTTATGATGCTGAAAAATAATTCTGATTTTGTGAATCTGAACCTCAGCTCATTCATCGAAAAGATCGAAGCCCATGAGCTGGAATTGCTGAAAATCAAGAAGATGAACTCAGCGAGTGTGCAGCAAGATGTATCGTTATATTACGAAGGGAACACTCTAGTTTCAACCAATCAAAGCCCAAAAATACAGACGGGTTTCATTGCTGATAACACCTCAAGTGTTTCTTCAAACACTCCTCAATCCGGCAATTCTTCACCATTCGTGAACTTTGAACCGAATGTTAAAGCTCAGGAACAACCTTCACCTCAAAGTTCTACAGGATCCAATCATCAGGCATACGTTTCTGGGGTGCAGTGTAATATTGCGATGAATATCAAAAATGGAAACAAGATAATTGAAACAGCCGCAAAACAACATATCGCACTACTTGCTTCCGTTCTCGAGGCTTATGAAGGCCTAGTCGCAGGAAGGATCGGTAATCCTGACATGACGAAGGAGGATTACGACCAAATCGATCCCGAAGAGGTTGAATTGATTGATATTAAGTGGTGTATGGCCAGTTTGGTTCGAAGGGCTCAACGTTTCATGGAAATTACAGGCCGGAACAATTTATCAGGTCCCGATCAAAAGTTAGGGTTCGACAAGTCAAAAGTTACGTGTTTTAAGTGTAAAGAACGTGGTCACTTCAAACGAGAATGCCCTAACCGTGAAGTAAACAACCACCAGAACCCGTTCACAAACGACTATTATAGGCAGGCAATCTATCACCGACCAAATCAACAGCCAGCTGTTCAGAGGCCGCAGATTGAGAATAAGCCGGAAAAAGCGCTTATTGTAAATCAAGACGATGAAAAGGTAGCTGCAGGATTTAGTTGGGATAAATACATCCCCGGTAGCGATGGTCAGGCCATGATGGCAGAAGTTGTTGAAATTTCTGAGATGGTGTCTGAGTCGGAAATAGTTACTGAAGATGTTTCTGTGGTTGCTGAAGAGGTTTTGGGTGAAAATGTGGTCGATATTGAAGAAATAGCTACTGAAGTGTATTACTACCAGTCAGAGCAGGAGGTATTAGGAAGTTTAATGAAATCTGTATTGCCTCCTAAAATTTCTGAATCTTTTGCAGGATATTTTGAAGAACCAAAGACCGGATCATGCCCAAGATTTGAAGAGAAGAAAGAAGTCGTTGAAGAATTGATCTATGTGTCGAAAGAGCTGACTGGAGAGGCATTGAAGGACATAGCTGATAAAGCTCTAATGGGAAAGCTCAAAGAGGTAGATTCAGAACTCGAGGAGTCAAAGTCTGTCAGTAGTGTGTCGGTCAAACGTGAGGAATCTGGAGTTCAGGAGATCAAAACAGTCATACTGTCTGAGTCTGAGTCAAACAATGTCGGTAAAATTGATTGTGTTGAGCAGGTTGTTGAAAAAGTTGTTTCAATCCCTGAAACACCATGCAAACAGTGTTTAGAACCATGCATGGAGTGTCTTGAAAAAGACACTAAGTATCAGGAATTGAAACCCATGCTGATATGATTAAATTCGACCTTGGTTAAGTTAAAGAGGCGTACGATACTCTTGCCAGGTCAATCAAGATGATTCAAAAAGAAAGTGTTGAAAACGATAAAGCAACAAAATTGGCTAAAGCAACACTATTTGATAAACAAATTGAAGTCAATTTTCATTTAGACACGATCGCATCGCTTATGAAAGAACTTGAATTGGCTAAAATTGAAAACGATCGGATTGATAAAAAGTTGATGAGTTATGTGGCTTCATCGTACGTTCTTGAACAGATTGTCCCCCAGCAGCCACATGCTGCACCAGTCTTTAAGAGCGTTCCACCCCCAATGTGGAATCACTATACACAGAAATATCCAGATGGGGTGGAAGCTGCTTTGAATCTCAAATTGAGATCGATAGAGGATGATTTGCCTGAAAGCATAGATGTCACATTCTCGGCATCTGACACCGACAATGAATCACAGGTTATCAAAACAGTTGTCGATCAGGTGTTGGATGAGGAGAGTGATAAATCTGAAAAGGCTCAATCTGAAAAGGTCGTTAGTGATTCTGAAGATGAAGGGAATTTCTTAGATCGGTTCATACTGAAATCGGAAAAGAGTGCGAATGATGATCCGATTATGGTGGTATACACTATGATTGGAACAGACAAACTTTATTCCGATTTCGAGTATCCACTTCAGAATGTGAAGATTGAGAATGTCGAAAAAGTGTTTAAATTGGTTGAAATGAACATTAATGAGGTTAATAACAATGAATTCTTTTCTAAACCTAAAAGGTCGTTTGTTACATCACATCCCACAAGTTCGGGAAAGAAAGAAGGGGATGGTGAAGGTAATCACAAGAAAAACAACTTTAAAAACAAAGGAATCGGTTTTGAGAAGAAAACGGCTAAGCAGGTGTTTTAGCCGAAAGAGAAAATGATTGATATTTTTGTCGCTGGTCCAAGTGTCGATGATGAGAAAGATTATATTTTTAGTCAAAAGGCTGTGGACGATTTCAATGCAGCGAAAAAGTTGAAAGAAGAAGCAGTCAAATCAACGTTTGTTGAATATGAAAAAAGGGTGTGTTATCGCTGCAGTGAAATCGGGCACATGGCGAAACAGTGTTAGAAAGTGATTGAGAAACCTGTTGTTGTAAAACCGGTTCAAAAACAAATTGTTCAAAAACCGAGTGTTCAAAAACAAACTGTTCATAAACCAACTGTTCAAAAACCAATCGTTCAAAAACCTCGACCTAAATCACCGATTGATACAAAGGGCAAAAAGCCGATGGTTTCTCCGATCCGAATTTTAAAAAGAGGGGAATCTTTGAAGTCGGAGGATAAGCCGAAATCGACTTTCGAGATTGGCGAATCTTCTAAGACTCGCAAGACTTCAAAAATTTACCCTAAAACAGAAGTTTTTGAAAATCAATCTTGGGTCGCGAAGACGAAACCATCTGTTGAGGTCGAAAAGATGGAGAATGCTTTGAAAATTGAATCAAGTATTTTTAAAGATGACGTTGTTGAGTTTGAAAATGAAGTTGATAAGTTTCTTGCAGAGTTTCCCCGGATAATTGACAAAGTAAAATCAATTGTGAAAGAAGAGGTTCCTAATGTCACATTTAATTTTCCGAAAACAGATGAGAAATGTGATGTAGTATTCGGCAGTGTGTCTGAGGTTAAGAAATCATGGGCTTCATTGTTTGAATAATTTGATTTGATGTTTGCAGGGGCTGCCCAAGTCTATATTGTCAAAATGGATCATGGATAGTGGTGCTTCAAGGCATATGACTGGGACGCTAGCTCTTCTCTACGATGTCAAATCCATCAATGGAAGCTATGTGGGATTTTCCGGGAATCAAGGCGGGAGGATCGTTGGTCAAGGAACGCTGACAAATGGCGTGATTTCATTCGACAAAGTGAACTATATAGTTGATTTACACAACAATTTACTCAGTATTTCACAAATCTGTGACAAAGCCTTTAGTGTACATTTTACAAACAAAGAATGTGTGGTTTTGAAACCAGGGTTTAAAATCCCTGATGAGATGGTGTTGTTGCGAGCTCCGCAGAAAACGACCTTTATATTCTTGATATGAGCGTCGCAATACAAACAACTCATCAGAAACAATGTTTTGTGTCAAAGACTAAAGCGACAGAAAAAGATTCGATAATGTGGCATCGTAAGATGGGCCACATTCATGTTCGCAAAATGAACTTTTAGTACATAATGATTTGGTTGATGGTGTAAATCTGAAAAATTTTCACTTGAATGATGATTGTGTAGCGTGTAAGAAAGGGAAGCAGACTCGGAAGTCACACCCACTGAAGATCCTCAACACAATCAGGTTACCTCTTGAGAGATTACACATGGATCTCTTCGGGCCTGTCAACGTAAAGAGCATCAGCGGAGACTTGTATTGCCTGGTGGTGACTGATGACTTTACGAGATTCTCATGGGTTGTGTGCTTAGAAAGAAAAGATCAAACTTTTGAGTCATTGATGGTGCTATGCAAGAAAATGGAAACGGTGTATAAGCTGTCGATCTGGAGGATTCGTAGTGACAATGGAACGGAATTCAAAAACAACAAGATGTACGAGTTTTGCAATGAGAAGGGAATTCTTCATGAATTCAGTGCGCCGTACACACCACAGCAGAACGACGTTGCTGAACGAAAGAATCGGACCCTAATAGAGAAGCCCGTACAATGTTAGCCGATTCCAAGCTACCAATCTTTTTCTGGAGCGAAGCAGTATCTGCAGCCTGCTATACGTTGAATCGTGTTCTTACTGTCAAAAAATACAAAAAGACATGCTTTGAGCTGCTGCACCGTTATAAGCCGAATCTTGAGTTTTTGGAGCCATTTGGGTCTCCTTGCACGTTTATTGATGAAAACGGTAAATTTGGCGCTAAATCTAATGAGGGTTTCTTTGTAGGTTACGCAAGCCCACTAAAGAGGGTGTTCGTACCGTGCCTGGGAAAAGTGATCCAAGTCCAGCATGTGGATTGTCAGAATCATACTCCGTCACCACAACTTCCCGGACAAAGATTCCTGTTCGATTACGATAAACTCTGGGAGTCGTTTCAACTGCCGGTTCAGCCAAGTGACGTGGAACTAGCACTTTTGTACCAGTATCAGAAAAATATGCCACAGGAGCAAGTGCCTATACCGCCAGTAGTTCCTCAACCCACCGTGGGTACTCACGATGATGAAGCCAGACCGAGTGGAACAGCTCACGAACCACCAGAGGAACCAGCTCCATCTTTTGACGAATCTGACGACTCAGAAGCGGAACCCGCTCCGACTTTTAACGAGGATCCAACGGAAGCTGAGGATCAAACGTTGATCTTGACATATCGAGCTTGGAATCGGAAGTGAATGCCTGACAATGCTATGCCTCGGACGTTGTCTTACCATCCCTCAGAACAGATAATTGGTGACCTGCAAAGTGGTGTCAAAACCCGAGATCAACTAAACCGAGCTCTTACATGTTTCTATTCTTCTATTGCTGATGTGCAAAAAGAAGTCTCATTAAAGTGTTTTATTTCACAGATCGAGCCCAGAACTTACAAATAGGCGTTGACCGAGGATAGCTGGGTGAATGCAATGCAGGAGGAGCTGCAACAATTTGAAAAGCTGGGTGTCTGGAGACTCGTTGATCTGCCAAAGAATCAGAAGTTAATAAAAAAAGTGGGTTTTTAAGTGCAAACGAGATGATAGAGGTGTCGTGGTGAGAAACAAAGCGCGACTAGTGGTACAAGGCTTTACTCAACAAGAAGGCATCGACTACGATGAAGTCTACGCACCGGTTGCCAGACTCGAAGCAATTCGGATCTTTCTAGCCTTCGCGTCATGGAAAGATTTTAAAGTGTACCAGCTGGACGTCAAATCTGCCTTCCTTTATGGACAAATCAGAGAAGAAGTGTATGTGGGACAACCGCCGGGGTTCACAGATCCACTGCACACAAAAACAAGGTGTATCTACTGGACAAAGCTCTTTACGGACTTCACCAAGCCCCGAGAGCCTGGTACGAGACGCTTTCCCAATACTTGTTGGCCAACGGGTTCACAAGAGGGACAGTAGACAGCACTTTGTTCACCAAGGAAGAGGCAGGACATTTGTTGATCGTGCAGATTTACGTTGACGATGTGACACCCCCAAAATCCACACGCGGAGTATCACCGCTTGGAGGCGTGACTGACCAGGATCAAGCCACCAATCATATAGAACAATGTATATAGTAAATATAAATGTAAATTAACCAAACCAATCCATATGAAAGGTGTTCCAAAACACAAGTATAATAACAAAGTTTAGCGGAAGCGTATGAGTAAAAACCCATTTATAAATAAGGTATGTAATGTCATAACGTTTAAATCAAGCATTCACGAGCCTTGTCCACAACGACCGCACCTCCCCATGCAAGCTCCATGAATACCTAACGACCTGCAAGGCATGTAACAGAGAGTCAACAACTAGTTGAGCGAGTTCACAGTAAGTAAGTTCGTAATAGTAAGTCTGTTTCGTAACATGTGGCTCTACTAGGCCGATAGTATATTCTATTAGCGGGGGCTTCCCATGTTTGCATATACACTAGACTATTTGTAACCATAAGTGTTCTTCTTAATCCGAGAACAGTAGTACGTACAAGGTTTACGTAGGCTTTACGTAAGTGTCCTTCACAAACCGAGGACAGTGGTACGCGGGGGTTTACGTAGGTTTTACGTAAGTGCCTGACATAACCAAGGCAGTAGTGAGTATAAGTTCACGTAGGTTTTACGTGAGTGTCCTTCGCAACCTGAGGACAGTGATGAGTACAAGTATACGTAGGTTTTACGTATGTGTCCTGCGCATCCGAGGACGATGGTAGATAGTCTAGTAACAGTGTAAGTACAAATCTATTCCTTCAATCCCATTCCCAACCCCGGGAATCCCATGCCTTGGTAAGAGTGTGAACTCACCTTGGTTTGCTCGGTATGTTATTGCTTCTAGTGTTAATTAATGATTAAGTCCATTACACATGACCTAGGGTACATTGCACATAAATTCGAGATAAGTGTTTACATTCAAATAGGGTTTACAATTCCTTAATGTCCAAACAACGGTGATTCCGTGTGATAATCGTGTACAGAATAACGTGACATAGATTGTTGTACACACAGTATCATACAATCATATATACAGTAGCATACAGTAGCATGTTGAAGCGTACAGAAACATACAGTAGGCTCTAGCACTGGTGTTTACAAGTAAACTCGGTTCATACATCACTTATAAACTCAGACATGCATTCAATTAAGTGTAAAACTTGGACTATGAATATCAACTTCAAAAAGTCAGACTATGTGTAACAACATTAGAAAGTCGGAGTATGTATCAAGCATCACAAAATCGGACAAGTAACATCACAAAGTCGGATAAGGTGTTTAATATCACAAAAGTCGGACAAGGGCACACATCATTAAAATTCGGACAAGGGCCAACATCACAAAGTCGGATAACACCCCCTTTAACAAAACTCGGACCACACTTATATCTTACAAAAGTCGGACAACACTTAATCAATTAAAAAATCGGACCTAGATACCCCTTAACAAAGTCGGACCACACTTATACAAGCAAAAACTCGGTCCACATGTTCCATATAAACTTCAGACCCTTACATTCATATACATAAGGTTCGGACAACATGAATTACAAACAAAAGTCAGACTAGGGTCTTAAAGAAAAAGTCGGACTTAATGTCCATTACAAGGAATTCGGACCCTTATATACTAGATCAAGAATTCGGACCCCTATATATATTAATTACAAAAGTCGGATCATGCTAATATGTAAAGAAATTCGGACTAGCTAGCATGTATAACATTCGGACTAACATCAATCAAATTATGCGAACATTCAACCTTCATTGTAACAGTTACGTTTCTACAATTAACAGTTACGTTTCCACGATCATTCCAACCCTAATTTCATACTTGTCAATGCTGTAATCAAATCAAAATCAAACGATTCTAACATATCATGCATCTAATTGTCAGGCATTTGATTTAAACAAATATCCACAAAACTATTGCAAGAGCAATCAGGTTTTTCAATAAACACAGAGTCATTGTTTATAGAACTAGGGTTTTGCAAGAATCAATTAACCAATGATTAACAACAAACAATCATAAAACGATTACCTTGGATTGATTCTAGATAAGGAGAGGAATCAAGAGTGATGATTGAGAGCTTGTGCCAATGATGAAGAAGATGATTGTAGAGAGGAATGGAGAATGTGAAAGTACGTATATTGATTTTTGTGTTGTGATTAGTGAAGGAGGTCAGGGTTAAGACTGATTGAAATTTCACTAATTACTCTACTCACCCCTAAGTATCATCTTTTACATAAGGCACACCCATCACAATGTAATTTACAGTTTCACCACCAAGTTCATGCATTTGTCAAATCTTTCATAAGTAACACATAACCATGCACAATTACAATACACTTTATCGAACCAAAACATATACAATTACAAAGCAAACCAATTGTGCAGGTAAACAACTAAACAAACAGTGAACGTGCAATAAATGCGAAAGTGGAATCTTGGAAACTCGAGTTGTCACATTATCCCCAACTTGAAAGAAATTTCGTCCCGAAATTTAGCATGCGGTTACTGAGGAAGCTAGGTAAGTTGTATCGTTTACTGGTTTTCCTGGGGTGTCACATCATCCCCCCGTTGATTTGGAATTTCGTCCCGAAATTTTGTAGTAGCTTCAGCCTCAGTAGTGGTTGCACGGTTTTCGAATAACTAGGGATACTTGATTTCCATTTGGTCTTCTCGTTCCCAGGTGAACTCTGGGCCACGACGGGAGTTCCAACGAACTCGTACAAGAGGTATTCTGGTGTTCTTGAGGACCTTGACATCCCGGTCCGTGATTTCTACTGGTTCCTCGACGAACTGCAACCGCTCGTCGATAGTGAGTTCCTTCAAAGGAACTATGAGGGTCTCGTCTGACAGACACTTCTTGTGATTCGACATGTGGAAAACATTGTGAATTGCACCGAGTTCAGTTGGTAGGTTCAGTTTGTAGGCCACTTTGCCTATTTTCTCGATGATGTCGAACGGTCCAACATACCGCGGATTGAGTTTGCCCCGTTTACCAAAACGAACTACACCCTTCCAGGGTGAGACTTTGAGTAGCACTCAATCCCCAACTTGGAACTCGGGTGGTTTCCTGCGCTTATCAGCGTAACTTTTCTGACGGTCGCGAGCTACCGCCATGCGTTGTCGTATCTGTGCAATCCGTTCAATAGCATCAACTACCATTTCTGGACCTGTGATCTGACTATCCCCCACCTCTGCCCAACAGAGAGGTGACCGGCATTTACGTCCGTACAATGCCTCGAATGGAGCGGCTTGTATGCTGGTGTGGTAACTGTTATTATACGAGAACTCTACTAACGGAAGATGTTTTTCCCAGCTGTTGCCGAAATCGATAACACACGCCCGAAGCATGTCTTCTAGAGTCTGGATAGTGCGCTCAGACTGCCCATCTGTCTGAGGGTGGTAAGCTGTGCTCATGTCTAATCGAGAGCCAAAAGATTTGTGCATTGCTTGCCATAATTCTGAAGTGAATCGTGCATCCCGATCCAAAATAATAGAAGTTGGCACTCCGTGCCTCGAAACAACTTATTTCAAGTAGACGTCTGCTAAGGTAGAGAACTTATCCGTTTCTTTGATAGCCAAGAAATGAGCAGACTTTGTGAGTCGATCTACGATCACCCAAATAGTATCATTCCCACGCTGGGATCTAGGCAGGCCAGTAACAAAATCCATGGAAATTTCTTCCCATTTCCACTGTGGTATCCTTGGTTGCTGAAGCAGGCCTGATGGTTTCTGGTATTCCGTTTTGACTCTCGCACAGGTCAAACACTTGCCAACGTAAGTTGCTATGTGGGCCTTCATGCTAGGCCACCAGTATGTAGTTCTAAGATCGTGGTACATTTTATCCGAACCTGGATGTACCGAGTAGCGGGACTTATGAGCTTCATCCATTACCAGCTCGCGTAAATTGCCATAATGTGGAACCCAAATGCGTCCTGTTACATAGTAGGCGTCGTCTTCCCTTTGTTCTAATCGTTGCCTTGAGCCGCGTAAGGCTTCAGCCTTGACATTTTCTGGTTTCAATGCTTCCACCTGAGCATCTCGTATCTAAGCAGGAAGACTAGACTGAATAGTAAGTTGCAAGGCTCGTACTCGCCTAGGTGTAGTATCTTTTCGACTGAGGGCATCAGCCACAACATTGGCTTTGCCTGGATGGTACTTGATGGAGCATTAGTAATCGTTCAGTAGCTCGACCCATCGACGTTGCCGCATGTTCAATTCCTTCTGCTTGAAAATATGCTCGAGACTCCTGTGATCGGTGTAAATAGTGCACTTGGTACCGTACAGGTAGTGTCGCCATATCTTAAGCGCGAAAACAACAGCTCCTAGCTCTAAATCGTGCGTCGTGTAATTCCGTTCATGAACTTTAAGTTGCCGCGAAGCATAGGCAATGACTTTATCCCTTTGCATCAATACACAACCGAGACCCTGAATCGACGCGTCGCAATAGACCACAAAATCATCCGTGCCTTCTGGCAATGAGAGAATAAGTGCGCTGCATAGCCTATCCTTTAGGTACTGAAAAGCTGTTTCTTGTGTATTACCCCAACGATAGGTAACACCTTTCTGTGTCAACAAAGTAAGCGGCTGTGCGATCTTGGAGAAGTCTTTGATGAACCGTCTGTAATAACCCGCCAAACCCAAGAATTGGCGTATTTCCGTTGGTGTACGTGGTGCAGGCCAGTTCCTGATCGAATCTACCTTGGATGGATCAACATGAATCCCATCCTTGTTTACCACATGGCCCAAAAAGTGAACTTCACGAAGCCAGAAGTCGCATTTTGAAAACTTAGCGTACAGTTGTTCCTTTCGAAGAAGTTCCAAGATAAGTCGTAAGTGCTGCTCGTGTTCCTCCTGACTCTTGGAGTAGATCAGAATACGTCGATGAAAACAATCACGAACTTGTCTAAATAAGGCTTGCACACCCTGTTCATAAGATCCATGAAGACTGCCGGTGCGTTCGTTAGCCCGAATGGCATGACTAGAAACTCGTAGTGGTCGTAGCGAGTTCTGATTGTTGTCTTAGAGACGTCCTCATCCCGGACTCTCAGCTGATGATAGCCTGATCTCAGATCAATCTTGGAGTAGTAGCTCGACCCTTGCAACTGGTCGAATAAGTCGTCAATACGAGGAAGAGGATAGCGGTTCTTCACTGTGACCTTGTTCAGTTTGCGGTAATCAATGCACATCCTGAATGTTCCATCTTTCTTCTTCACAAACAGTACTGGAGCTCCCCAAGGCGAAGAGCTAGGACGTATAAAGCCCTTATCCAAGAGCTCTTGTAGTTGCTTTGACAGTTCTTCCAGTTCAGTTGGAGCTAACCGATACGGTGCGCGGGCTATTGGTGCTGCTCCAGGAGCTAGCTCAATTTGAAACTCGACCTGGCGATGAGGCGGTAGACCAAGTAAATCTTTAGGAAATACTTGAGGAAAATCGCGCACAACTGGGATATCGTCTATTCTTTTCTCTTTCGTTGACGCATCAGTAACTAGTGCCAAAATGGCAGTGTGACCCTTTCACAGACATTTCTGAGCCTTCAGGAAGGAGATGATGCCAACCACAGCACCACTCTTGTCGCCTTGAACTTCGAGAGGTTCTTTACCAGAACGGGGAATACGAATGATCTTCTCTTTACATAGGATCTCTGCTTACTGCTTGGATAACCAATCCATACCCACGACGATGTCAAAACTACCCAGAACTATAGGAATGAGGTCGATAGAGAAAGCTTGACCAGCGAGGATAAGATTACAACCCTTAACTATGTGTGTGGCCTCTAGATTTTTACCATTAGCTAACTCTACGACATGTATGGTGTTTTGGAGAGTTGGTGCACGTTTTAACATTTGGCTAACCTTCAAAGACACATAACTAGTATCCGCACCCGAATCGAACAATACAGTAACATAAAAGTCGTCAAGAAGAAACTTACCCATGACTACGTTGGGATCATTCCTGGCATCACCCTGCCCCAGCACAAATGCACGGTCCCTAGCGCCGTTGTTCCCATCATTGTTGTTTCCCCCATTATTGTTGTTCCCATTGCCCTGGTTGTTGTTGTTGTTGTTCTGGTTTTGGTTCAACTGAGGGCAGTGTCTTTTGAAGTGACCTTCAGCGCCACAATTAAAACATCCCTTGTTGCCCTGTTGCCGATTCTGCGGTGTTTGCTGCTGCTGCTGCTGATTCTGATTCGCAGGCCGCGGGCTCCTACAATCCTTGGCCTCATGACCCATCTTGAGGCATCTCTGACAGCGACCCTTGTTGCACTGGCCACTGTGGTGTCTGTTACAGTTGTTACACTTTGGGAGGTTCCCTCGATATCCACCCTGCCTGTGATTGCCCGAAGACTGCTGACTAGGGCTCTGATAGTTGTCAGTCTTTCGCTGTTGCACCTGAGACTGAACTGTAGCTGAACCTTTGCTGGAATCCCCCCCCCCATTTTCTCTTGTTGTCACTGGGGGTAGCAGGAGTAGCAGAAGTGGTAACAGTAGCAGTAGCGCTGATGCGCTTAGGCAGCTTGTCTTGTTCCACTGCCTGATCCGTGAGGCGATGAGCAAGGCGTTGAATAGCCTGGATATTGTCAAGATTAGCCGATGTCACATGACTCTGAATTTCTGGTGCCAACCCTTTGAGATACAACTCAATACGTCTAATAGGAGGGTCCACCATAGTTGGACACAGAACTGCCAGCTCATTTGACCTTTTAGTATAAGCTTCGATTTCCGACCCAGTCATCTTCAAATGAAAGAACTCCACTTCTAACTTGTGGATGTCGTCGCGCGTGCAGTATTCCCGTTTAATCAGCTCCTTGAAATCATTCCAGGGAGTGGCGTTAGCAGCTGCCAATCCCAAAAGTTGGACTTGCGCATTCCACCAAGTTAGCGCAATACTTTCTAAAGTACCAGTGGCGTATTTCACCCTGCGAGCCTCAGGGCATTCACACATCTCAAATACCGACTCGAGCTTTTCGAACCAATGGAGGAGTCCCACTGCTCCCTCCGTGCCACTAAACGTGCTTGGACGACAGTCCATGAAATTCTTGAAAGTGCAAACAGGTTGCTGAGCGGGTTGACCTAATGTGTAAGAATAGGACAAAGTTAAACACAAGAGTTGGTTTAGGAATGTAGGATCTAAAGATCCTAGTATGAGTTACGACTGCAGGGTATACCTCCTGCTTGTGCGGCTGCAAGCGCCACAACAACTTGTTCGTTGATAAGAGCCGTCAACTGGGCTTGTGTCAAGTTAATACGTCCTGCCATGATCTTCATAGCAAATATAACATAAGTGAGAGATGTTCGCGAATGGTGCGATGACAGAAGGGAGTAAGCACACAAGTGTTCTCAAGCAATAACGAATAGTAGACAATGTAATCTAAGCATACCACGAGCAAAGTTCTATGCAATTCTAGCATGTAGGCAATAAACATAAACCTTATTACCTAGGATGTTGAGTCTTGCACGTGGAGCGAGGCGTCGTTGTGGATCATTGAGCACTGTACTGGTTATAGTCTGGTTTTAATAAAAATGTTTTTCTCCATATTAAAACCAAGTTCTCTATAAACCTGGCTCTGATACCAATCTGTCACACCCCCAAAATCCACACGCGAAGTATCACCGCTTGGAGGCGTGACTGACCAGGATCAAGCCACCAATCATATAGAACAATGTATACAGTAAATATAAATGTAAATTAACCAAACCAATCCATATGAAAGGTGTTCCAAAACACAAGTATAATAACAAAGTTTAGCGGAAGCGTATGAGTAAAAACCCATTCATAAATAAGGTATGTAATGTCATAACGTTTAAATCAAGCATTCACGATCCTTGTCCACAACGACCGCGCCTCCCCATGCAAGCTCCATGAATACCTAACGACCTGCAAGGCATGTAACAGAGAGTCAACAACTAGTTGAGCGAGTTCACAGTAAGTAAGTTCGTAATAGTAAGTCTGTTTTGTAACATGTGGCTCTACTAGGCCGATAGTATGTTCTATTAGCGGGGGCTTCCCATGTTTGCATATACACTAGACTATTTGTAACCATAAGTGTTCTTCTTAATCCGAGAACAGTAGTACATACAAGGTTTACGTAGGCTTTACGTAAGTGTCCTTCACAAACCGAGGACAGTGGTACGCGGGGGTTTACGTAGGTATTACGTAAGTGCCTGACACAACCGAGGCAGTAGTGAGTATAAGTTCACGTAGGTTTTACGTGAGTGTCCTTCGCAACCTGAGGACAGTGATGAGTACAAGTACAAATCTATTCCTTCAATTGGTAAGAGTGTGAACTCACCTTGGTTTGCTCGGTATGTTATTGCTTCTAGTGTTAATTAATGATTAAGTCCATTACACACGGCCTAGGGTACATTGCACATAAATTCGAGATAAATGTTTACATTCAAATAGGGTTTACAATTCCTTAATGTCCAAACAACGGTGATTCCGTGTGATAATCGTGTACAGAATAACGTGACATAGATTGTTGTACACACAGTATCATACAATCATATACAGTAGCATACAGTAGCATGTTGAAGCGTACAGAAACATACAGTAGGCTCTAGCACTGGTGTTTACAAGTAAACTCGGTTCATACATCACTTATAAACTCAGACATGCATTCAATTAAGTGTAAAACTTGGACTATGAATATCAACTTCAAAAAGTCGGACTATGTGTAACAACATTAGAAAGTCGGAGTATGTATCAAGCATCACAAAATCGGACAAGTAACATCACAAAGTCGGACAAGGTGTTTAATATCACAAAAGTCGGACAAGGGCACACATCATTAAAATTCGGACAAGGGCCAACATCACAAAGTCGGACAACACCCCCTTTAACAAAACTCGGACCACACTTATATCTTACAAAAGTCGGACAACACTTAATCAATCAAAACATCGGACCTAGATACCCCTTAACAAAGTCGGACCACACTTATACAAGCAAAAACTCAGTCCACATGTTCCATATAAACTTCGGACCCTTACATTCATATACTTAAGGTTCGGACAACATGAATTACAAACAAAAGTCGGACTAGGGTCTTTATGCAAAAGTCGGACTTAATGTCCATTACAAGGAATTCGGACCCTTATATACTAGATCAAGAATTCGGACCCCTATATATATTAATTACAAAAGTCGGATCATGCTAATATGTAAAGAAATTCGGACTAGCTAGCATGTATAACATTCGGACTAACATCAATCAAATCATGCACACAAAAACAAGGTGTATCTACTGGACAAAGCTCTTTACGGACTTCACCAAGCCCCGAGAGCCTGGTACGAGACGCTTTCCCAATACTTGTTGGCCAACGGGTTCACAAGAGGGACAGTAGACAGCACTTTGTTCACCAAGGAAGAGGCAGGACATTTGTTGATCGTGCAGATTTACGTTGACGATGTGACACCCCCAAAATCCACACGCGGAGTATCACCGCTTGGAGGCGTGACTGACCAGGATCAAGCCACCAATCATATAGAACAATGTATATAGTAAATATAAATGTAAATTAACCAAACCAATCCATATGAAAGGTGTTCCAAAACACAAGTATAATAACAAAGTTTAGCGGAAGCGTATGAGTAAAAACCCATTTATAAATAAGGTATGTAATGTCATAACGTTTAAATCAAGCATTCACGAGCCTTGTCCACAACGACCGCACCTCCCCATGCAAGCTCCATGAATACCTAACGACCTGCAAGGCATGTAACAGAGAGTCAACAACTAGTTGAGCGAGTTCACAGTAAGTAAGTTCGTAATAGTAAGTCTGTTTCGTAACATGTGGCTCTACTAGGCCGATAGTATATTCTATTAGCGGGGGCTTCCCATGTTTGCATATACACTAGACTATTTGTAACCATAAGTGTTCTTCTTAATCCGAGAACAGTAGTACGTACAAGGTTTACGTAGGCTTTACGTAAGTGTCCTTCACAAACCGAGGACAGTGGTACGCGGGGGTTTACGTAGGTTTTACGTAAGTGCCTGACATAACCAAGGCAGTAGTGAGTATAAGTTCACGTAGGTTTTACGTGAGTGTCCTTCGCAACCTGAGGACAGTGATGAGTACAAGTATACGTAGGTTTTACGTATGTGTCCTGCGCATCCGAGGACGATGGTAGATAGTCTAGTAACAGTGTAAGTACAAATCTATTCCTTCAATCCCATTCCCAACCCCGGGAATCCCATGCCTTGGTAAGAGTGTGAACTCACCTTGGTTTGCTCGGTATGTTATTACTTCTAGTGTTAATTAATGATTAAGTCCATTACACATGACCTAGGGTACATTGCACATAAATTCGAGATAAGTGTTTACATTCAAATAGGGTTTACAATTCCTTAATGTCCAAACAACGGTGATTCCGTGTGATAATCGTGTACAGAATAACGTGACATAGATTGTTGTACACACAGTATCATACAATCATATATACAGTAGCATACAGTAGCATGTTGAAGCGTCCAGAAACATACAGTAGGCTCTAGCACTGGTGTTTACAAGTAAACTCGGTTCATACATCACTTATAAACTCAGACATGCATTCAATTAAGTGTAAAACTTGGACTATGAATATCAACTTCAAAAAGTCAGACTATGTGTAACAACATTAGAAAGTCGGAGTATGTATCAAGCATCACAAAATCGGACAAGTAACATCACAAAGTCGGATAAGGTGTTTAATATCACAAAAGTCGGACAAGGGCACACATCATTAAAATTCGGACAAGGGCCAACATCACAAAGTCGGATAACACCCCCTTTAACAAAACTCGGACCACACTTATATCTTACAAAAGTCGGACAACACTTAATCAATTAAAAAATCGGACCTAGATACCCCTTAACAAAGTCGGACCACACTTATACAAGCAAAAACTCGGTCCACATGTTCCATATAAACTTCAGACCCTTACATTCATATACATAAGGTTCGGACAACATGAATTACAAACAAAAGTCAGACTAGGGTCTTAAAGAAAAAGTCGGACTTAATGTCCATTACAAGGAATTCGGACCCTTATATACTAGATCAAGAATTCGGACCCCTATATATATTAATTACAAAAGTCGGATCATGCTAATATGTAAAGAAATTCGGACTAGCTAGCATGTATAACATTCGGACTAACATCAATCAAATCATGCGAACATTCAACCTTCATTGTAACAGTTACGTTTCTACAATTAACAGTTACGTTTCCACGATCATTCCAACCCTAATTTCATACTTGTCAATGTTGTAATCAAATCAAAATCAAACGATTCTAACATATCATGCATCTAATTGTCAGGCATTTGATTTAAACAAATATCCACAAAACTATTGCAAGAGCAATCAGGTTTTTCAATAAACACAGAGTCATTGTTTATAGAACTAGGGTTTTGCAAGAATCAATTAACCAATGATTAACAACAAACAATCATAAAACGATTACCTTGGATTGATTCTAGATAAGGAGAGGAATCAAGAGTGATGATTGAGAGCTTGTGCCAATGATGAAGAAGATGATTGTAGAGAGGATTGGAGAATGTGAAAGTACGTATATTGATTTTTGTGTTGTGATTAGTGAAGGAGGTCAGGGTTAAGAGTGATTGAAATTTCACTAATTACTCTACTCACCCCTAAGTATCATCTTTTACATAAGGCACACCCATCACAATGTAATTTACAGTTTCACCACCAAGTTCATGCATTTGTCAAATCTTTAATAAGTAACACATAACCATGCACAATTACAATACACTTTATCGAACCAAAACATATACAGTTACAAAGCAAACCAATTGTGCAGGTAAACAACTAAACAAACAGTGAACGTGCAATAAATGCGAAAGTGGAATCTTGGAAACTCGAGTTGTCACAGACGATATCATCTTCGGTTCCACCAACGACGACCTGTGTAAAGAATTTGAGAAAGTGATGAAGAAAAAGTTTGAGATGAGTTCGATGGGGGAGACGAAGTTCTTCCTCGGGCTGCAGGTGGAGCAAATGCCCGATGGAATCTTCATTCATCAAACGAAATATGTGAAGGACGTGCTTGACAAGTTCGACATGACAGATTGCAGTCCTGCATCAACCCCCCTTGCACAGAATCACAGGATTTGTCCAGATGAGAATGGAGTGAAAATGGACGAGACATTGTACCGATCAATCATTGGATCTCTGATGTATCTCACGGCTTCCCGTCCAGACATCATGTACCCTACATGCCTCTGTGCCAGATATCAGTCGAATCCAAAGCAGTCACACCTGACCATTGTGAAACGTATCTTACGGTATTTGAAAGGCTGCCCAAGCATCGGCTTGTGGTATCCTCGATCGGGTGACTTTACTTTATCTGGTTTTGCTGATTCTGACTTTGGGAGCTGCAAGCAAAACGCAAAGTCCACCACTGCTGGGTGTCAGTTCTTCGGAACTCGACTCGTCACCTGGCAGTGTAAGAAACAAACCGCAGTGGCGCTCTCTACATGCGAGGCTGAATACGTTTCAGCCTCCAGTTGTTGCTCGCAGATCCTTTGGATCCAACAGCAGATGCGCGACTTTGGTTTGCAGTTCTTAGACACTCTGGTCTATGTGGACAATGAAGCAGCTATTAACATCACTAAAAATCTGGTTCATCATTCAAAGACAAAACATATTAAGATCCGTCACCACTTTATCCATGATTACGAGAAAAAAGTTAATTCGGATTGAACACTTGCACATCGATGATCAGAAAGCGGATTTTTATACTAAACCATTTGATAAAAAGAGATTTTACTATCTTTTGAAATTAAACGGGATGAAAATCTGCAATCTGGGAGGGTTATTGAATGTGAAGCCGAGTTGGGCGGCGATCTGACTTGAACCATGTTGTGTTGTCAAATTTGTTTGTACAGTTTATTTTCTGCTTTTCGATAAAAACAAAAACACAAAAATATGTTTTTCTTTTTAGGGGGAGAAATTCGCAGAAAAATACAAAAACATGATAAAATTCAAAAATCCAAAAACATTAGAAAAACTTCAAAAAGAGTTTGTGTAGAATAGGGGAAATGATAGTACATCAGCTAGACGGACACAGTACGCTAAAGAATTGTAATGTATAAAATGCAATTAAGCAGTCACGCTAAAGATGTGCCGGTAGGTTTTTGCAAAATCAGTAGATCAGTTTGGGATATAAACATAAAATTTACTTGCGTCTACGTGGGGAACACCTCCGGGATATATGGGTAACCCCCGAAATCCTGTTTGAAAGGTCCCGTATTCTGAGATACTAGGTCTTTATGCTTAGTGATATCTAGGGTATTATCCCGGGACTTCTGCTGTATGGAAATACTGACCTAGTCCCCGGATAATACTTTACGCATATGCTTTACTTGTAAAGCCTCCCCTCAGCATAAAAAATGATGACACATTGAAAAATGTTAATCATGTGATGTTGTAATCAAAAGATCCTCTAAAGGGGACCCACCGTAAAGTCGAAGCCGTCATCTCTCTGCGTATACGGAAGTATCGACCTGAGCTCTCACGGCCCTCGCAATTCACCCCATTACAGATATCATCTAGGTATACTCACCTGTAAGACTGAATACTGGGATCTGTGTCACACCCCGGCCGCGTATAACATGCAACCGCGGCGGAAACGCCGGGGAGTGTTGGGACAGAATTAATTGTTTCATAACCATGGAAATTAAAGTTACATTTTATTTATCAACAAACGTGTTACATTGTCTTCAAACATGAAACAAAGAGTTTATAACATAATTAACTAAGTCTATCTTCATTTTTAGTCTCTAAGGCACAGGTCCGCCCTAGTGTCATGATCATCATCCTATGGAACAGCTCCTGAAAACACATGTGAAAGTAGGTACGTCAGCATAAAAATGCCTGTGAGATACATAGGTTTTGTGAAAATGGGATTCATGACTTGAGTTTAAAGAAATGTTTAATAACAGTCAGTCATGAACCTTGTAATTTGTCTTGCTTTGTAAACCATTTGAAAAACGATAATATCAGATGATATGTATAGATAAGTGTAAGGTTAAACGAGTAACCAAGTAAAATGAGTTGAGTAAGGTAAGTTGTTTGTAAAAATAATGTCTTGTGAAGAGTATGTTATTTGTGTAAAATGTAATGTGTCTAAACTGAAATGACTTAGATAACGCTACGATATGTAATATTATACAAGCATTTATATATAGGAAGTACCAGCGGCGTATCCACCATGTTTGTATCATATTACATACGCCACGTTACTCCAACCATTTACCCAAACCAACCACCATGTAAATTGTTCATGTATAAATCAATTGTCAAGTGTTATTGTGTAAACCATGTCGAAATGTCTATGTTCAATGTAAACCACCATGTATGTATATCAATGTCAAAATGTTTATGTTTAATGTAGATCATGTAATGTGTACCCAAAATATATCTTGTATGGTAAGTGAAATGTATCAACTAAACCATATGTAAAATGCACAAAACAAGGTATTGAAGTAAAACATGGTTTAAATCAACGTTATGTTTTGTGGAACAATGCATGCTATACTGATACAGACATTTATGCAGTATTGTGAAATATGCATACATCCAAGCCTTGAGACTGTGGCGATAAACCCTTAAACAAATTAATGGTTTATCTAAGTTATGTATATCGAATTCGGTCATTCCTTCCAATCCAAACAAACCCAGGATTTCAGGAACGGGAGTTGTCAATTCCTATGGTACCACTACCTACTAACGAATGGCGTGATCAATGTTAATGAATGTATTGTTCCATGTTAAACAAACCAAAATGTAGGCATGTGATGAATAATTGTACTAAGTACGCGCACAATGGGCATAAATAGCATGGAATGTAAAGTGAAACAATGTACTAAGTACGCACACAATGGGCATACATAGCATGAAATGTAATGAAAAACAATGTACTAAGTACGCACACAATGGGCATACATAGCATGAAATGTAATGTGAAACAATGTACGAAGTACGCACACAATGGGCATACATAGCATGAAATGTAATGAAAAGCAATGTACTAAGTACGCACACAATGGGCATACATAGCATGAAATGTAATGAAAACATGTACTATAATGTACTAACGAACATAGCAGGTATACGATGTGAAAACATGGAAAGCATGAAAGTAACAAGTAGGCACATGTGTTTCACCCCAAAACAGTTTGGAAAATAGTAAAAGAGGGGTTCAATGTACTCACCTGAGATTGCTTTGAATTCCTTGTGTAATAATCACACAATGCTAGAGATCACGGGATATCAAACGGCATCTAATAGGTAGCTATATTAATATACCGGGCCAAAATCGGAGGATCGGATAGTATGCGGGTTCGTAAACCAAACGAGTATGGAGACTCGTGAAATATGGTTTAACAAAGCCTACATACTAAAATGAAACCGAACCTAAGTGCTTGCGACCCATTACGACCCGTTTAGGTAGCTTATGCTACCTTAACGCGTCGTTCGCGTAGAACGCGTTTGGAACGCCTAACATCGTGACCACAAGGTATAACCTCGGAAGGTTACAGCTATGGTCACCCAATGTGTTTGGTCGGATCCTAATGATCGACCAAATGGGTCGGGTTCGAAAGTATAAGCGATGGTTTAGATCACTTACCTTACGACCCTATATATGCACTAAACTAAAAGTGACGAGCTAAGCATGTTAGAACATGCTTAACTAAGTTTAGAAAACAGGTTTGGCATCAAAACAAACGGCTTTGATGCTCACGAGTAGTTTGGTTACAAAATACGCAAGAATGCGCATTTTGGCCGAAACTACGACTCGTCACTGAGCCTAGATAACGTGGTAATCAGTAGGTATAGTCACTACGGATTATAACCATCGTGATCACGCTCACGTTATGAAGTTCTAATGAACTTTTGGCCGAAACTACGACTCGTCACTGAGCCTAGATAACGTGGTAATCAGTAGGTATAGTCACTACGGACTATAACCATCGTGATCACGCTCACGTTATGAAGTTCTAATGAACTTCGTGTTGACCATAGGCTGGTCAACGCAGAAAGTCAAACAAAACGTTGACTTTCGGACTCGAAAAGCGAATAAAGAACGAAAGAACACTTACGAAGGGTCCCCGAATGCTAATCTAGATCAAAATGGCTCAGGTATGAAACAAAGGTTCCAACTTAGAGCTTTAGATCAGATTTTTGTGGGTTTTAACCAAAAGGGGGGGGGGGTATTTATAGGAAAAGTAAAGCTGTTAAGATCGTTTCTTGAATATCGTGCCACGATCTTAAGCGTACACTTGTCAAGATGTTGTGGTGGCTCAAAATGACCCTTAACTCCTGAGATGGTGAAAGGGCATTGCCCTTTGGAGTGTTTGAAAGGCCAATTTTTGCAAAAAAAACAAAGTTTCTGCAACTGAAGGGGCCATGCGGCCCGCATTAGGATCAGACAAAACTCAGGCGGGCCGCCTGGCTATGTCTGATCTGCACCAACTTTCAGAATTGGCAGTTTTGGTCCCTATTGCATGTTTAAGCCATTTCCGATACTTCTAAGGCCCTTAAAGCCAACTTTAAGGCCCTAAAATGATGCCTAAACATTTTGGACATGAAACATGCTCAAAAATATGTCGGATGTTGGTTCGTTTGGCCGTACGATTGCGATGTTCGGTTAATTACGACGGAATGCGCATAAGCGCGAAAAATGATCCAAATTGTGCGACGAATGGATTTTTCTCATGCCAAACACTAAGGCATAATATTAGGATGCTTACATAAATTTTTGGATGTCCGGATGTATTCAGAACATAAGTTATGCGCGAAAGTGCAAACTTGTGCACTTTTTGACACTTTTAGCCCCTGAATGATCCAAAAGTTTGTTTTAGCATACCAAACCCCTCAAAGCATATTTCTAAGCTATGTAAAGGATATTTATGGTATGTTTAACTTATGGACATGTTCCGGAATGTTTGTTACAGTTCGAATTGGCATACTTTCGCAGTTTGTCAATTTTAGTCCCTGTAAGCGAATTAACTTGTTTTTGCCATACCAAGGCCTTCAAAACTTATTTCTAAGCTATGTAAAGGTTATTTAAGGTATGTTTGAGTATATGTTGATGTTCCGGAGTATTTTTCGCATTAAACTGTGTACGTTTACGCACCAGTTTGCGTATAACTCTCCAGAAAGTGATGTAGAGTTTGAAATTGAACAAAAGTCAAAACATGAAAAATGTAAAACACAACCAAACAAATATTGGGATCAAATAACATTGTTTTATTGATAATTGAACTGTTCATAATGATTACAAGCACAAATGTTACAGTCTCCCCTACTTGTGGAAATTTCGTCCCGAAATTTATTTAGAGGAAACTCGTGGAAAAAGATGTGGATACTTTGCCTTCATTTGATCTTCGCGTTCCCAAGTAAACTCGGGTCCACGTTTAGATTCCCAGCGAACCTTGACCAAAGGAATGCGCTTGCGTTTAAGCCACTTGACTTCACGTTCCATGATTTCCACCGGTTTCTCAACAAATTTCAGTGTTTTATCAACACGAATTTCATCAAGTGGTATGTGGAGGTTCTCATCAGCTAAACACCTCTTGAGATTGGACACGTGAAAGGTTGGATGAACATTTCCAAGTTCAGGAGGTAACTCAAGTCTGTAGGCTACCTTACCGATTCTTTCAACGATCTTGAATGGTCCAACGTATCTAGGTGCAAGTTTTCCTTTCTTTCCAAATCTGATCACACCTTTCCAAGGTGAGACGTTAAGTAATACACGATCACCGACTTGAAAATCCAAGGGCTTGCGTTTTAGGTCCGCGTAACTCTTTTGACGGCTCCTAGCTGTCTGAAGGTTATCACGAACTTTCTTTACCTTATCTGTTGTCTCTAAAATGAGGGCAGGTCCAGTAAGCTGAGCCTCGCCGATCTCATTCCAGCAGACTGGTGAACGACATTTTGATGCTGGAGTGATAACTGTTGTTGTAGGAGAATTCAATCAATGGAAGATGTGAATCCCAACTACCACCAAAATCGATCACATAAGCTCTAAGCATATCCTCTAGTGTCTGGATTGTTCTTTCAGACTGACCATCCGTTTGCGGATGATAAGCTGTGCTCAGATTAAGTTGGGACCCCATAGCAGATTGCATGGTTCTCCAAAAATGAGAAGTGAAACGAGCATCTCTGTCAGAAATGATGTTCAAAGGAACACCATGTCGAGCTACAATTTCATCTACATATATTTGAGCAAGTTTGTCAGCCGAAAAATCCTCACGGATTGGCAAGAAATGCGCTGATTTAGTAAGACGATCAACAACCACCCAGATGGCATTGTGACCTTTCTTTGTGCGCGGGAGTTTAGTAATGAGATCCATAGTAATGTTTTCCCATTTCCAAACTGGGATCTCTGGTTGCTCCAATAAACCGGAAGGACGTTGATGTTCAGCCTTAACTTTAAGACAAGTAAGGCATTTGGATACGCATAAGGCAATGTCTTTCTTCATACCAGGCCACCAATACTGAATACGAAGATCCTTATACATCTTATCTGAGCCAGGATGAATAGAATAACCAAACTTATGGGCTTCATCCATAAGCAAGGTACGAAGATTATCTTGGCTCGGGACCCACAAACGGTCCATGAAGTAATACGATCCATTGTCTTTCAGTTCAAGAGCAGGAGTTATTGTGATAAGGAAATTCCTTATCCATCAAACCTTGTGAAACACAAGCTTGTTGAGCCTGTGAAATACGTGCTTGGATATCGGTTTGAATAACAGATTGGACACGAACACAATGAAGCTTAGTACGTTCCTTGCGACTCAAAGCATCGGCTACGACATTCGCCTTACCAGGATGGTAGCGAATCTCGCAGTCGTAGTCGTTTAGAAGTTCAACCCAACGTCGCTGTCTCATGTTGAGTTCTTTCTGATTGAAGATATGCTGGAGACTTTTGTGGTCTGTGAAAACCACACATTTTGTACCATACAAATAGTGTCTCCAGATTTTGAGAGCGAAGACAACCGCACCCAACTCAAGATCATGAGTGGTGTAGTTCTTCTCATGAATCTTCAACTGCCTCGATGCGTATGCTATGACTTTGTTTCTTTGCATCAGGACGCAGCCAAGACCTAATTTAGATGCGTCGCAATAAACGACGAAATCATCATTGCCCTCGGGCAAAGTTAGAACAGGCGCGTCGCAAAGTTTTTGTTTCAAAGTCAGAAACGCTTCCTCTTGTTTGACTCCCCAATCAAATGGCTTGTTCTTCTGACTTAGAGCAGTTAGAGGAACTGCAATCTTTGAGAAGTTCTCAATGAAGCGGCGGTAATAACCCGCTAGACCAAGAAAAGAACGAACTTCAGTAGGAGTAGTAGGTGTATCCCAATCCTTAATCGCACTGATCTTGGAGGGATCTACATGAATACCTTGTTTGTTGACAATATGTCCCAAGAATTGAACTTCTTTAAGCCAGAATTCACATTTGGAGAATTTGGCGAAAAGTTGCTCTTTCTTTAGGAGTTCCAAAGTAAGACGAAGATGTTGCTCATGATCAGTTCGCGTCTTAGAATATATTAAAATGTCATCAATGAAAACGATGATGAACTTATCCAAATAAGGCTTGCAAACCCTATTCATCAAGTCCATGAAAACAGCAGGAGCATTAGTCAAACCGAATGGCATGACTGTGAACTCATAATGCCCAGAGCGAATACGGAACGCTGTCTTGGGAATATCTTCTTCATGCACACGGAGTTGATGATATTCAGATCGCAGATCAATCTTTGAAAAATAAGAAGCGCCTTGCAATTGATCAAAGAGATCATCAATGCGAGGTAGGGGATATCGATTCTTGATGGTGAGCTTGTTAAGCTCACGATAATCGATACACATCCTAAAAGATCCATCCTTCTTCTTTACAAAGAGAACGGGAGCACCCCAAGGTGAAAAGCTAGGACGGATAAAACCTTTCTCAGAGAGCTCCTGAAGCTGCTTAGATAACTCTTGCATCTCAGACGGTGCAAGACGGTATGGAGCTCTGGCAATGGGATTTGCACCAGGTACGAGATCAATACGGAACTCGACTTGGCATGCTGGAGGTAGACCAGGTAACTCTTCAGGGAAAACTTCAGAATAATCTCGAACGACAGGAATATCTGAAATAGTCTTACCCTTGCCTTTATCTGCTGTAACATGTGCTAAGAAAGCCACATAGTTCTTCCGTAGATACTTCCGTGCTTTAAAACAAGACATGAGTTTGAGACCACCGGCAGGCTTCTCACCACGAACCTGTAGGATCTCGCCTGTAGATAGCGGCACACGAACAATCTTCTCAGAACAAACTATCTATACGCGATGCTTAGATAACCAATCCATACCCACTATAACGTCGAAGCTTACAAGTTGCATTGGTGTGAGGTCAATAGGAAAAATATGGTCGTTAAGGTTCAACTAGCAGTTGCGGAGAACAGAATCAAGAACAATGGGTTCACCGCTCGCCACTTCTACTGTCAAAGGTTTACCTAGTTTCGTTCTAGACACTCGAAGCAATGGTTCAAAAGATAACGACACAAAACTCTTATCGGCACCCGAATCAAAAAGAACAGATGCTAGCTGATTATTAGTAAAGAACGTACCGTTCACCACATTATCATCTGCTTGTGCCTCTTGTGCATTCATGTTAAAGACTCGACCTCGAGCCTGAGCCTGATTCTGATTGGCATTCTGATTCTGGTTGGCTAGCCTTGGGCACCGATTTCTGTAGTGGGTCAGATCCCCACAGTTATAACAAGCACCTGGTAGGTAGTTTGGTCGTGCAGCCTGACCCTGTTGCTGAGCAGGAGGCTGAGCAACTTGTTGAGCCGGGTTCTGAACTGCGCGATTTTGAGCAAACCGACAAACATCGGCAAGATGACCTGACTTCCCACAGTTAGTACAGAAACGACACTGATGTTGCGGCTGATGGTGGCTGTTGCATCTATTGCACAAAGGTGCACTTCCTGAATAGGGCTTCTTTGCTGGAGGCTGTGCGGGTTGGTTGGGAGCTGCCTGGTTAGCTTGGGCAGTGACAGCAAAATTTTGGGAAGCCTTACGCTTCCTTGACCCCCTTGAGGAACCAGAATCCTTTCCCTTTTTGTTTTGACCTTTCTTGTTATCTTCCTTGTCAGACGACTGTTTCTTGCCCTTGTCACCCTTCCTGTGTAATTTATTCTTTCGATTCTGCGACTCAGTCAGTGTCGCTGATAACTCGATTGCCTGACGGAGTGTGGTAGGGTTGCTACTAGTAATAATGTCTTGTACCGAGTCAGGCAGGCCGTCGATGTACCTTTCGATAGCCTTGTCGAGTGGGGCAACCATAGTCGGGCAAAGCAGACTCAACTCCTCAAACCTATCAGTATATGCCCTGTGCTCGCCACTATCTTGTTTCAAATCATCAAACTCTTTCTCCAAGGCTCGTTGTTCATGACGAGGACAAAACTCCCTCATCATAAGAGCTCTCAGTTCAGCCCATGTCTGTGCTAGAGCAACATCTGCACCACGGTCTCTCATTACCCCATTCCACCATGTAAGAGCCCTCTTCTGAAACACGCTCGAAGAAAACTCGACCTTGCGATTATCCGGACATTGCACGTGGCGAAAAGTATTCCCGATGCTCTCGAACCATTGAAGAAGCCCAGTTGCTCCCTCAGAACCACTAAACTTGAGTGGTTTAGCCAAGTTAAAATTCTTGAAATTGCATGTACCATTGTTGTTGTTGTTGGCCTGGTTCCATTGAGCAAAGAGATTTGGGAATTGAGCAGCCATCTGCTGCGCAATAATTTCTGCCAGCTCGGCAGTTGCTATCTGGTGTTCGCGTCGAGGAGGCATTCTAAAAGAGGAAAAACATGAAAGGAAACGAGTGAGATGATTGGATGAAGAGAATGAGATGAAACAGAATCAACAAAAGCAAAGATGGTGGTTACGCATCGCAAAGCAAACAAGCGACACGAAATGTCTAGTCAAAGTAAGTGGGTCAAAAATAATGTATCGCGAAGACATGTTCGCCTATAAGTGAACACTCACCCCAAGAGTTCCAAGGTAAGAGTGACTGGTCCGATTATGTGGATTTGTACGAACACTCTAGCCTTAGACAGAAAACTCAGGGTACATGCATTCACTCTTCCAGTTCGCACGTGTTCACACCATTAAAACCCGAAAACCTTGACCAGATTTTTGAAAATCCAAAGGGGTTCAAAACCATATAACAGAGGGTTCAAAACCTAGTAATCAATCCTCCTAGAACAGATGATTAATTTTCAAAGTGGATTCGGAATCGAAGTTCCCGTTGTGGTTATCACCTAAGGATAGGTGATGTGCATGTTTTAAAATCTAAACACAAGATAACTTGTGTTAGGGTCCTAGAAAGTTACAGTCTAGGTCGAAGCATTACTAATAACCTAATTCCCTATAACCAATGGCTCTGATACCAACTCTTCTGTCACACCCCGGCCGCGTATAACATGCAACCACGGCGGAAACGCCGGGGAGTGTTGGGACAGAATTAATTGTTTCATAACCATGGAAATTAAAGTTACATTTTATTTATCAACAAACGTGTTACATTGTCTTCAAACATGAAACAAAGAGTTTATAACATAATTAACTAAGTCTATCTTCATTTTTAGTCTCTAAGGCACAGGTCCGCCCTAGTGTCATGATCATCATCCTATGGAACAGCTCCTGAAAACACATGTGAAAGTAGGTACGTCAGCATAAAAATGCCTGTGAGATACATAGGTTTTGTGAAAATGGGATTCATGACTTGAGTTTAAAGAAATGTTTAATAACAGTCAGTCATGAACCTTGTAATTTGTCTTGCTTTGTAAACCATTTGAAAAACGATAATATCAGATGATATGTATAGATAAGTGTAAGGTTAAACGAGTAACCAAGTAAAATGAGTTGAGTAAGGTAAGTTGTTTGTAAAAATAATGTCATGTGAAGAGTATGTTATTTGTGTAAAATGTAATGTGTCTAAACTGAAATGACTTAGATAACGCTACGATATGTAATATTATACAAGCATTTATATATAGGAAGTACCAGCGGCGTATCCACCATGTTTGTATCATATTACATACGCCACGTTACTCCAACCATTTACCCAAACCAACCACCATGTAAATTGTTCATGTATAAATCAATTGTCAAGTGTTATTGTGTAAACCATGTCGAAATGTCTATGTTCAATGTAAACCACCATGTATGTATATTAATGTCAAAATGTTTATGTTTAATGTAGATCATGTAATGTGTACCCAAAATATATCTTGTATGGTAAGTGAAATGTATCAACTAAACCATATGTAAAATGCACAAAACAAGGTATTGAAGTAAAACATGGTTTAAATCAACGTTATGTTTTGTGGAACAATGCATGCTATACTGATACAGACATTTATGCGGTATTGTGAAATATGCATACATCCAAGCCTTGAGACTGTGGCGATAAACCCTTAAACAAATTAATGGTTTATCTAAGTTATGTATATCGAATTCGGTCATTCCTTCCAATCCAAACAAACCCAGGATTTCAGGAACGGGAGTTGTCAATTCCTATGGTACCACTACCTACTAACGAATGGCGTGATCAATGTTAATGAATGTATTGTTCCATGTTAAACAAACCAAATGTCATACCAAAATGTAGGCATGTGATGAATAATTGTACTAAGTACGCGCACAATGGGCATAAATAGCATGGAATGTAAAGTGAAACAATGTACTAAGTACGCACACAATGGGCATACATAGCATGAAATGTAATGAAAAACAATGTACTAAGTACGCACACAATGGGCATACATAGCATGAAATGTAATGTGAAACAATGTACGAAGTACGCACACAATGGGCATACATAGCATGAAATGTAATGAAAAGCAATGTACTAAGTACGCACACAATGGGCATACATAGCATGAAATGTAATGAAAACATGTACTATAATGTACTAACGAACATAGCAGGTATACGATGTGAAAACATGGAAAGCATGAAAGTAACAAGTAGGCACATGTGTTTCACCCCAAAACAGTTTGGAAAACAGTAAAAGAGGGGTTCAATGTACTCACCTGAGATTGCTTTGAATTCCTTGTCTAATAATCACACAATGCTAGAGATCACGGGATATCAAACGGCATCTAATAGGTAGCTATATTAATATACCGGGCCAAAATCGGAGGATCGGATAGTATGCGGGTTCGTAAACCAAACGAGTATGGAGACTCGTGAAATATGGTTTAACAAAGCCTACATACTAAAATGAAACCTAACCTAAGTGCTTGCGACCCATTACGACCCGTTTAGGTAGCTTATGCTACCTTAACGCGTCGTTCGCGTAGACCGCGTTTGGAACGCCTAACATCGTGACCACAAGGTATAACCTCGGAAGGTTACAGCTATGGTCACCTAATGTGTTTGGTCGGATCCTAATGATCGACCAAATGGGTCGGGTTCGAAAGTATAAGCGATGGTTTAGATCGCTTACCTTACGACCCTATATATGCACTAAACTAAAAGTGACGAGCTAAGCATGTTAGAACATGCTTAACTAAGTTTAGAAAACAGGTTTGGCATCAAAACAAACGGCTTTGATGCTCACGAGTAGTTTGGTTACAAAATACGCAAGAATGCGCATTTTGGCCGAAACTACGACTCGTCACTGAGCCTAGATAACGTGGTAATCAGTAGGTATAGTCACTACGGACTATAACCATAAGTTCTAATGAACTTCGTGTTGACCATAGGCTGGTCAACGTAGAAAGTCAAACAAAACGTTGACTTTCGGACTCGAAAAGCGAATAAAGAACGAAAGAACACTTACGAAGGGTCCCCGAATGCTAATCTAGATCAAAATGGCTCGGGTATGAAACAAAGGTTCCAACTTAGAGCTTTAGATCAGATTTTTGTGGGTTTTAACCATAAGGGGGGAGGGTATTTATAGGAAAAGTAAAGCCGTTAGGATCGTTTCTTGAATATCGTGCCACGATCTTAAGCGTACACTTGTCAAGATGTTGTGGTGGCTCAAAATGACCCTTAACTCCTGAGATGGTGAAAGGGCATTGCCCTTTGGAGTGTTTGAAAGGCCAATTTTTGCAAGAAAACAAAGTTTCTGCAACTGAAGGGGCCATGCGGCCCACATCAGGATCAGACAAAACTCAGGCGGGCCGCCTGGCTATGTCTGATCTGCACCAACTTTCAGAATTGGCAGTTTTGGTCCCTATTGCATGTTTAAGCCATTTCCGATACTTCTAAGGCCCGTAAAGCCAACTTTAAGGCCCTAAAATGATGCCTAAACATTGTGGACATGAAACATGCTCAAAAATATGTCGGATGTTGGTTCGTTTGGCCGTACGATTGCGATGTTCGGTTAATTACGACGGAATGCGTATAAGCGCGAAAAATGATCCAAATTGTGCGACGAATGGATTTTTCTCAAGCCAAAGACTAAGGCATAATATTAGGATGCTTACATAAATTTTTGGATGTCCGGATGTATTCAGAACGTAAGTTATGCGCGAAAGTGCAAACTTGTGCACTTTTTGACACTTTTAGCCCATGAATGATCCAAAAGTTTGTTTTAGCATACCAAACCCCTCAAAGCCTATTTCTAAGCTATGTAAAGGATATTTATGGTATGTTTAACTTATGGACATGTTCCGGAATGTTCGTTACAGTTCGAATTGGCATACTTTCGCAGTTTGTCAATTTTAGTCCCTGTAAGCGAATTAACTTGTTTTTGCCATACCAAGGCCTTCAAAACTTATTTCTAAGTTATGTAAAGGTTATTTAAGGTATGTTTGAGTATATGTTGATGTCCCGGAGTATTTTTTGCATTAAACTGTGTACGTTTACGCACCAGTTTGCGTATAACTCTTCAGAAAGCGATGTAGAGTTTGAAATTGAATAAAAGTCAAAACATGAAAAATGTAAAACACAACCAAACAAATATTGGGATCAAATAACATTGTTTTATTGATAATTGAACTGTTCATAATGATTACAAGCACAAATGTTACAATCTAGATACGGGAGTATATACTGAGGTGGGACACAGGTAGAGGTTTAAGTCCTAAAACACTAATTCTGTATCCCGAACAAATTGAAAGTTTTGTGAGAATTTAAGAGGATCAGTATATCGACAATCTACGCGAATCGTTTAAAAGCTTGGTATGAAATTATAGCTTAACGGTGCTTGTGTCTAGTCGGCAGCTGATATGATCCCCTAACACGCTCGCAAAAAGATTGTGTGTACAGTTTTCAGTTTATCCTGTTAAAAATCCAAAAAGATTTTAGTTTTCATCTTATTTTCAACAACCGACGTTGGGAATAAGACGATCAAAGCTTTGTGTAGATCATGTCTGTGATTGATGAGGGCTGGGTAAGCAGGAGGTACTTAAACTAAGATTGGTACAATTGTTTGACAATTGTAAAGTGTTTGAAAGATCAAAACGTTCAGAAGTTCATTAATTTGAATTGTTTTTAAAATGAAACATCAGCGTACTTCATAATTCGGTCAACCAAGGTCATTAACTTGGAATTGGTAGGCCAAGCAGTTGACCAAGGTCATTGACTTGGACTTGGTTAACTGGGTGTGTCGGTGTTTAATCAGAAAATTGTTAAAATGTTAAATTTTTGAAAATCATGTTCTGATTTCGCTCATGTGTCACTTAAAGGTAATTTCTCTCTTAACTGCTTCATATGTTAGATTTCGCTTATAGCTCCAATGTGATTTCGCTCGAGAGGACCATTGGTCATCAGGAGCGAAATCAGGCCGACTATATAAGTAGGCTGATTCCGCTCATAAGTCATTTTCCTGATTTCGTTCCACTGACTTTCCTCTCCGGCGACCTTTAACGAAACCTTGAAAACCACGTTTTACAGGCGAATTGCTGCCTGCTTTTTTACAGATCTTGGTATTCTCATAGTTTACAATCATGGGCAAGGTTGTTTGAGTTCTAATTTGACCTGCATCATACTTATTTTGATCTGTCGACATACTTGATGAACTTTAACGTAGATTTAGAGTGTTATATGTTAAATCTGAACTTAAAAACAAGCATGTGTTGTCGTTTTAGTATAAAGATTGGATATGTGTGTTTGATTGTAACAAATCTGATGTCTGATGATATTTGTCGAGTAACAGGATGTTCATACTTAGATCTAGGGCTTGTTTGATGATCAGAATGCAACTAAAGTATATCATTAGTCTCGGAATCATCAGGTTAACAAGATTTCAAGATCAATTTCATCAGTTAATGAGTTTTGAGTGTTTGAGTGTGATTTCGCCCCAAGATACATGTTTGGTGATTTCGCTCATAAGTGTATCATGTAATTTCGCTCGTGTGTATCATATTGTGATTTCGCTTATTGTGCACACTTGTGATTCCGCTTATAGTGTATCATTCTGATTTCGCTTGTAGTGTTCTAAGTGTCATCACTTGTAATTGTTTTGATGATTGAAATTTTTCTAAGTAATATTGATTCAGTGTATGTGATCTTGATATGCAGGGTTTAAGTGTGATCTTTGATCCTCTTCACAACAGCTGTTGTGATTTGGATATGCAGAAAAACCATGAATTAGCCAAGTTTAGCGGTATTTTGGAGTTTATGGGCCGAGTTCCAATCCAAAAAGCGCTTACGGATCAACGTCAATTGTATAAATCACACATAGACCGTTTCTAGAAGAATGCAAGCTATGATGCTGAAAACAAAGTTATTTCGTCGATTGTTGAGGTGCATGGTAAAAATGAGAAGATACTTGTCACTGAAGCGCTTATTCGTGAAGTTATTAATTTTCCAGATGAGGCAGAGTCGCCAATAAGATTTCCAGAACGAATGGTGAAAGGCTGCATGCTCAGGATGGGTTATCAGGGAGCACTAAATGTCGGGAACTATTTGAAGTCGAAATTTCAGAAACCATACAAGTTCCTTATTCATTGTATTTTGATGTCGCTGAGCCATACTAAAGGAAGTTATGATACGATGCGCGACTATCAAATGAACATGGTGACTGCGTTAGTTTTGAACAAGAAGTACAACTTTTCGCATATCGTGTTTCATTACATGACAGAAAATATTACTACGAAAAGCAAGTCTTGGATGTATCCTAGATTCGTGCAGATGTTGATTGACCATGCTTATCTAGAAATTAACCGAAACATAAAGAACGATCTGTTGGTGCAATCACATATGAGCAACGATTCGCTCAAACAGCTTGCGAGATACCATCCAAATCACCATGAACCAAAAGTTGGTGCTGAATTCTTCGGGTTGATAAAGGATGCAAACTACGTTGATCCTGATCCAGTTGATCATAAAAACTAGAGAAACGAAGAAGAGATGAAAGAGGCAGCCTATGCTGAAGAGCTGAAAACTCTTGAGGAGTTTAAAACATCAAAAATGAATGGTTTGTCAAAGAAACAGGGAGGAGACGCAGAAAGGCTACTCCTAAAGTTCAAGAGGGTGAAGGATCATCATCAAAACCAAAGAAAAAGCAAAAGAAAGCAGCAGAAACGTTATTGATTGATGAACCTGAAGAAGATGAGACAGTTGTAGCTACGGAAGATGATCCATATAATGCTGGTGAAGATATGATGTTTAATGTTGATGTCTTGGAAACTGGGCCAACAGTGACTGCTGAAGTTGATCAAGCGGTTAATGTCGAAGCTGGAAAAGAGAAAGTTATTGATGACATTGAGGGTGATGATGTGGATTAGAGACTACAAGTTCTTCGAGCTCTTCAGATGATGAGATTGACGAGACTGAACGTTTAAGAAGAGTTCAGGAAGCAACAAAACAAGAAAAATTGTTAAGGAAGAGAAAGAGACAGGAAAAGGATGATGATGAAGCTTATGTTCCTTCTCCAAAACATGTCTCTGAGTCACAATCTCCTTCTGTCGGTCGAAAGAAAGCTGGAGCTCGAAAGAAAGTTGTATCTCCAAAGATCCGAAAGGTTACACCGAAGATTAAAATGCCAAAGATTGTCTTAAAGAAGAAGCCTTCCAAAGAAACCAGGAAACCACCAACACCACCACATGAGCCAACACCACCTCAATCACCAATTCAATCACCTCCACGACAACCTACACCACCACAACAAGCATCTCCACCAAAACAACCAACACCACCCAGACAATCATCTTCTATACATCTTTCACCACTACATATTTCACCACCACCACAACAAACCTTATTCACATCTCAAGAAATCTTTCAAACACCACCTCGCACCCAAATGCAACTAACACCTGGTTCTTCTGGCAAAGGTCTTCACATTCCTCATGATAATCTTGAAGACATTGGAGATTTCGGCTTTGCTAATGATGAACAAGTGAAGAAGTTGGAGAAAAAGATGGATGAAGTGATGGATGAGAACAAGAAGTTAGCTGCTGAGAACAAGAAAGTTTCTGATCGTGAAAGAATTCTTGAGATGCGTGTGAAGAGGTTGGAGGGTGATAACAAAGAGTTGTTAAAGAAGATTGACAGTGATCAATCAGAGATAGATATTTTGAAGGTGCGAGTTGCTGAACTTGAGGAAGAAAAAGCTCGAAGAGATGAACAAAACGAATACTTCAACTTGAAAAACAAAGAGCTAGAGGCGGCTAAAGCATTCAGAGACCATGAATTCTATATGTTGAATAAAGTCGTTGAAAGTATGCTTGGAACGTCTATAGAGTAAAAGTTTGAAGAGTTGCAAGTTGAGGAAATCAGGGCACAACATCAAGCAGAGATTGATGAACAAATGAAAAATAAAGGTAAAGGCGTTGAAGGAAGTTCTGCAGTGACAGAGAGATCGATTGTTCCTTCCATGGTTGTTGAAAATCCTAAACCTATTTCGGCTATATCTGGTCTTTTTGAGGAAGATACACCTCTTGATGAGTTAATTGGTGATAGTGATGACGAAGATGATGATGAGGAGGATGACGAGGAAGATGATGAAGATGAGAAAGTCTATTCAGCGAGCAGTCATGGTTCTGACAACGATGATGATGCTCAGGGTGGTACGGGTGTGAAAGTATCTGAAGCTTCCACTGAGAAAACAGTTGATGATTTGATGAACGATTCCGTGAATGAAGAATCAGGGGGAGCTGATAGAAAGGGGGAGTCGAGTGAAGCTCAGAATGTTCAACAAGCCGAGAAGTTGATCTTGAGATTGGATACTTATCAAGAAGAAGGTGAACATTTCCATACGTACACGTTGGAAGCAATTAAAGAAATGACTCGCATGGTGAATCTTGACTTTAAGTTCGACTTTGAAGAAGAATTGAATGCCTTCGATATCAATCAGCAGCCTGATTACGAGTATAAGTATGTTGAAGATGCTGATATGTATGATAGAGTCGAAGTTGAAGATTGGACGGATGATGAAAGTGTTAATGAAGATACTTCACAGTTTCCTACACTGATGGAGTTCTTTACAGAAGAGAACCGAGATGAGTTGAGAAGCATTGAAAGATAAGAACTTTGATGGCACTCCCAAAGATATGGCAAAGGAAGAAAAGAAAAAGTGGTTCAAAGACAGTCACGAGAGGAAGTTCAAAAGACCGTTAAAGTACTATCAACGTGATCGAAGTGTGTCTCTCGGTGACATCATCAGCTGGGGTTTCTTACCTCAAGTGAATGCTTACGCAATCAGAAGAGAATGTGGGGTGCAGTACCTTGAATACTTATATGACGTGATGTCATTACCCTGGTGGGATATGGAAGAGCTATCTAAAGTCAGAACTTTAGATTATCCGGTACGAAAGAATGATATTCCAATGTGGGGGTATATCAAGTTTGAAGCGTTGAAAGAGTTTCGTCGTTGGAAACCACATTACCCTAAAAGAGTGCAGAGGGTAGATCCTGAAACAGAAGTTGTAGAAACTATCCTTAACGTCAAAAAGCCAAAGACAATGAAAGCTATCCCAGTGCCGCCAATGGAGCAGGATTTCTATAAGGGATTTTTGGGCTGGGTGTATAGTTACATTTCGACTGAGGCTGTCATTACTTACAGAGCAGGAGGAGAATTACGAGAGATACATGTGTATGACCCTATGTGGCTTGTGAATTGCTCTGCGAAGGATATCGAATGTATGTTCATCAACAAGATTCATTATCAGGCAGAAGATAAAGAGCAGGCCATGCAGTTTCAGCGAGTTGCGACTCTTTGCTTTCAGAAAGGTATCAATTCTGAGAGTAAATGGAAGTCATCATGGTGGTCGCTCGATAAGAAGATGAAAAGAAAAGCTGAACGTGAACGTCGAAAGCTTGAAGAAAAGAGAGGAACGTGGATGAATATTCAAGCTGAAGAAGAGAAGGCAAGAAAGAAAGAGAATGACAGGATAAGGAAAGCGCTTAGGAAGAAGCCTAAGCAGCATGAAGAAAAGTTCAAGTCTCTTTGAAGACCCGAAGACCAAGACTGAAGACTGCGGCTGTATCCAAGGGGGAGTTTGTTGGTGCACGAATGTCTAAAGCCTGCGTCTTAGTCTTAGTTGTTCATGTATAGGGTCTAGATATGTTAATTATATAATGTATAGGGGGTTGAAATGTAAAATTGGGTTTGTAATGTCCTGATTTCGCTCATAGTGACAATGTGTCACATGAGCGAAATCACAACAAGCTGATTTCGCTCCAGTGACACATGGTCATATGAGCGAAATCCCCTCCCCTATATATAGTGTAGTTGTTTTCTCATTTTGTACTCACATGTTTACTATGTAGCCGAACTGCTGCTCGACTATTTCTTGAAAGTTTAATGAGAAAACCAGTTTAAAGTGATCTGCTTCTGTTTCTACTCAATTTCTACTTTGATTCATGCTGATTTTGTATTTCCGCTGCATTATCAGTAGTATCTAGCTCTGATTGACTCACACGACTGTCAATAACGGTCCTACACAAGCACCCCTATTTATAGCCTGCACAGAAGCCCGGACACGGCCCCGTGTCTACCCATCTTCTCTTTCTTCATTAAATGCAGTTTGTCCGCATTAGTTGACCACGCCCCTGTGTCCGCTGGGCACGGCCCCGTGTGCAGAAGCGTATATGTACTATCAAGATTTGCTTGGATTCTGCGAATCTTAGTGTTAACCACGGCCCCGTGTCCGCTAGGCACGCCCCCGTGTTGGGTGATAGAAACTTCTACAACTTTGTCTTTTTCTGCAGACACTTGGGCACGCCCCCGTGCTCGTTGAGCACGGGGCGTGTTCAACATTCTATTCTCTTGTTTTTGCTTGGGAAGATGCTGTCGAGGGGTCAGGCATGCCACATTTATTCCTTTTCTTGTATTATTGTTAGATTTGGCTGCATTTTTGCTTCTTTTGTTCATTTAAGCTCGTTTAATCCTGAAAATACAAAAGGAAGACAAAAGCACACTTTTTCCAACATTAGTACTAAAAAGGGTTAGTTTTATTCCTCATTTGATGTAATTTATATGTTGCATTTTACACACATCAAATACCCCCACACTTGAATCTTTGCTTGTCCTCAAGCAAAACTCTTTATAATGTGGCTTACACTCCCAAATGGAACGGGTAGAAAAAAAGGTTTTGGGCTTGTCTTGAGTGTCGGGAATCCAAGATTTTTATTAGGCTTTATTTTTATGTTATTTACAATCCTATTCGTTATGATTGATTTAGAACATTACATAAGAGAAATTACTTATTTGGGCATAACATGCCTCTTAAACTTCCATTTATATACAAGTTCACATACCTCACGAGAGATCACTCAACACTCGGCCGAAGATGTATTTTTGTGAAACACTCGGTAACGGCATGGAACTTACTTCTACCATATGCTTGCCAAGCAATCAATCCTCCTCCTTTTTAACTATACACCTTTGTAAATATCAAGAGGACTTTGGGGAAGGGTTAGGCTTGGGTTAAAGGTAGGTGGTTTTGGGTTAGTGGTTAGTAGAAAAGGGCGAAAAGCGTAAAAAGTGTCGGTTTTCATAAAAATATATTTTTGTGACTTTTTATTCTATTGAAGCATTTTTCAAACAAAATTCTTTTTTTATGAACTTGTTTGTTTATTTCTTGACTTCATCATCATTTTTTTATAAGGAATGTCACATGAAAAACCGAGCTTTTTACTAAATAAAGGGTTTAAAATAAAAAGGTTTTGGTGGGTAAAGGGTGTTTGTTTTGTGGGTTTAGAAATGAAAAGGTTTAGGCTCAAAGGGGCTAACTAGGGGGATTTTGGGTAGGTGGTAAAAAAAAGAAAAATAATGGTGTTGAAATAAAAAGGGTTAGTCCTAATGTAACACCCCGTGTTTCGTAAGTCAAATTCAAAGTCAAGATTGAAGTCAAAGGAAGAAAAGATGGCTAATTGCGATCTGTCTCTCCTTGCCCAATTCCTGTTTTGACTTCTTTGACTCGTAGAATAGTATGTTTTATTTTTCGCTTTACTTGTATTATGTGGAGTATTAGTTAAAGAATCTCAGTAATCAATGTACACTTATTGCTATGAATCGCCTACGACTGTGAACAATAGGAAGTAACAATGCGATAAAGTCAACTAAACGCTAATCGAACTAATCTAATCAACATCGCACTCGCAACTCGAATTACGCATTTTTGGTGATTGTTATACGTGTGTATGTGCCTTATGTGTTACTTGTGCATGCTTAATTATGTTCTGTGTGGTAATCAATCGAAACGCAATCGAACTCAATCGCAATCGAATCGCAAACGCTAAACGAATATGTAGTATAATAATTGGTGGAGAAAAGATAGCGCGAGATATGAGTGGTTGGGATTAGAAGTAATTTGACTAGGAAACTCTATCGCATCGCAACGCTTGCAAATCGAAATCGAAACAGCAAAACTCATCGCACCAAACACTCGAACCAAGCGACCAATCGATCAGGCAACCAGCCGATCGACCAACCGTCCACTCGGACTGCCGTCCGATCGGACAGGCTGTCCGATCGAGCTGCCTGGCCGATCGACCAACCCTTTTCCTCTTTGGGTAACCCTATAAATACCCCATGTCACTTTCATTCTTTCCACTTTTGGCAAGTGACATCCGACCAGCGCATTCTCCTCACTTTTCTTCAGATTTCTCTCGATTTCGGTAAGATCTCGTCCTAAATCTTGTACTTCCTTAATCTACACGCACTCCTACACCTTTCTATCTTTTAAATCTTAACTTTTAACCGTGAAATCACCAAGATTCAAGGTGTTCTAGGATGACGTCATCATGTGTTCTTGAAGAACTTCATGTTTTGGCCTCAATCCACCAAGAACAACTTAGATCTAATCGATTTCCACATAAACAAACAAAGATCATTTATAGATCTAAACATATTCACAAAGAAAAGGATTGAAAGATGGTTTTTCAACTTTCTTTCAACTCTTTTACACTCAATGCCTTCAAAACCGATAGAAACGGAGCTGGTGCCAACCTACTACTCATTCTAGTGGTTGTGTGGTTCTAGATCCGGGATTCTAGAAAAGTTAAGCATGGAACACCGTCACAAAAAGTTAACTGACCGGATTTTGGTGGTTCATGTCCGATCAGGAATACCAAGTAGTGACGAGGTTACTGTTGTTTTACACGTTATCACAACACTCGATAAAAACGACAAACAATCAAACACCAAGGGTAAGACAAACAGGTCGACCAGGACGGAGCGCCGTCCGATCGGACTACTGTCCGATTGAACAACCAATCCGATCGACTGGCCAAACCGAATGGCTTGCACCTTAGGTCCCATACTTAAACTATTCACCAACATTTGAAGTCTGATCGTTGAACAAGTTGTTGTCCGAATGAACTACCATCCGATCGTATTAACCGCTCGAACGTGTGACCCTTAGACTTCAACACTTAAACAATTCTCAACATGTTCAATGCACTAGGAATGCCACCCGATCGAACTGCTGTCCGATCGAGTGACACCCTGCTGCGAACTTGTTTTCACTGAAGTGCCCAACCAATCGGGTTGCCGGCCGATCAAATGACCGTCCGAACGACCGACCTGAAAGGTGGAGATACTTCAATATTTTCAAATGCTACAACAAAAAATTCAAAAGTCAAATCATCATACACGAACACATCCTTCCTAAAGAAAGAAACAATCCACTCGAACGGCCATCCGACCGGACCGCCGTCCGAACGGACTGTCACTCGCACGATCAGCTGTCCGATCGGACTACCATCCGATCGACCAGCTGTGTGACCCACCAACACTTATTTTCGTTTTACGCGTCTCTTATCGTATCATTCTGATCAGGTTAACCATACTGTCAAGCGCTCCCTTCAATCCATTCAATCGCTGTGAGTATACTAGATCCCTTTTTGCTTTAAGCACTTTTGGGTGTTACATATGTTACTTATACGAAATCACATCAAATACACTATGCAATACTTTTAACGCTACCGTTACCGCATGTTATACGTGACTTAATGAATGCTTGTTTGTTATGTTTACACATGGAATGTTGTCTACCTGCCTTAGCAACGATAGTACTATAGTTTGGACTCAGCACCCGTTCACTCGGGGGTTGTTAAGGACAATTATTTGCATGGATTACAGTGGTGATCATGTATTACAAACTGCCTTTGGCAGTCAACCCGTAGTCATTGGTATCGATAGGTTCATGTCGATAACTAACATGCTTTGTTTTACTCAGTGTACGTGTTGGTTATGCGTAAACTATTTCGAACTCTATATGCTATTATCAAACTTGTATGCTCGCCTTTACACTATGTGTATTGACTTTTATTTTAACGTATGTGACAGGTGCTTAAGGTGTCTATTTGATTGGAAATCAAGGCTAGGAACGAGTCTTAGAGACCAACAAAGAGTTGTCTGTACTAATGAAACCTGAGTTGTTGGAACATAACTATTTGCCTAGATTTGTACTGTAATAATTATATTATCTAATATGACATGGTATGGGACGTGTTACTTAAAATATTTGGTAAATATAATTGTTATGGAAACTTCTGGACAATCTGTTTCGCTCAGTGTCGCGCCCCGATGTTTCCGCAATCGGTTGGGGTGTGACACCTAATGCCTCCATCATTTACTTACTTGGGTTTAAGTTGGTAAGGACCGGGAATGTATTATCATGGCAAGTTCTAGAGTCGTAAGAAACCAAACGGCTATTCACACAAGAAACGAAAGATGAGAATTTAGTTTAAAGATGTGTATTTGTATGCACAATAAAGGCTCAAAACTCACTTTTTGTGGGAATTGGTTTTTATGTGATCAAGTATATATAATCAAATTTTAACTAGATTTGTCATGTTGTTTCATAATTTTCTTATATTGGTTCTTTTTATCACGACGCTATCGGTTGTAAATTTATAAAAATATAACCTTTTTAAAACTTTTAATTCCCAAATTAAACCAAGACAAGTAAAAAATGAAAATTTTTTTAAAAAATTTGGGGTGTTTTGTGACAACTGGCAAAAATAATGGTAATTCCGTACAACTTAAACACTGGATTTAACGTTTATTTTCTCTCATTATGATTTAATTATTGCATGATTAGGTCGTATAAAGTCTAGCAATCATAGGGCATGGTTAAATATGCTAAACAATATTAATACAATCGCCACGTCGCGAGAAAACTGCAAACTATTTCCTAATATGTTGGCAAAATGCTGAAAACACTATTCACCGGAACACACTATTCATGCCAGCAAGTTCCGGAAATTGTCTGAACGAGCGACGAAGGGCATGAACGCACTTGGTAGATGAAATACAAATAAAAATCCCTAACTGGGGGCACCAAATGATAAAACATATAAACTTTCCAAAAAAAATGTATATTTATTAAGTGTCCGTTTTGCGCCAAACTGTAACAAAATAACATGTCCGCGACACTAAAATTTAGCATTTGAATGTCCGTAGGACTTGTTAATAATATATTACACCCTAAACAAGCTTGGGGATATCAATGGGATACCCGAAACACAAACTCCCGGTGTTAAGCCGCAACTTTCACACATTGTCCAAATTCGAGCTGATAGGCGAATAAATTAAATTTCTACCATCCGATTGCCTAAACCAAAAAGCTAGCAAACTAGTTAGCCATATTTTGGCGTCGTAAACGCCTTGATTAAACGCTATAGTGTCGATGGTAAATTAAAACCATAGCTCCCGGTATTACACTACAACTTCGTGTATCGCCCGATATCGAACCGGTGAGCGAACTAGTGGTATTTTTACCATTCAAAATCAATACCCACTAGACTAATAAACTAGTTAGACTTTATTTAAAACCCTAAACTATTATTAACACCCTAATTACCCTAATTAAATTAATGGCAAAAATATCTACAAGTTTATATTTTCATCACATGTTCTATATGTTTAATATATATATATATATATATATATATATATATATATATAACATAACCACCATACTTTTCCCCCATTGGCCATACCCCTAAAATACTAGACTTTATGATGTTGAAGTATGGTGAAAATCATGCTTTTGACTAACTAAACCTTGTAGGAATTATAATATATTTCATACCATATTTTTACAACATATCAACACCAAACAACCTCCCTTTTTCCACTCTTCATTTCGGCAGCCCCAACACCCCCAACATCTTCCTTTTTCATTTTACTAAACCCACCATATTTGGTCATCAAAGGCCATTCGAAGTTGGTTTAAGGAACTTACAAGCTTGGAGGACCATTAGAGGTTGTTTTAGAGCTCTCTTATCATACTAATCTTCATCTAAAGCTCATTTAACATTTGCAAATTTGTAAGATCATCTTCTACATCTTTAGCTTGTTATAGTATGTAGTTTATAACTTGTTGATCATCTTGAACAAAAACATTAATCAAAGATTTAACCACTAAACTTAACATAAAAATCTACTTATGAGACATATTATGTGTGGATTATGTTGTTATGTGCTAGATGATGCTTATACATAAGTTGATCTTGTTAAAATAGGTTGTTTAAGTATATGATCTTGCATGAATAAGAACAAAAATGAAGATTTAAGCATTGTGATGTTTAAATCTAACCAAGATCATCAATCCGATGATCCATGAACTTTACTACAATCTAAAGACAAGTTACAATATGTAAGTGAGTTTTGTAGAATTTAAAGACCATGATTTCACTAAGAATATGTTAAAAAAAAAGTTGGTTTTAACAAGTTGTTGAAAAGAAAGAACAACATGGAAATTTTTTTAGAAATAATATGGTTTTTAATAATCTTGTTAATATAGTCTAAAAATGTCACCATATATAAATATATATATATATATAATATTTATATTTTTAAAAGTGTGTTTAAAAATATACAAAAAGTTCATGAAAATGAGGATGTTAAAAGTAGGATTATTCATGCTAAGTGATGGAATGAAACTTGGTTTGGATTGATCATGATTAAGGGTGCTAAGCATGCTTAAAAACACGTTTTAAAAACGTGGGAAAACGCCATAGTTTAGGGGAAACTATGGCGAAATTTTCTAAAATATTAATCGCGATTAAAATGGGATTAACGGGGTGATTAACATGGTTAATCATGATTAGTATAAACTTAATTGTGATTAACGACCCTAATCATGATTATACAAACCCTAATGACAATGGTTAAGCATTAACCATACAAAAGTTTACTTAAATACTTGAAAATATTTTTAATGAGTAAAAGTGTGAAAAGTAAATGTATAACAATAAATATAATTTTTGAGAAAATTATATATACATATGTTAAATACCCTACTTGGTGTATAATATGTGTATATTATGTGTATGTGTTAGCCGTAGGAAATACGTACCAAAATGAAATATACAACGCTTATAAAAATATACACTTTTGCCACGACAAAAACATTACAAACATTCACAAGTGTGATGTTAGTAGCGATCCGTCGCGCCTACTTAAAATGCACAAGTGTAATACCATAACTAAAGGCGCGAACATCGGACGATTCTTTATGCTTCTACAACGAGACGGACAATTTCGACACAAAAGATATAATAACAACTCACGGCGACAATTATAACAAACAACATATTATAGACACTTGAAATTTATACATACACGACAACGGAAAATCGAAAAGTTTAACATTGATCATAACGCCAAGTGTAATTATGAAAAGCCTACTAGTATGTTATATCATACTTAGTAAACTTTATCACAAATCCAAGAACTAATATTGGGCTAAAAATATAACACTTTGGGCTTTTAAGTTAATGGTGGGCTTAAGATAACATAAATTTTGGGCTAGGCCCAAATTCTTAAATAATATGGGCTAGGCCCAAATACATTAACAATATGGACTAAGCCCAACAACTTAAAAGACATAGGCTAGGCCCAAAGACAAAATACATGGGTTAAGTCCAATGACACTAAAATGTGGGCTAGGCCTAATGTAAAATACATGTATAATTTTTATAAATATAAATTATAAAAATACATTATAAATACGGTATGCCCACATGTATAATACGGTATACCTACACGTATACATACGGTATACCCACGCGTATAGTACAGTATACCTACACGTATTATACGGTATACCTACGCGTATAAATACGGTATACCTACCCGTATAAATACGGTATACGTACACGTTTAAAGCACACAAATACAAGTATACATACGGTATATGTATATGTATAAAAGACTCTAGTATATGATGATATACTCATATACATTTATTAAAGTGTACTCTCTCACTAATGTTGTACACATACGACAACGTATTTTGACGTTAAAAATAAATATTTTCAACACTTTTGTCGACTAAAGATATACACTTATATTTGTGTAACAAATATAAAGTCTTGAACCAAAGCATACACCTGAAACAAATGCCAACATATTACTAAAAATACACAAGCGTTCCAAAAACAAAATGAAAACAATAAACGTTCAAGATGAGTAACGACTACAAGGTCTAGGAAGGACCGACGTGTCTAATGAGTTAGAACCCTTGTAGGTTGACTCGCGTTTACGGAACACGTTGATTGAATATCTCTCTCTCAGGAACGCAAAGCTGTGAGTTCATGTCTCCTTTTTCTCTTAACTGTTTTCAGATTTATAACTCTCGGGGGTGAAATACATGTCAAAATTGGTATGATTTGGCTATGAAATGAACTATTAGATCATGTGAGCATAGGCTGAAACTGAAATGCCATTAACTCTCATAAGAATCATGGACAAGGGTTAGATCTAACGGGTACGGCCGAGCCCCACTCATGGTCCTTGTGTGACCACTTAGAGTGCTGTTATGTCCCAGTCGAGGTGATTCAACGACGGTCAAGGTGATTTGACACAGTCAAGGTGATTTGATACAGTCAAGGGGATTTGACACAGTCAAGATGATTTGACACAGTCGAGGTGATTCGACACGGTCGAGGGGATTCGACACTAATAATAGTCTACTCGGGTTGAATACTCCCTATGTTTTCACATATATTAATGTCCTTGCAAAACATTAATTGATCTGTTCATAGACGCTTTACATACCTGTTTTCAAAGGAATCTCTCAAATGTTTACAAGTTTATTGGAACTCATACAAAACGCATGAACTCGCTCAACTTTTGTTGATGTTTTCAAAATTACATGTATTTCAGGAAACAAGATGGATCTTGGGCGCGGGTGTTGTTTTCAAGATGTAAATTTCAAGTTTAGATGTCATCCACTTTTGTTGACTTGTAACTTAACCGGAGGTCATGTTGATTGAAACTTAAATGACTTGTGATTGTAATGTATTAAACTTTTGAATGGATGAACATCATATTAATCATATAGTTGTTTGTTATAATCGAGTGCAATGAAAATTGTTCAAGTCACACGCACACGCTTTCGCAAAAGTCAGGGTGTGACATGTTTAGCGGTTCCAATAGAGTTTTATGTAAGGCTTGTAATTAGGACTTGCAAAATTCAAGGTTTTAGCATCCCCCCCCCCACACTTAAATTACACATTGTCCTCAATGTGTCCCAAAAATAAGTTTTTAGGTTGATTGAATGTGTAAAAGGTGTGTTAAAAACAAGATTTTATGTTACTGGGTAGCTGAACACGGGGTGTGGTGGGCTGAGCACAGCCCCGTGGTCAGACTGCCAGTACCAAAAGTAAACAGAAGGCTGGGCACGGGGGCGTGTTCAGTGAGCACGACCCCGTGTCCAGTTACCTGAACTGGGCATTTTCTGCAGATCCTTGGGCACGGGGGCGTGTTGGGTTGAGCACGACCCGGTGCTGAACTTGCTGTAATGAAGAAAAATTGCCGGGAGGCTCTGTTTGTGTGCATGGGGTGTGGGTTCAAGTTTCCCTTAGTAACCTCCCACCATTTCGAGTGTGTTTTATTCCTGAAAAGTAAAACTAAACTAGAAAACATAAAAGTTAATCTAAACTAAAACTAAGGATAGTTCCGCGGAATATGCCTCTGTGGTGCGCCACGTTTATATGGGTCCTTGGCTAGACCCACCTTATCTGGTGGTTCTGGCTCATCTTCAATTAGGGGGTCGTCATTGCCGGTTGGATATTTCATTGATCGTTCAAGATCGACACATCTTTTGAATGCCCCTAATTGAATGGGTAGATTGTTATACTTCCGATTTTTCAAAGCTTCGTGGGTCTATCCCAACACTAGCGGAGCGTCATCAAGGATGACGAAGTCGGTTGAGATTACCATTTGATTGGTTTGGACCAACACATCCTCAACTATCCCTATTGATTTTATTTTTTTCCGATTAGATAGAAAAATGGGTATTTGAAGTGGAGTAAAATCACCAATACTTAATTTTTCGAAAATGTAGTTTGGCATTATATTAACACAAAGATCTTTATCAATTGTGACATTACTAATAAAGGAGTTTTAAAAAAAACATGGAACTAGTTTAATGTTAATTTCAAATGGGTCTTCTTTTATTAGCGAAGTTTGATCATTTGTTAACTTAATGCTTACCGTTTTGTCAACTTTAGTGTTAGTGTTTAACTCTTTTAAAAACTTAGCATGAGTGGGTACTAAACAATGATTTTTGAAAGAAGGTGACAAGAGATTAATTTCTTTAAAATTAGATTCTTCTTGAATTTTAACGTGGTCGCACTCACCTTTTTCGTTGTTTAACTCATGTGTCGGTCTTTCACTTATTTGTTCTTCCATTTTTACATTTTCAACTATCTCTTCTTTATTACAAGTTAATTCTTCCCTTGCGCGGGACTCCTCTTCCCTTGCGCGAGATTCTCTTATGCAGCGTTCAATAGTTTTAATGTGTTCTATTATCCTATCGGCTATGTGGGTGATAGAGTAAGGATCAGGATCCTCAAAACTTGAATCCGGATGTTCGATCCTTTGTTCCTCATAATACTCATAGGAAGTAGATGGTTCACACCATTGTTCTTCATTGTAAGTATATGATGGATAAGGGTCGTAATTTTATTCTTCCTAATATTCATATGAGGTGGGTTGTTCACGCCATGGTTCCTCATAATAAGCATATGAAGGTGGAGGCTCATATCTTGGTTCCTCAAAGTATGAGTATGAAGGCTCATACCTTGGTTCATCAAAATATGAGTATGAGGGAGAAGGTTCATACTTTTGATCCCGTTTATAATCGGGATAAAACTAAGTCACGAAAATCGACTTAGTTTTCGAGTGTTACAAGATATATACTTATATTTTTAAATATAAATATACTTATGGCGTCGTGTTAGTTGTCGCGAATAGAAAGCGTAGACGAAATAGTAATGCGACTCTTCGTAGTTTTCGTAAGTCGTAAATATCTATATATATAGACACGAAATCTTGACGTTTGAAATGAATATAACAAGTATACTATTGTTATAAAACTTTCGAAAGTATTCGCGTCGTCGACTTTTCAAATAAACATAAAATGTCATATCTATTTTATAAAAGCGTGCGAAGTCGACGTGTGAAATAGATATTCGGATTCGCGATTAATATAAACAATAATATTTATTTTCAAAAGTAATTGAGAATATTTCGAATTATCGGTGTTTTAAAATGAATGTAGACAATTATGTCAACCCTAAAAAAAACTTATGGACTAACGCCATTGTAATAAATATAAATGGTTATATTTGTTTCATATAAGTATACGAGCGTGCGACGGTTGAAATAAATATAAACAATTATATGTGAAAGGATCAAATTTCGTTAGTTAATATGTGTAAGACCAATCAAGCGCTTACGGAAGTACCCTTGGGTATCCTATTAAGGATTTAAAGTGGTACTTTGGGTATTCATCCAGAGTTGTAACTTGTAACTTGCACCTTGTACTTCGTTTCTTTGAAGAAACGAGTACCTAGGATTCTCGTGGAGATCGCGAGCGGTCACAAAAATGAAAGAACTACAGAAGTAGTTTGTTTTGCAAGGAACACGGTTCCTTGGTATCGGTATCGTAGGGATATGTCATTCACACATGTAATCACACTTGTTTTCGTACATTGTAATGCAAATAAATGTTTATTTATAAACCAAAATATTTGTTTCATAGTTCTAGGATAACGAAGGGAAAATAATACATAAAGTTCAATTGTTTCTAAACAGCATCGTCTTCCAGTCAGTCGAATGCTCATCCACGTGCTGGATTTGCATTAGCAAGCTTTGGGCAATTGTTTCTGAAATGGCCCATCTCGCCACAGTTTTAGCATGAACCTGGTGGAAAACGAGCGTGAGCAGGGTTGTTGTCAACTTGATTTTGTGCAGCTGCAGCCCAATAAACCCTAGCTGTATGACCAGCAAGTCCACAATTTAGGCATTTGCGGCATTGCACATTAGCATGATGATGAAGGTTACATTGGTTGCTATTAGGATCTGATTTTCTTATGATTTTGTTTTGTTTGTTAATTAAGAAGATGAATAAGAACAATTGCAGCGGAATATAAATGAAAACAAACTTTCATACACAATCAAATAGGAGAAATGCTTTCAACACACATGTTTAACATAGAACCGAATAATTGAATTTATTTCAAGCTTCAATTACAATGCATGTTGTTGATCAGTTGTCAGCAGTTGTTGTAAGCGATCAGTGGATGGAGGCCATCAGTTGTTAGAACCACTTTCAAGGGGAAAGTTGAATACAACATCTGCTTATTCTGGATCCACTGCTCTGATCCAGTTTTGGCTTTAATCAAATATTCCTATGGTAGGGTTCAATCCCAATAATCTCCCCCTGGAACAGATGATGCCAAAACTCTTCATTATTGTGGAACTTTATTGCCTCATCAACAATTCTCTGACTTGACCTTTGAATTGTAATTCAAAGTTCAAAGAATCTCTATCATCCTCATCCCTGCACAGTGTAAGATCAAGGAGATCCTGTAGATCTTCAACACCCAGGCCCAATGCTTGTTCCCTTTATATTTTCTTCACTTCACCACTGTACTTGATCAGAGTCAATACATGGGTCTGTTTGTCAGATTTCCACTTTAGTATTTTTGAATCCAGAGGGTTTCTTGGGAGAGGTTTTATTGATGATGAGTTTGGAGATGGTGGCCTGGTGAAAACTGGCTGAGCGGTGCTTTGAGCTTTAGCAAGTTCAGGATTTTCAGCTATCATCTGCTTCAGGACCATTTTGATAATGGCATCCTCTACTTCTATATCTTCTGGTTTTTCTGCAACCATCTGCTTTTGTCTCCTCCTTTGATAAAGGATGGCAGCAGATGGAGCAGTGGGTCTCCTGATAGGCAATTTTTGTGGCTTAGTTGGAACCACTACTTCAGGATAGTCAGGCTTTTGTGGAACATTTGGATTTTTCTTTCTCAATTCTTCCAACTTTTTGTAACTTGCCATGACGTTTTCTTCTTTCCACCTTGTCACCTGATTTCTTGACCCAAAATCAGCAGCAATGAGTTCCTCTTTCATTCTCTTCAACTTTAAAGCCTTATCAGGTACATTTTTCTTGTATTGTGCCCAAACAGGAGGAGTATGTTTAACTTTGTCTTTGTTCATCTTTTCAATTCTTTCTAACTCCTCTTTAAGCTCAGCAAGGGTCCATTCTTTGTATTGAGCCTTTTCTGCCTTGTATTTCTTGAAAACCATAATGTGTTCAAGGTAATCTTTTCTCAGGCTCTCATCATCTCTTTCTGATAACTTTTGATAGAGATCTTTTGAAAACCTCTCCAAAGTACTGACATGAGTAAGTAGGAATTGATAATATCTTTGAATCTCCTTGTCAGATTTTCCTTGTGAGTTTCTTTTGGAGATATCCCCTGCTTGTTGAGCCTTTAGCTTCAAATATTCTTCAATGTTATTTGGCCTAGGATATCCTTGAAGAGATGGTAAACTCCTTTTAGCAGGGTCATCTTCAGAGTAGAAGGATTTGATCTCTTCTCTGACTGCTATAAGCTCTAATGGATACTGGACACTTGCAGGAGTAATGGCAGTGTTTGGATTGAAGGCTTGTGCTGACGAGAGTGGAACAGGGTTTGGAATAGTAACAAGTGTCAAGGGTTGTGAAAATGTTGGAGGTGGTGAAGAATCATCATCTTCCAAGACTATCCTTCTCCTTTTTGGTTTAGGAGAGGTTGGTGGTGTTTTGGTAGGTTGAGGAAGTGGTGATTTGAGTGGTGGTGATTGTAGTGGAAGGTGGCTGACTAACAGTTGTTGAAATAACTGGTGTTTCAACCACTGTTGTCATTACAACAGATGATTTGTCACCTGATGTCTTCTGCTTTTTGGCAGGAGGTGTTGGTGGTAGTGAGGATGTTTTTGGTGGTGATGTGATTTTTGGTAGGGCAGAGGATGATGTGTGTGTTGAAGCAGTGGTTGTTGATGCACTTACGTCTGCTGACTACGTCTTACATCGAGTCTTAGAGATAAAGAGATCAGACATGGCACGGAAACCTAGAAATAGGAGTTTGTATAGGGTTCGCTTATTTGTACCTTCTAGGTTCGCAAATGTGTCATCAAATAGATCAGGTTCGCTCAAGTGGTCTGGTTAGGTTCGCTTATGTGAACTTGACGGTTCGCTTATTGTGTTGATGTGCAGGTTCGCTTATACGTGCATGTACGTATAAGCGGACCATGTTTTTCTATATATAGTGGAGCGAACCAAACACATAGTGGACGGTGTAATTTTCCGGTTGAGCCACGAAGTGCTGCTGAAGTGCTATCAAACCTTGTAATCGGGCAATAGATCAATAAAACAGCAATATTAAAGTGAATCAAGCTAGAATAGCACCAAATCATTAGTTTCCGCTTCTTGATTTGGATAGAAACTTCTCTGATCGACTCAAACAGGGCCGAAAACGATCCTACAATTGGTATCAGAGCTCAGGAGGAGGAGTTCTTGCCATTTTAGCTGCATTTCTTCTGATTTTCTACACTTTCTTCACTTTTTCAAAAATTTTCACGGTAAAACAAGCTCAAAATCACACAGTGCACTCGGAATCATGAACTAATAAATCCTTGAAGTTTTCAGATCTAAAATCGACGTAGAAACTAGGATTTTTAGAGGTTCGCTCATACGGATTTGCGCAAAAGATGACGTCAGCAAGAACACTGGTTCGCTTTTAGTGTCAATTGTTGACTGGTTCGCTCCAAAATCATTAATCTGGTTCACTTATACGTACAGATTCGTTCGAAAAGATCAGATTTTGGTTCGCTTATTGATCCAATAGTTGGTTCGCTCGAACGGTCCGCTCTTTAGTCAGGCCATCTGGTCCGCTTATTGGGTAAACTTATTGGTTCGCTCATACAGTCAAAGGATTTGGTTCGCTTATTGGTTCAATCTTCTGGTCCGCTTTTGTGACAATTTGATTGGTCCGCTTTTGTGACAATTTGATTGGTCCGCCTTTGTGACAAGTGTTGGTTCGCTTTTGGAACAATTGTTGTCTCGCTCTTGTGTCAGACTCGCTTTTGTGAACAGTTTGCCTAAATTTGAAAATTGTGAAACTTTGTAACATTTGAACAATGGACAACGAATTCTATAACGCTTTTGCAACCCCGACCTCGATTACTCAGAATGCTTTGATTGAAAACGAAACCGGAACGTCTCAGAAACCGCCGAAACTCATGGATATTGATGATTATAATGCATGGTCTGAACGTTTTGGAAATTGGGTCGAAGCTTATCATCTAGATGTGTGGGAACACACTGAAGAGCCATATGTTAGACCAGTTAAAAATGGTGTACAGCAAACAATTCGAGAAATGAGTACAGATGACAAAAAGAAATACCGTGATGAGAAACTTATGGTGAGTCTGCTTCAGCAAGCAATAAAAGAAGACATTCTGATCTTGCTTCAACATGATGGAACTGCATATTCGATTTGGACAGAGTTGGAAGCAAAGTTTATTGGAAGTGATGATATGCTTAAGAATAAGAAATCTCTCATGAAGAAAGAATTCGATTTGTTTCGTGGTTTAAAATCTGAAAACACCAAGCAGATTATTGATAGATATTGTAACTTGGTGAGAAATATGACAAAACTTGGTATTAAGAAAGATACTGATGAATTAGTTGAAAAACTTGCAGATGCGCTTCCACACGAAACATGGGGGACATTTCTGATGATGCTGAGATCTAACAGAAAAGATTACCAAGCTATGACACTGGGAGATTTTATCAAGCATCTGGAAGCTCAGGAGATGGAGCAGAGGAAGATAGCCAGAATGAAAAATTATGATGGAGAACATGATATCAGTTTGTACTACAAGAGTGGCTCTACTGATTCTACAAAGTATTCTCCAAAGATCGAAACTGCTTACAGTGTTAAAGATTCTCCTGAGAAGAAGCCATCCCAAGGATCAAGCAGCAGCACAAGATTTTCATCTTTTGATCCTAACATCTCTGTAACAAAGAATGGTAGAAAACTTCAGTGTAACATTGTGTTAAGCCTTGAAAATGATCAAGACTACACTGAAGAAATTGCAAAAAATCAAATGTCTTTGTTAGGGATGATTTTAGGTGTCTTATAGTTGCTTTGTTGCAGGAAAGATCGGAAATCCAATGCTCACGAAAGAGGATTACGATCAAATTGATGCTGAGGAAATGGAATTGATGGATATCAAATGGTGTATGGCGAGTGTGATGAGACGTGCTGAAAATTTTAAACAAATTACAGGCCGTGATGATTTTCGTGATGCAAACGTTTCAGCTTTAGGTTTTGATAAATCTAAAGTTACGTGTTTTCGTTGCAGGGAGAAGGGGCATTTCAAGAGGGAGTGCAAAAACCGTGAAGCTACCGGAGCCCAGAATCCTTTTGGAAACAACGACTATCACAAGAAGGCCATCTATCATCAAATCACACCACCAGCACAGCAACAGGCACAAACAGGTCATGGGAGAGATATGGTTGATAAAAGGGCATGTGTTGTTAGTCAGGGAAAATATGATAATTTTACATGGGATAAGTATCTTCCGAAAGACAGCAAAGTGTGTTTGGCTGAACAAGATGATGAGAAGTTGGTTGAAGGTTTTACATGGGATGATTTTTGTCCGGATCAAGATCTTATGGCCAAAGAGATGTCCAAAAACACTTCTCATGCTTTCTTTGCTAATGCTTATGATTTGAAATGTGCAGAAAGGTGCAGAAAAGTCATGGAAGCTGCTGAAGAGAGACGAAGGAAGAATAAAGAACAGGAAGAAGAGGAAGAGCGATTAAAAGCTGAAGCTAAAGCTGAGAAAAGGAGAAGAGCTGAATTCTTACAACATAACAGGACAGTCAATGAGGTTCCTGAATTTGAAGTGAAAATTGACGCTGAACCAGTCATAGTCCCGGAAAAGTGCATGAACTGTGATTCGCTGATCAAGCAGAACAATGAGTTGTTGCACAATATTCACAAATTGAAAGAATCGTATGATACGATGAACAGAGAAATCAACAAGTATACAGATTCAAGTGGTGAACAAGCTGTGGCAATGAACACATTGAAAATAGCATATCTTAGACAGCTTGATGATGCGAACTTTCATATTAAGAAATGTGCTGATCTCGAATTGGAGCTGGCAACACAAAAGATAGAAACTGAGAAAGTTAAAAAGTTGTTAGACAGTTACTCATGTTCATCTTTTGTTGTTGACAGGATTTATCCCGTGGTGGAGAATTTGAAGACGTTTGAAGAAATAAAAATGTCTGAAGAAGAAAAATCCGTGACAGAAGATGAAGAAAAGTTGAAGACTTCTGGTAAGAAATCAAGTGTGGTCTACAATAGATGTCCGCCCCCGGTCGAAAATGGATATTCACCTCGAAATCCAAATTCCGAAAGAGTCAATAAAGCAATCAATTTGAAATGGGAGTCTGGGCCGTCGGATAACTTGCCAGAAAATATCGATGTCACGTATACGTCATCCGACACTGATCATGAGTCAAAGTTGATAAAAAGTGTGGTAGATCAGGTGTTAGACAAAGATGACAATGAGGAGTCAAAACCGGAGTCCAAACCCGAGTCAAAGTCTGGGTCAAATATGTCAAAGCCGACAAACAAAAAGGACAAACGGGTTTATGATAAAGAGTTTTTACTTTCAAAATCTAATTTGAATGATGAATCGGTCAAAGTGGCAGATACTTTGAAAGGTTCTGACAAATTATATTCAGATGAAAGTTTTCCAATAAGAAGTGTCAGACTTGAAATGATTCAAAAGGTTTTCAAAATAACAGAAATTAATATTTCTGAAATAAAAGATTTAAATCTTAATGGAAAACCCAAACAGTACACTTCAAGAGATCAACAAAGAATCAACAAAAAAAATGGGTTACAATTGTGGTTATAGTTTCCGACAGAAACCAAACCATAATCGTAATTTCAAAAAGAAAGGTCTTGGTTTTGTCCCACCGAAAAACTATAAAAATGAAAAAATGTATAAACCAAAAACTATGTTTGTTTCAGGAAAAACATCAGAAGCTAAAAAAGAACAACCATTCAGAAAACAGGCAAATCAAGAATTCCTTGCCAAGAAGCAAGAAGAACTAAAGAAGAATGAAGTTCCGAAGAAGAAAGAAAAGAGAACTTGTTTTCAATGCAAGATTGCTGGTCATGTGGCAAAGGATTGTCTGAAGACTTTCAAGCCAAAACAGGAAGTCTCTGGGAAAATGAAAGAAAAAGTTGTTGAAAAGACTGAACTGTCAACCCGGAAGTTTATTGGCTTTGAAAATTCAACTTTTGAAAAAGGAGAATGTTCAAAGAGTGCTTCAAGAAGGAAAGATAATGTGCCAAATCAAAAATGGGTTGTGAAAGGTTCAGGTAATAGTTCTGCTGATGAATCTGATTCCATAAAATCAGAGGAGCCACGTGTTGAGAAAAAGGTTGAAAAGAAAGTTCCGATAGTGGACGATGTGAATTTTCCGCCACTGAATGCTAAAAATTACAAATCTAAAATCGGAAAAGTTGAAATTTCAAATCAATTTTATTCTGATAAGAAGAAATTTGATGTTGAAAAACTTTCAACGGAAATGTAAAACGTATCTTTGGAAAAATGGTCAATGGTAAGGCCAAAAGCATCGAAGATTTTTATGCTTCCAAAGGACGTGTTTACAAGCTTGTTGAAAGCAAAGATAAAGAAGATGTTGTTACACCCAAGGAAGGTCAGGCTTGGGTGGATATATTTTTCAAAGAATAAAAACCTGACTTGCCGGAGATCCCAAGTTGGTATCGTGGATCATGAATCGGCATCCTTCTAAATCTGTGTTTGAAGTTTTGCAGGACTTGTCGGAACTCCCAGGTTTGTAAGCGAGGAGTAGGAATCGACATCTTGAGAATTCAACCAAAAGATGGTAATCGGTTGAAAAACAGGTTTGAAAAGCTTAATTGCTAAATCTTACAAGTGGTTAAATCAAGTTCATTAAATTGAACTTGAATTAACTATCATTTATAAAATTGGCAAACAATGTGATGATTTGATCCCCAATTTTACAAAAGGTAAAAACAACTAAACTTATTTTCCGGAAAAACCATTCTGATTAAAACAAACTTAAGTGTTTTGAAGTCATTATGGGAAAATAGTTTTGTTGAGAGGGGGAGTTCTGATTGTTTAAGCCAAACGGATGGAGAATTGAAGTGTTTCGATATCAGTTGTCACGTTCTGTACAGTTTGTTTTTAGTTTTTTCTTTAGATGTATTTGAATTTTAGGGGGAGTAAGAATTTTTAGAAAATCCAAAAACATCAGAAAATTTGAAAAAGACAAAAACATGATAAAATTGAAAAATGAGTTTTGTTGCGAAAAAGAGGAAATGATAGTACATCAGTGATCTATCACAGCACGCTAAAGAATTGGAATGTTTAAATGTGATAAACAATCTTACTGCAGATGTGTCAGTAGATTTTCGCACATTTAGTAAATTGAAACGAGATATAAACCTAAATTCGAACTTGCTTAATTCGTGGGTAACTATTCTTGAATATATGGGTAACCCCCGAAATCTTGTTTGAAAGGTCCCGTATTATGAGATACTAGGTCTTTATACTCAGTGATATCTGGGGTATTATTCCGGGACTTCTGCTGTATGGAAATACTGACCTAGTCTCCGAATAATACTTTCTGCAAAAAGCTTTGAAATACAAGCTCGCCCTCAGCAATCTGATTAAGCAATAAAATTGATAATCTTTGCTGTTGTAATAAAAGATCCTCTAAAGGGGACCCACCAAAAGTCGAGCCGTCATCTCTCTGCTGAACGGAAGTTCTGACCTGAGCTCTCACGGTTTCGCATCTACCCCTTTACAGATATCATCTGTGGTATACTCACCTGTAAGACTGAATATTTGGGATCTGGATACGGGAGTATATTCAAGTGGAGTGATACACAATTATGTTTTAGTTTCTAAAACATTAATATCGTATCTCGAATCAGTTGAAATTTGTGTGAAAATTTAAGTGGACAAACATACTGACAATCTAGGTAAATTGTTTAGAACTTAAAATGTAATCAAGCTTAACGGTGTTAGTGATATGTTTTATAACTGATATGATCCTCTTGCACAAACTCACAAAAATATTGTCTGTAAATAGTTATTTTCTTCTTTTCTACTTTCATTCAGAAAATTCAAAAAGATTTTTGGTGTGTTTTAGCATAAATTTTGAAAAATTCAAAAAGATTTTCGACAACTGGTGTTGAGATGCTGATTTTCGAAATTCAAATTGCTAAACTTGAAGAACTGGTTTGGGAGAGTGTATGTGAAGATGGTAAATTTGTTTGAAAAAAAGCTAGTAATCGATTCTGAATGTAAAATCATCATTATAGCTTAGTTTCTGAAAAGTTTGAAAGTTTAATGTTTAATAGAAACTTATGGTTAGGTAGAGATTGTGCAGGTTTTAAGTCAGGTGACAATTATGTGCTGAAGTGCCAGGTTACGATCTTGAACCTGATGAAGTTGTAAATTCCAGACTACGATCCCAGCTGTTTGAGAGGGGGAGTCTGAAGACACCGTGTCAACAGTTGATAGAAAAGAGATTGTTGATAATGAAGATAGAGAATGAGGATTCTCGGAATGACAGATATTTCAGAGGCAGATTGACGACTGATGAAGATTGTAGATTGACATGTGCAAAGACTCTATGAAGACTCCGTCAACATCCGATGGGGAGTCTGTTGATGCACTTACGTCTGCTGACTACGTCTTACATCGAGTCTTAGAGATAAAGAGATCAGACATGGCACGGAAACCTAGAAATAGGAGTTTGTATAGGGTTCGCTTATTTGTACCTTCTAGGTTCGCAAATGTGTCATCAAATAGATCAGGTTCGCTCAAGTGGTCTGGTTAGGTTCGCTTATGTGAACTTGACAGGTTCGCTTATTGTGTTGATGTGCAGGTTCGCTTATACGTGCATGTACGTATAAGCGGACCATGTTTGTCTATATATAGTGGAGCGAACCAAACACATAGTGAACGGTGTAATTTTCCGGTTGAGCCACGAAGTGCTGCCGAAGTGTTGTCAAACCTTGTAATCGGGCAATAGATCAATAAAACAGCAATATTAAAGTGAATCAAGCTAGAATAGCACCAAATCATTAGTTTCCGCCTCTTGATTTGGATAGAAACTTCTCTGATCGACTCAAACAGGGCCGAAAACAATCCTACAGTGGTGGCAGTTGTTTGGCTAACAGCTGTTGAAACCACTGAAGTACCAACAACTGTTGATACAACAGAGGTTACAACATCTGTTGGTTTGGAAGGTTGATGAATGGAGCTTTTAGGAGTTTGGGGAGTGTGTTTTGTGGGTCTGGAAGGTATGGATTTAGGTTGCCTCACTTTTTTTTAGGGCTGTTTTCTTTTGGGCTGAGGACTTTCTTCATCCTGTGGCTCATAAACACCCTGTACTTCCATCTCCGTAGAGACTTTCTTCTCCTGCTCAAACTTTGATTTTCCTTTTGCCTCCAAATCCTTTTTCACTCTTGCTTTTGCATCAGCAATAGCATTTAAGGTTACATCAACCTTTTTGGATCCATCTGGCTTAGGGATGTCTTCTAGCAAGTTGGAATTATCAGGTGCAATGTAAAGACCATCTTCATATCCCTTTTTCTTTAGCTGCCTCATTTTCTTCCCCTTTTTGGCATCATTGGGTGGAGGATTATCAACAAATATTATAGTAGGAGGAGCAGTTCCAGTGGTGTTTAGTAAATGGGCATTGATTGCCTTGATATATGCCTGAGTGTCTCTAAACCTTGCTTCCATTATATTTCTGATCTTTTAAACTTTTATCGCATGTTGCTGATCAGCGTATTCCCTTTGTTGGTGAAGCAGAGGTTGGAATAAACTCTAGAGCTCATTGGGAGTAGGAGCAGATGAAGGAGCAGTTGTTTGAGCTGGTGCAGCAGTGGATGGTACCTTTTGTGCTTTCAACAACTATTGCAGCATGTCTTTGATTTCTGCAAAACAGATGTATCAAGTTTGTCAACTCTATCCGTCAATTCTCGGTACATTAAACCATCACCCAACTTAATGGGATCATCTGATTTCCCACTAGCAGTGGTTGTATCAGTGGTTGACTTTGGGAAAGTATCCCAAAAATCATCCACTGATGCCCCTTTTTCTTGGTACTGGGGTCTTCTATCTACAAAAGAGGTTGCCATTCTTAGCTCACCAGTGTATATCGGATATCCACCAGTTGGCATTATGGTTCCCAAAGAAGATATTGCCTTCAAAGAAGTCTTAGGATAGAGAATACTGTCCAAGTGTAAATCAGTGGGTTCAACACTTGTAGTAGCTGCTTCACTTGAACTACCACCAAGAGTTACATGTAACTCAAGGGGTGTAACCTCCTCAGTTGTTGGTGGGTTAGCCATGCTAGGGAGCTCAGACTCAGTCACTTATGGTGGCATGCTCTCAGTGATAGGTGGTTGAGAGGAACTGATTTCTGTCTGGGCTATATCAAGTGCATCCAACAAAAGTTTTGTTTGTGGGGGAATTTGAGAAGTAAGGATAGGTGTAGAAAGCGAATTTGCCCCGGGAGCTGGGCTATTGAACATAGATTCAAGTGAATCATATGTTTCATATTGTGGTATCCCTTGGCTTACAACCTGTTCTTTTTTAGAAGAAGCAGGAGGAGTTTGGGGCTTTGGTTGAGATCTTTCTACCAACTACTATGAGGAAGTAGCAGCAGTGGTTTCTGGTGACTTTTGTGTTGTCACTGGCAGTTGTAATTTCCAGCACAAAGGGTTGAAGAGTTCATACCAATTCAGCTGCAAATTCTGATTTCTACACCTTCTTTTTCACAATTAACAAGTTTTCACGATCAAAATGCTTTGATTTTCTCACATTATGTGCGCAATCATGTTTTAACAAACCCTTGAAAGTTTCAGATCTAAAATCGGCTTAAAACTTGATCAATTTTGTGACAACTCGTATTTCGAACCTGTTTTTGTGTAACATTATGTGATTGTGTGAACATTAGTGAATAACATGATATGTGTCTTTTATGTGAAATCGTGATATATGTTGTATGCTACATAACCCGAATACACGACCCATTTGCCTACACAATCCATTCGGCCCACACTTGGACTCGAGACCTTGGAAGTAGCCCAAGTAGGGGTCGGCCCACTCCCTTGTTATACGGTTACAATAATTCATTAGGGCTACTCCCCATCATTTGCAACCAAGAAACACACACAAACACCTAAAAATCAATCTCTGCTGAATCGGAACCGAAGCCAGCCACCCCGTCACATCAAAGCTTTGAACCCGAATCCTTCTCTTCTCGGTTAGTATGATATTCATGATTATGTGTTTATTTGATTTGTTAATGATTGGACCGCATGTTAGTTGGATCGATTGATGATGTTTTACACTTGGTTATATGTCGTATGGATGCATGATCATCGGATTGAATGTTATTGCTTAGTTATTATTTTGTTGTTAAACGGTTTATAGAATAGGCTTGACAAACCGGTTGTGATATTATGATTCGGGAATGAGGTTTGGGGCTGTTGATAGTAAATAAACTGATCAATCACATGAATCCGATCATAGGTTCTGCATATTGGTAAACTAATGTTCTTGATGTTGTTATGAATGTTCTGGATTATTGATTAACTGTTGATTTGATCCGATTTGTGAAACTGCTAATCTGTTTACTGAATTTACGGAGTGATTGTTGCTAGAATTATGGAAACTAGTTACACACATCACGGTTGCGACTCGGTATCTCCCATTACGACTCGAGACCTCACACTTGTACACACACAGCACAACTCGAAACCGTGGTTGCGAGTCCGGTTGCGACTCGAAACCGACACAAACAGCATGAACCGAAACCACGGTTGCGAGTCAGGAAGCGACTCGAAACCGGACCATGACAAGCCGAGACCCCAGTTGCGAGTCCCGTTGCGACTCGTAACCGCCTTTGGTTGCGACTCGAGATCGCTGGTTGCGACTCGGGACCTTTCCTCGTTGCGACTCGAGACCATGAAACCTTACACGCTGATATTGGGCCTGCACACTATCATAAGCCCAACTGATTGGGCTGAACACTTGGACTTTGCTTGTTTACGTGACTGTTTACGTTGATAGGGTGTTGAATACTTGTACAACTTGTTACAATACGTGTAGAACCTACGTGCAGTATTTGAATACGAATCTGATTGGTATGATAACTTTGGTAGGACGTGGTTGATTGCTTATTAACTTAATCGAACCGTGTGAATCATACCGAGCAACCCCAGGTGAGTTCATTGCATCTTCTCAAGCATGCGTCCCGGTGGTTTGGGACAACTGATAAACATTTGGAAGGGAAACTTGGGGTAAACAACTGAAACATAGAAACAATCACTTACCGGATTGCCTGTAGGGCAATGGGGTAATTAGTTGATAGCGCTATTAGGTTTGGCACCCTCACACCGGGCCGTAAGGACGGGCGTGAACTAATTACTGGGACAACTTGTAACGCGGATATAAGACCTCCTACAGTTTGTCAAGGTTGTTTGATACCTTGACTTGACCAATGCCTGTAGGGCATTGGGGTTAGGCATTCCCATCATTGACGCTGCATACGGTACAACAAACGAATTAACAACGATATCAGAAACATACAACGAGTTGACTTAACTAATATCTGGTAACTTCCCACGTAAGCAACACCTTGAACTCACCAGCGTAGTCTGACACACTTGTTGCATGCTTGTAGGTCGTTAACTGTGGAGCGTGGACTTGCTATCTGGGAGTGCTGGAGTTGTCATGGATCGAAGCTATGAGATTGCTAGTATTGACACTTTGGTTTTGAATTATTATGAAACGATTACAAAATAATTTATTATATGCTTCCGCTACTCGACATTATTGGTTTGATAACATGTTTTATTAAGTATTTTCTATTGGTTCAATGTGATTGGTGGCTCAGACTCTGATGTGTAACACGCCTAAGCGGGGGTTTCCGCAGGTGGTATTTTGGGGGTGTTACAGTTTGGTATCAGAGCCACTGGTTATAGTGAACTAGGTTTTAAAACGTTTTGTAAAACCAGACTATAACCGAACAACTTCGACAATCGATCATGACACTCAGCACCAGATTGCAAGGTTCGCTTCTCTCTCACTTTATACATTACTTGCTTAGCAGTCACACACCCACAACGTATATGAACTGAAACATTAAACACCATAGTGACTTGATAGTGTGACACTACTCTTCGACTCATGTGAACCATAGAACTATGATATCAGCTGTTGTGTTATTTGAACGGGGGAAACTTCGAGCGCAAGCTAAGAGGCTCTGAGATGAACATGCAAATTGCCTTATTATTATGGGTGCACACTTAATAATAACGCGGGGTGCATGCAAGTCCCAGTGAGGCTTATCGAGCGTGAGAAGGGTTCTGCCTTACTATATGCAAACTTGGTAGTATATAGATATCTGTATGACACCGGACTTTCATCTTGTTTCGATTTCTAAATCGGTTTATTCCCAACTATAGAAACATGAGTGGACGAGGACACGGACGTGGCAACATCAACATGACTCAGGCTGAGTTGACTGACCTAATCAATACCCGCGTGGCTGAGGCTCTAGCAGCCTATCAAGCTGGTACGGAATGTACCAAGTACTCCTTATTCTTATACCACATACACGTCATTTCATTCCTATAATGTGTTTCCTCCCGTTATTTAGGTCAACAAGCGCAACCCCAACCTAACCAGCCTGTGTGTACCTTCAAAATGTTTATGGACTGCAAGCCACAGACCTTCACCGGGACTGAAGGGGCTGTGGGACTCCTAAGATGGTTCGAAAAAGCAGAGTCCGTGTTTGCTATCTGTAACTGTCCCGCTGGGGACAGGGTGAAGTATGCTGCGGGTACCTTGGCTGATGGTGCCCTAACATGGTGGAACGCCCAAGTGCAGTTGTTGGGCATTGAGGCAGCAAATGCCACAACTTGGGAAGATTTTAAAGAACTGATCAGGGAGGAGTACTGTCCTCGGGATGAAATCGAGAAACTGGAAAACGAGTACTACAACCTGAAGATGGTTGGGTCGGAAGTTGAAGCGTATGTGAAGCGACAATACGAACTGGCCGACATGTGCCCAAACTTGTCCCGGCCTATGCCTAGGAGAATTGAGTTATTCATCAGAGGGTTACCTCCGCGTGTGAAGAGCTTGGTCACTGCAGCCCATCTCAATGATTTGACACAGATCGTTCGTCTGACTCACAAGATTGTGGATCAAGAGGTGGAGAGCGGATCGTTACCTCCGCGCATTTCAGCCACTGCTGCTGCTACACCCACTGCCACTGCGTCTGCTAATGATAACAAGCGGAAGTGGAGTGATTATGACAAGGCATCCAGTGCTGGCCAAAATCAGAAAAGGCCAGACAACAGCAACCGCAACATCAGCCAGTCGTCGTCCGTCAATCAAGGCCAGGGTAGTGGTCAAAGTCAGGGCTCGTATGCAGGAAAGAAACCACAGTGTAATAAGTGTGGCTACCATCATTTCGGGCCATGTAGTCGCACGTGTCGCAGGTGCGGTAAAGTGGGCCATGAGGCCAAGGATTGCAGGGCTTCACAGCCCAGGCACCAGCAGCAACAGAACCAGCAGAATCAAAGACAACAGGGACAACCACCCCAGCAGAACCAGGGTTTCAGGAAGGGGTGCTTTCAATGTGGGGATGAGGGCCACTTTAAACGGGATTGCCCTCAGTTAAACCAGAACGCCAACGACAACAACAACCGCCCAAATAACAACAATGCTGGAAACAACAACAACAACAACGGCAACAACGGGGGTAATGGCGCTCGGGGCAGAGTGTTTCAGCTTGGAGCAGGGGATGCCAGGAATGACGGCAACGTTGTAACTGGTACGTTTCCTGTTAATGATCGTATTGCTTCTGTATTATTTGATTCGGGTGCCGATTGGAGTTACGTGTCCCTAGAGTTTAGTCAACGATTAGGGGTAACCCCAACACCTTTAGAGGTTAGACAAGTAGTAGAACTAGCAGATGGTAAGACGATAGAAGCCTCGAACGTCCTTTTTGGGTGCAAACTAGATCTCGTGGGTCAGGTGTTTGATATTGACCTCCTTCCCGTTACGCTCGGTAGTTTTGACATAGTGGTAGGCATGGATTGGTTGTCTAAGCACCAGGCAGAAATTCTATGTAAGGAGAAGATTTTGCGTATTCCTCTCCCTGATGGAGAGTCACTGTTAGTTCAAGGACATCGTAGTGGGACGATGGTTGGGATTATCACGGCCATGCGTGCACAACAGTATCTACAAAAGGGGTATCCTGCACTGTTAGCGTTAGTTACCAACGCTCAGTCTGAAGAGAGTAAGATTGAGGATCTACCAGTGGTGCGAGAGTTCGCTGATGTATTCCCAGAGGAGCTACCAGGGTTACCTCCTCACCGTCAGGTAGAATTTCAGATTGATCTTGCACCGGGAGCAGCTCCAATTGCTCGAGCTCCTTACCGGTTAGCACCAGGAGAGTTACAGGAACTGTCTAATCAACTGCAGGAGTTGTTGGACAGGGGCTTTATTCGACCCAGTTCTTCGCCTTGGGGAGCCCCAGTTTTGTTCGTAAAGAAGAAAGACGGGTCATTCCGTATGTGTATCGACTACCGAGAGCTCAACAAGGTGACCACTAAGAACCGCTATCCGTTACCACGTATCGACGACTTGTTCGACCAGTTGCAAGGGTCGAGCTTCTACTCAAAGATCGACTTAAGGTCGGGTTATCACCAGGTAAGGGTTAGGGAAGAGGATGTTCCCAAGACAGCCTTTCGAACGCGCTACGGGCACTATGAGTTTTTGGTCATGCCGTTTGGATTGACCAATGCACCAGCAGTTTTCATGGATCTTATGAACCGCGTGTGCAAGCCATATCTCGACGAGTTTGTTATAGTGTTTATCGACGACATCTTGGTCTACTCCAAGAACAAGGAAGATCACGAGCGTCACCTACGTCTCATCTTGGAACTCTTGAGGAGGGAACAACTGTATGCAAAGTTTTCTAAGTGCGACTTTTGGATTCGGGAAGTGCATTTCCTTGGGCACGTTGTTAACGAGAAAGGGATACATGTGGACCCTGCGAAGGTGGATGCAGTTAAGAATTGGGCGGCACCAAAGACTCCGTCTGAGGTACGTCAATTTCTTGGTCTCGCCGGATACTATCGAAGGTTTATTAAAGACTTCTCGAAAATCGCGCAACCTCTCACCTCACTGACACAGAAGCACACGGCGTACTCGTGGGGAACGAAGCAGGAAGAGGCCTTTCAGATGTTAAAACAGAAACTTTGCAGTGCACCGATCTTGTCTTTGCCAGAGGGCACCGAAGATTTTGTGGTTTATTGTGACGCGTCAATTCAGGGTCTCGGTTGCGTGTTGATGCAACGCGAGAAGGTGATCGCTTATGCTTCTCGACAACTGAAGGTGCACGAGAAGAACTACACGACACACGACTTGGAGCTAGGAGCGGTGGTGTTTGCGTTGAAGATTTGGAGACACTATCTGTACGGTACCAAATGCACCATCTACACCGACCATAGGAGTCTCCAGCACATCTTCGACCAGAAAGAGTTGAATATGCGACAACGACGATGGGTGGAGTTATTGAACGATTATGAATGTGCCATCAAGTATCACCCGGGCAAGGCGAACGTTGTAGCCGACGCCCTCAGCAGGAAGGATAACGCACCTAGGCGTGTGCGAGCATTGCAACTCACGATTCAGTCCAATCTCCCTTCCCAGATACGGGACGCTCAGTTAGAAGCGTTGAAACCAGAGAATGTTCGAGCTGAAGCTTTACGTGGCTCGAGACAACGACTAGAACAAAAGGGAGACGGCGCTTACTACGTAACTGGACGCATTTGGGTCCCGCTCTTTGGCAACTTACGGGAACTTGTAATGGGAGAGGCACATAAGTCACGTTACTCCGTACATCCTGGATCAGATAAGATGTACCACGACCTGAAAACTACTTACTGGTGGCCCAGCATGAAGGCTCATATAGCAACCTACGTCAGCAAATGTTTGACTTGTGCTAAAGTCAAAGCAGAACATCAAAAGCCCTCAGGTCTACTGCAGCAACCAGAGATACCCACATGGAAGTGGGAACAGATCGCTATGGATTTCGTGACAGGACTACCAAGAACTCAGGCTGGGAATGACACTATTTGGGTGATTGTTGATCGCCTCACGAAATCAGCACACTTCCTAGCAATCAAGGAAACGGACAAGTTTTCTCAGCTGGCAGCAGTGTATCTCAAGGAAGTGGTTGCTAGGCATGGAGTGCCAACTTCTATCATTTCAGACCGTGATCCGCGTTTCACTTCAGAGTTATGGCAGTCTATGCATAAATCGTTTGGTTCCCAACTTGACATGAGTACCGCTTATCACCCGCAGACGGATGGTCAAAGCGAGCGCACCATCCAAACACTTGAAGATATGCTTCGAGCATGCGTACTCGACTTTGGAAAAGGATGGGAGAAACACCTACCGTTGATAGAATTCTCCTACAACAACAGCTACCATTCAAGTATTAAGGCAGCTCCGTTCGAAGCACTGTACGGACGGAAATGCCGTTCACCTCTCTGTTGGCATGAGGTGGGAGATAGTCAGATCACAGGACCTGAGTTTGTCCTTGAAGCATCAGAAAGCATTGTGCAGATCAGAAATCGTATGGCCGCAGCTCGCGATCGTCAGAAAAGCTACGCTGACAAGCGTAGTAAGCCGTTGGAATTCGAAGTTAATGACCGCGTTATGTTAAAGGTTTCACCCTGGAAGGGTGTGGTGCGTTTTGGGAAACGCGGCAAACTAAACCCTCGTTATGTAGGACCCTTCAAAATTTTAGAACGGATTGGAAAGGTGGCCTACAGGTTGGAATTACCTGCTGAGTTGGGTAATGTCCATGATGTATTTCATGTATCACAGCTAAAGAAGTGTTTGGTTGACGAAACACTAGTAGTACCATTCCAAGAACTAAAGATAGACGACAAATTGCAGTTTGTCGAAGAACCAATTGAAATCATGGATCGGGAAGTCAAAGTTCGTAAGCACAGCCGCATACCGATTGTCAGAGTTCGTTGGAACTCCAGACGGGGTCCAGAGTTCACGTGGGAACGCGAGGACCAGATGAAACTTAAGTATCCACATTTGTTTCCCACAGATCAGGCAGAACCTAGTGAACCTAGAGTTGAGGCAACTAGCGAATTTCGGGACGAAATTCCCATTCAAGTTGGGGAGGATGTGACACCCCAGGAAAACCAGCAAACGATGTAACCTACCTAGCTTTAACCTGTATAGCTTACGTTAGTGAGTGCGTACCAAATTTCGGGACGAAATTTCCTTTTAGTTGGGGATACTGTGACAACTCGTATTTCGAACCTGTTTTTGTGTAACATTATGTGATTGTGTGAACATTAGTGAATAACATGATATGTGTCTTTTATGTGAAATCGTGATATATGTTGTATGCTACATAACCCGAATACACGACCCATTTGCCTACACAATCCATTCGGCCCACACTTGGACTCGAGACCTTGGAAGTAGCCCAAGTAGGGGTCGGCCCACTCCCTTGTTATACGGTTACAATAATTCATTAGGGCTACTCCCCATCATTTGCAACCAAGAAACACACACAAACACCTAAAAATCAATCTCTGCTGAATCGGAACCGAAGCCAGCCACCCCGTCACATCAAAGCTTTGAACCCGAATCCTTCTCTTCTCGGTTAGTATGATATTCATGATTATGTGTTTATTTGATTTGTTAATGATTGGACCGCATGTTAGTTGGATCGATTGATGATGTTTTACACTTGGTTATATGTCGTATGGATGCATGATCATCGGATTGAATGTTATTGCTTAGTTATTATTTTGTTGTTAAACGGTTTATAGAATAGGCTTGACAAACCGGTTGTGATATTATGATTCGGGAATGAGGTTTGGGGCTGTTGATAGTAAATAAACTGATCAATCACATGAATCCGATCATAGGTTCTGCATATTGGTAAACTAATGTTCTTGATGTTGTTATGAATGTTCTGGATTATTGATTAACTGTTGATTTGATCCGATTTGTGAAACTGCTAATCTGTTTACTGAATTTACGGAGTGATTGTTGCTAGAATTATGGAAACTAGTTACACACATCACGGTTGCGACTCGGTATCTCCCATTACGACTCGAGACCTCACACTTGTACACACACAGCACAACTCGAAACCGTGGTTGCGAGTCCGGTTGCGACTCGAAACCGACACAAACAGCATGAACCGAAACCACGGTTGCGAGTCAGGAAGCGACTCGAAACCGGACCATGACAAGCCGAGACCCCAGTTGCGAGTCCCGTTGCGACTCGTAACCGCCTTTGGTTGCGACTCGAGATCGCTGGTTGCGACTCGGGACCTTTCCTCGTTGCGACTCGAGACCATGAAACCTTACACGCTGATATTGGGCCTGCACACTATCATAAGCCCAACTGATTGGGCTGAACACTTGGACTTTGCTTGTTTACGTGACTGTTTACGTTGATAGGGTGTTGAATACTTGTACAACTTGTTACAATACGTGTAGAACCTACGTGCAGTATTTGAATACGAATCTGATTGGTATGATAACTTTGGTAGGACGTGGTTGATTGCTTATTAACTTAATCGAACTGTGTGAATCATACCGAGCAACCCCAGGTGAGTTCATTGCATCTTCTCAAGCATGCGTCCCGGTGGTTTGGGACAACTGATAAACATTTGGAAGGGAAACTTGGGGTAAACAACTGAAACATAGAAACAATCACTTACCGGATTGCCTGTAGGGCAATGGGGTAATTAGTTGATAGCGCTATTAGGTTTGGCACCCTCACACCGGGCCGTAAGGACGGGCGTGAACTAATTACTGGGACAACTTGTAACGCGGATATAAGACCTCCTACAGTTTGTCAAGGTTGTTTGATACCTTGACTTGACCAATGCCTGTAGGGCATTGGGGTTAGGCATTCCCATCATTGACGCTGCATACGGTACAACAAACGAATTAACAACGATATCAGAAACATACAACGAGTTGACTTAACTAATATCTGGTAACTTCCCACGTAAGCAACACCTTGAACTCACCAGCGTAGTCTGACACACTTGTTGCATGCTTGTAGGTCGTTAACTGTGGAGCGTGGACTTGCTATCTGGGAGTGCTGGAGTTGTCATGGATCGAAGCTATGAGATTGCTAGTATTGACACTTTGGTTTTGAATTATTATGAAACGATTACAAAATAATTTATTATATGCTTCCGCTACTCGACATTATTGGTTTGATAACATGTTTTATTAAGTATTTTCTATTGGTTCAATGTGATTGGTGGCTCAGACTCTGATGTGTAACACGCCTAAGCGGGGGTTTCCGCAGGTGGTATTTTGGGGGTGTTACAAATTTGACAAAATTCAGCTCGAGATGATGACATCAGCATAATTCTGCATGAAATTAGGGCTTAATTTCGCTACAGATAGTAATTTCGTTTGAGAATTTCAAACGAAATTAGTGATTTCGTTCCAAGAGTGTAATTTCGTTTGGGTGGTCCACGCGAAATTAGTAGTTTCGGATCAAGCTGATTTTTCATTTGAGTTGGATAATTTCGCACCAGGAATTTCGTTTGAGAGTAATTTCGTTTGAACTAACTGTTTGAGAAATTTTGAAAAACCGAAACATGGAAGAGGAATCTTATAACGCCTTTGCTACTCTGATTACTATTACTCAGCAAGAAATGTTGGAAAATGAAACGAGGAATATGCAAAAACCGCCTAAGCTCATGAACATCGAGGAGTATAAAGGATGGGAAGAACATTTTGAGAATTGGGTACAAGCAAATTACTTGGATACTTGGGAATGCGTTGAAACAAAGTATGTTAGACCGTTGAATGATGACGAAGAGGAGATTGCAATTAAAGAGTTAAGTGCAGATGAGAAAAAGAAATACAAAATGAGAAAATGATGATCAGTTTATTACAAGAAGCTGTGAAAGAAGATATCTTGGTTTTATTGCAGCACAATGGAAGTGCATATTCAATTTTGAAAGCGTTAAAATCTAAATTTGTTGGAAGTCAAGAAATGATAAAGAACAAGAAATCGCTTTTGAAAAAGGAATTTGATCTTTTTCGTGGGTTAAATTCTGAAAGTACCAAGCAGATTATCGAAAGATATTGCAATTTGGTAATGAACATGAAAAGAGTGAGCATCACAAAAGACAATGAGGAGCTGATTGAAAAGCTGGCTGATGCATTGCCGCATGAAACTTGGGGCACATACCTGATGATGTTAAGAAATAAGAAAGGGTTTAACACGTTAACATTGAGCAAGTTCATTGAAAAACTGGAAGCTCAAGAGATGGAACAACGGAAGATCTCAAGAATGAAAGATTTTGATGGTGAACAAGATAACAGTCTTTATTACAAAGGAGGTATCAGTGGAAAGACAAACATGTCACCAAAGGTTGAGACTGCATTCAATGCAAAGAGTTCATCAGGAGGATCATCTAAAGGATCAAACAGCAAAACAAGTTTTTCTTCATATCCATCATTTGATCCAAACATTTCTGCAACCAAGAATGGCAAGAAGTTACAATGCAACATTGTACTAAATCTTGAGAATGATCAAGATTACTCAGAAGAGGTTGCTAAAAGTCACATGTCGTTTTTGGGAACTGTGTTAGAATCATATGAGAGTTTAGTTGCAGGAAAGATCGGGAATCCAATGTTGACAAAAGAGGATTATGATCAAATTGATGCTGAAGAGATGGAATTGATGGACATAAAGTGGTGTTTGGCGAGTGTGTTGAGGAGAGCTGAGAAATTCAAACAGATCACTGGAAGAGATAATTTCCGTGATGCTAATGTTTCTACTTTGGGTTTTGATAAATCTAAAGTCACTTGTTTTCGTTGCAGGGAAAAAGGGCATTTCAAGAGGAAGTGCAAGAATCGCGAAGCAAGTGGAGCTCAAAATCCGTTTAACAACAACAATGATTATTATCGGAAAGCAATTTATCATCAAGTGGCTCAACAACAACCACAAACTGCTCATGCCAGGAAAGAGATTGAAGAATCATCAAAGAGAGCTTGTATGGTGAATCAAGAAGATAAAAAATCATCAAACGGATTCAGTTGAGACAAAATGTTTCAGCTAATGGTAAAGCATGTTTGATAGATCAGGATGATGAAAAGTTACCAGAAGGGTTTAGTTGGGAAAATTTCAGTTGGGATGACTATGATCCTAACAAAATTTCAAATCACAAAGCTTTTGTTGCTTGAGTTGCTGATGACAGTGATAATGATGATGATTATTATGCAAGAAAAATGAAAGAGCATTTAAAGTTGATGGAGGAGAGTGACAGTGATGATGAAAAAGCCAAAAAGAAAAAGAAGAAAATTAAAACACCAGTCAGCAGTTGTAACATCCGTCAAAATGGATTCCCTAAATCTGACCCGTTTTGAAAGATCCGAATCCTAACATTTGAAACCACGGAAATTTTTCACGAAATAAATAATCTTTGGAAGATTTTATTTTAAGTCGGTTATAAATATGGTTACTTATTTATTTATTTGTCAAATTAATTTAAATTAATTAATATTATAATTAAAAGTTTTACTCTTATAAAAATGATCTAGCTAGTCATGTTAAGTTCAAAGTTAGTTTGCTAAGTTTAAATGTTAGTATAAGTTAATCAAGTTAGTAACCAAGCTAGTTTGGTTTGTAAAGTTAATGGAATACAAGGACCTTATTGTAAATAAATATCATGTTCCTAAAATTCTTAAACGAAAATTTTAAGTTCCTTTTTCATTATTTTTTTTTTTTGCCGCCCAAAACAGAAACGTAGACAACCTGTGCTTCCATTTGAAACCTCCCGACTGTTCGGTTTCCAGTTTTGAATTTCTAATACTTGGTTCCCGAGACATTGAATGCTTTAATAACCAAGACCTTCACCACTATTATGCCATCACACCTCCTGTTTTGCCACCCAACATCCATCTCGACTCTCCCAGACCCTCAGAAACTCACACCATCACAGTACCTCCCACTCTCTGTTTCTTATTAACAAGTTCGCCGGAATACACACCTCGTTTAATATCGGGTCACCGCCGAAGGTTTCCACGGCTCACCGGAGTTCCTTTGATCTGTCGGAGAGTAACGAACCTTGTTGGAGGTGCTTAAACAACTGCCCGAGGAGCCTACACGGGTGGGAGTTGGAGCGCATTCACCGGAGAACTCGAAGACAACACCGCCGGAGATCGGAGAAACCACCGGAAACCAACGAGTTTTGTTTCGGTACATATACAAGCCTCTACAAATCGTCCAAAACCTTAGCACCCTTGCACCTTCACCGGAGTTCGGAGTTCATCGGAGAAGACGACCGAGATTCACGACGGACTCTAACTCGACTCGTTTCGGTATATATATTTTTCTTCATCTCTATTCGACTAATAAAGTTTTACATTTCTATCATAAACTTACAAGTTACAATCATATCTGATGTTACATGGGAAAATTGAATATGGGTTTCAAGTTGGATTAAATGAAGATGATGAAGGCATTAACTGTCTGTTCAAAGTTTTCACAAACAAATTACTTCACAAATATGAAGAATATCTCAGTGGTTGGATGTTGGCATGAAAAAACAACTTGGCCACCACTATATTCGTTATTTTTGTAGAAAAAAAAATCAATGATTATATAATTCAATTAGAAAAACAAAAGAATATTTTATTATTAAACAGCCTATTTACTCCATAGTATTAATTTATAACATCCCGAGCAACAAATTATTTATTCGAATTAAAATTCGTAGATGATAACAAGTTGCAATTTTTTTTAGTTAAATTATAAACTATCCTATCTAATCTTTTCGAATGAAATACATATTTTTATTTATAAACTAAATATTAGGGTTATTTATTTAACCTATAAATAGTAACGAGATCGTTATGTGATATTTGAACCTTTAGGATATCCGTTTCTTTCTCTTGGAAATTTCCCAATCCTTTCCTTGCGCGTTATTTCAAGGAATCTCCAATACGCAACCTATGTGAGTATACTCGTATTCCCCTTTTACTTTTATCACTTTTGGGGTGTGACATGTTTTATCTATCAACAAACTTACACATGAACATTTTGCTTAAACACATGAACATTCCTATAACATGCTTGTATACGTGATGGCTTGATACTTTAAACTTGGGTGATTCTTATGTGTTGAACTTATCATTAACTTCGTACGAGCCAAACCGTGACATATGTAGCGCTATAGGATTAACGACCCGCCTCTACTGAAACTTTGGTTATGTCATGAGCAAGTTGCGTTTTCTTGGTTTGATATGTTAGACACATGCCATATTTAATGTTTATCTTGAATCGCATGCTTGCAATGAGGAATTGTTCACACTTTTATCTTATGCTATGTATGTACCAAACTTGTATACTCGCCTTTGCTTTTGCATTGAATTGTATTTTAAACATGTTACAGGTTGATGATGATGAAATGAAAGAGGTAGCACGATGCCTAGATACACACTTTAGACGTTAGGTTTAATACGTTGTATCGAATTTTGGTTATGTTGGTTAGTTATTTTGATTAAACTTGTTGTTATTTGGGATCTTGTATTGATGACTACTTGAAGTTTGGAAATGAAATTTGGATTATTAAATTATTGTCACAAATAGTGTTATGATGTCTCGAGCAATCTTCACACTTCGTCTCATCCCGATGTTTCCGCCATTGGTTGGGGTGTGACAGATTGGTATCAGAGCCATAACTATAGGGAATTAGGAAAAGTAGGAATGCTTTAACCTAGTCTATAGTTTTAGAGCTTTATTCTCATGTTTTGCTTGAAACTACTTGCATGCTATCTTATTTGTCTTTATTTATTCTCTTTTCATCTTTCAAACCTATATGTCACTTATGTGTTAACACTTCACATGCTATACTTGTTTTATTACGTGTTAATACTTGTTCAGTTGTTCGATTCTTTATGTGTATTCTTAACATATTTCACTATGTGTTGGTACTTGTGTTATTGTCCTATTCTTTATATACCGTTCTTGATGTGCATCCTTATGTGTTTATATTTGTTTGCGTATTCCTTTAACATACTCCCCTTTACTAAAGCATTTTACTCGATTTCTCTTAAACTCGAAAACACTCATGTTATACGAACGAGACGAGTTTACCAAAATAGGCGTGAAACCCACAATTTGGTAAACGACTCTCATCCCACGTGATTCTATTTTTGCACGAAATTCACCATTTAGTTAGGAGTGAAATCCATATCTTAATGGAAATTTCAAATTCAATTTCTAGTGGACCCTCGTTAACGTGTCGAAATTAAATTTTGACCCAACGAGTACCAACCACACTTAGGGTACGAAGTCGTCAAGCTAGGGGTGAAACCCGCACCTCGTCGACTAGTCCCACTCCTTGATTTTCATAAATCCCGCCAAGTCTCGAAATTTTCGATGGATTGGGAACATGTAATAACTGGAAGGGTGAATACCGTTAACCGAGATATCGGCGAGAGTATTCCACCTATTAGGCCAAAGCATGTTTCTTAATTCCAAAAGATCTTTCGATCACTTTGGTTAGTCAACGTTCCGTTTTGGAACCATCCGAGTTTCTTTTATCAAACTTACGCTTTATTATTTTCGATCTTTTGTCAATTTTGAATCATTTTGAGATTTCACTTTTGCGCATGCATCATGCTATTACTTTTCATACGATTATACATTATTTGCATGCATACTTTCACGTAATTTTATTTACACTTTTGTAACGAGTGGAGACATATCATCGAGATAGGAGTGATTTCCTTACCTTGACGATTAACTCCGCTTTATTTCTCACCTCACAACGACCTCACCAACGAGTTAGGGGTGATTCCCTTACCTAGGTGATCGTTACCAATGCTTTCTTCTAATAAGCTATATTATGTAAACACAATCATGTTTATACCTAAATCATTTATCATGTATTTCAAAATGCTTCATTTATTTAAACACACCTCTTATTCTATAATTTATTCTCACCTCACTCGCACACACAAAATTCTCAGCTTTTACCATAAACACTTATTCCCCGACATTTAAAATTTCACGAAATGCTACTCATCAACTTAATCGGTCCAACAAAACCATTACTCACAAAATTTTGTATTCAACATAACTATTGAAACACTTATAACATATTACAAATATTATTCAACATTTACTAAAACTTCTTTCAAAAGCAATAAAACATTTTATTAAAAGACGCTTTTTTCAGCAACACTAAGTCCATATACCAAATTCCTTTTTCTAAAGGATCAACTTTTCACGAAAATCCGTAAACTTCGAAACTTCCTAATACAAAGTTACTTAAAACGGCGCAAACTTATTAATCCCTAGAACTTTTCAAAACCTCACTCGATACGTCAATTAACTTCAAAACACGTGGGCAAGAAACTTCATAAGGACCGACAAATTTTCAAGTTATGTGATCTCTTTTAAAACCGTAGTAGCATTTCTATTCCTTTTTACAAAGCACGTTTCACGTAACCAATAGCTGTTTTATATTCCCTTACATTCACAAACTAGATTCTGCATTTCAGGACAACTCAATCTATTTAACTTCACGCTTTACGCAAACAACTACATATGCATACCATTTTATACGTTTTAGCCAATATCTCACAACAATCTCACGCGTATCACTCGTTCACTTTTTTCTTTCATACTCAAAACTTTTTTCTTTTACGCACGTAAACTCGTGTATTTCGATATATACTATAAACAAAATCATTATTTTCTACATCCATGCTTATACATTTTACGCCTTCACCTATGTTCACACTTACACATTTATGTTATACTCACGATTCAAAATTCGTACGTTTTACATTAATAAATACAATCACAATTATACACTTACGTTGTCCTTACATTCATGTCTATACTACATTCGTATTCATATTCATATTCATACTCATACGCTTTATGTTTCCACTTGCACTTACACAACTTTGTTACACTTATATTCATACACATATTTTACTCATACTTAACCTTCATGTTTTACACCTATATTCATATTCATATTCATATCTATGCTCATACATCTTATGTTCACACTGATACTTGTATTTATACTCATACACCTCGTGTTTACGCGTATACTCATGTTGTACTCGCATTTATACTCATTTTTTTCATACGTTTATGACTATAATTATCCACATACTACTTACACGGTTTATGTCTATGCTCATACATACATGCATGTTCATACTTAAACTCATGATTCATACATTCGTACCAGTACGCGAGCGTAATCCGAGTGATTTGCTTACGTGGGTCCCATACACACTTAAGCATGGACTTGCTTACATACTACATTCTTATACATACACGTTCTCACTTTTCAAATTATGTATACCCTGATTCGTACACAACTATTACAAGCTATGCGGATCATGCGACGATCAATATAATCGCGGGTGCACACGGGATTATAGTGATAGGCGTATGAGAACCCTAGAGTGTACTATTGTGTATGGTAAAACACGGAACGTAACATGACACGAATAACGAAACGGACGTAACATGGCCAAAACATGGTGGATACGCCGCTGGTACTTCCTATATATAAGTGTTTCCACCATGTTACCAAACTTTCGTAAAACGTGCTATGAGAAATTCAGTGTTTTGCAGACCTACTTAGACCTAATACAAACTTTAAACAACTCACAAACGCATTATATCCGATTATCCAAGACAAGACTTCATTTTCGTTATTCCAAAACTCAAGCCATCCTTATACTCATATCCGTCTATTAGATCAATGATTCACTCTTATGCCTCCATCATTCTCCCATCTTGTCTTTTATGCAAAACTCGCTAAAATCGGTTTAAGCGTTCGAATCCTAACAAATAATAAATAATCTCATGTGAACGAATTAAATTTACGATACTTTCATTATCTACAGGAAATTCATGGTTATGTTACGTGAAACTAATTAAACATTTTGTATGCTATGTAATGCATTCATGAAAACAATTTCCTTAAACAAACATTATGATCAAGTCTCATCTATTCTCTGTTTTGAATTTTTAGATGTCATCTTTACTAAAGCGTTCCTCTTAGATTTCGAGGACGAAATCTCCTAAAGTAGGGGAGACTGTAACATCCGTCAAAATGGATTCCCTAAATCTGACCCGTTTTGAAAGATCCGAATCCTAACATTTGAAACCACGGAAATTTTTCACAAAATAAATAATCTTTGGAAGATTTTATTTTAAGTCGGTTATAAATATGGTTACTTATTTATTTATTTGTCAAATTAATTTAAATTAATTAATATTATAATTAAAAGTTTTACTCTTATAAAAATGATCTAGCTAGTCATGTTAAGTTCAAAGTTAGTTTGCTAAGTTTAAATGTTAGTATAAGTTAATCAAGTTAGTAACCAAGCTAGTTTGGTTTGTAAAGTTAATGGAATACAAGGACCTTATTGTAAATAAATATCATGTTCCTAAAATTCTTAAACGAAAATTTTAAGTTCCTTTTTCATTATTTTTTTTTTGCCGCCCAAAACAGAAACGTAGACAACCTGTGCTTCCATTTGAAACCTCCCGACTGTTCGGTTTCCAGTTTTGAATTTCTAATACTTGGTTCCCGAGACATTGAATGCTTTAATAACCAAGACCTTCACCACTATTATGCCATCACACCTCCTGTTTTGCCACCCAACATCCATCTCGACTCTCCCAGACCCTCAGAAACTCACACCATCACAGTACCTCCCACTCTCTGTTTCTTATTAACAAGTTCGCCGGAATACACACCTCGTTTAATATCGGGTCACCGCCGAAGGTTTCCACGGCTCGCCGGAGTTCCTTTGATCTGTCGGAGAGTAACGAACCTTGTTGGAGGTGCTTAAACAACTGCCCGAGGAGCCTACACGGGTGGGAGTTGGAGCGCATTCACCGGAGAACTCGAAGACAACACCGCCGGAGATCGGAGAAACCACCGGAAACCAACGAGTTTTGTTTCGGTACATATACAAGCCTCTACAAATCGTCCAAAACCTTAGCACCCTTGCACCTTCACCGGAGTTCGGAGTTCATCGGAGAAGACGACCGGGATTCACGACGGACTCTAACTCGACTCGTTTCGGTATATATATTTTTCTTCATCTCTATTCGACTAATAAAGTTTTACATTTCTATCATAAACTTACAAGTTACAATCATATCTGATGTTACATGGGAAAATTGAATATGGGTTTCAAGTTGGATTAAATGAAGATGATGAAGGCATTAACTGTCTGTTCAAAGTTTTCACAAACAAATTACTTCACAAATATGAAGAATATCTCAGTGGTTGGATGTTGGCATGGAAAAACAACTTGGCCACCACTATATTCGTTATTTTTGTAGAAAAAAAAATCAATGATTATATAATTGAATTAGAAAAACAAAAGAATATTTTATTATTAAACAGCCTATTTACTCCATAGTATTAATTTATAACATCCCGAGCAACAAATTATTTATTCGAATTAAAATTCGTAGATGATAACAAGTTGCAATTTTTTTTAGTTAAATTATAAACTATCCTATCTAATCTTTTCGAATGAAATACATATTTTTATTTATAAACTAAATATTAGGGTTATTTATTTAACCTATAAATAGTAACGAGATCGTTATGTGATATTTGAACCTTTAGGATATCCGTTTCTTTCTCTTGGAAATTTCCCAATCCTTTCCTTGCGCGTTATTTCAAGGAATCTCCAATACGCAACCTATGTGAGTATACTCGTATTCCCCTTTTACTTTTATCACTTTTGGGGTGTGACATGTTTTATCTATCAACAAACTTACACATGAACATTTTGCTTAAACACATGAACATTCCTATAACATGCTTGTATACGTGATGGCTTGATACTTTAAACTTGGGTGATTCTTATGTGTTGAACTTATCATTAACTTCGTACGAGCCAAACCGTGACATATGTAGCGCTATAGGATTAACGACCCGCCTCTACTGAAACTTTGGTTATGTCATGAGCAAGTTGCGTTTTCTTGGTTTGATATGTTAGACACATGCCATATTTAATGTTTATCTTGAATCGCATGCTTGCAATGAGGAATTGTTCACACTTTTATCTTATGCTATGTATGTACCAAACTTGTATACTCGCCTTTGCTTTTGCATTGAATTGTATTTTAAACATGTTACAGGTTGATGATGATGAAATGAAAGAGGTAGCACGATGCCTAGATACACACTTTAGACGTTAGGTTTAATACGTTGTATCGAATTTTGGTTATGTTGGTTAGTTATTTTGATTAAACTTGTTGTTATTTGGGATCTTGTATTGATGACTACTTGAAGTTTGGAAATGAAATTTGGATTATTAAATTATTGTCACAAATAGTGTTATGATGTCTCGAGCAATCTTCACACTTCGTCTCATCCCGATGTTTCCGCCATTGGTTGGGGTGTGACAGCAGTGATGATGAAGAAGTTCCAGTGATCAAAAGAAAGGTAAAAGAAGTTCCAGTTTTTAAGGTTGATGCAGAAGCTGATGCACAAAAGAGTCCAGTGAAATGTGAGAACTGTGAAGCTGTGAAGAAGCAAAACAGTACTTTGATTCACAACATGAACAGATTGAAAGAATCATATGATGTCCTGAACAAAGCCATGAATATGTACAATGGAACAAGCAGTGAACAGGCAACAACCATGAAAACACTTCAAGGAGCTTTCATGACAAAGCAAAAAGTTGTCAACAATTACATTGAGAAGTGTGTTGTTCTGGAACAAAGACTGGAAACTCAAAGAATTGAGACAGAAAGAGTTAACAGGTTGTTAAAAAGTTACTCATGTACTTCTTATGTCATTGACAGGATTTATCCAACTGTGGAAGGCATGAAGGCTTTTGAAGAAGACATTTCTGAAGGGAAAAAGATAGAAACAGAAGAAGAGACATCTGAGAAAAAGAAATCTGAAAAGAAGAAGAGTACTAAAGTGAAGAATTCTGGTAAGAAACAAGGTGTCAGTTACAACAAATGTCCACCCCCGCTTGAAAATGGATATTCGCCACGAAATCCAAATTCAGAAAGAGTCGAAAAGGCAACCAACTTACAGTGGGAGTTTGAGCCTTCAGTTAATTTGCCAGAAAACATTGATGTCACGTTCACATCGTCTGACACTGATCAACAATCTCAATTGATGAAGAAAGTGGTGGATCATGTGTTAGATAATGATGAAACAGAGGAGTCAAAGTCGGAGTCAAAATCAGAGTCAAAGTCTGAATCCGACACATCAAGTTCAAAAGTCAAATAGGGCAAAAGGGTTTACAATAAAGAATTCTTGTTATCAAAATCTAATTTGAATAATGAAACATTCAAAGTGGCATATACTTTGAATGATTCTGACAAATTATATTCTGATGAAGAATTTCCAATAAGAGGTGTCAAAACTGAAATGATCAAAAAGGTTTTCAAATTAACATAAATTAATATTTCTAAAATAAAAGACGTAAATCTTTATGAAAAACCTAAAAAAATACACCTCAAGAGTTCAACAAAGAGAAAACAAGAAAAAGGGTTACAGTTCTGGTTCAGGTTATCGAAAGAAACCAAACCATAACGGTAATTTCAAAAAGAAAGGTCTGGGTTTTATTCCACCTGAAAATTATAAAAATGAGAAAACTTATAAACCGAAATCTGTATTTGTTTCAGGAGCAAGCTCAGAAGAAGAGGAGAAAAGCTCATTCTGGATGCAATCTAACAAAGAATTCCTTGCGAAGAAGCAAGATGAAATGAAGAATGAAGCTGGTTTGAAGAAGGAAACGAGAACCTGTTTTCAATGCCAAATAAGTGGTCATATTGCCAAGAATTGTCCAAAGGCAATACAATCGAAACAGGGAGTCTCTGAAAAACTGAAGAAAAGATTGTTAAAAATGAACCACCAACTAAACCATTTGTTGTTTTCAAAAATTCAAAATTTGAGGTTGGTGAATGTTCTAAAAGGTTTTACAAGAGAAAAGCAAATCTAGACAACCAAAAATGGGTTGTTAAGAAATCTGATGATAGTTCTAGCGATGATTCTGATTCATCAAAATCAGAGGAGCTATCTTCTGGCAATGAATCTGATTCCACAAAGTCAGAGGAGCCACAGATTGAATCAAAAGGTGAAAAATCAGTACCTCCAATGGATGATGCAAATTTTCCACCATTGAGGGCTGAAAATTTTAAACAAAAAGTTGGAAAAGTTGAGATTTCAAATCAATTATTTTCTGAAAAGAAAGAATTTGATGTTGAAAAGGCCTTTAACCCCAAAATGAAACATATTTTTGGAAAAATGATTGATGGAAAAGTCAAAGGCGTAAAGGAATATTATGAGAAGAAAATGAAAGGAAAGAAACCGAGTGTTAGTAACTCGGAAACTCCCAAGGTCTGTCAGGCTTGGGAGGATCTCTTTAACTGAAAAACCTGACTTGCCGGAACTCCCAGGTTGGTAATTGGGGAGTTGGAATCGGCATCTTTCTTGAGAAATTCACAGGTTGGTAACCGTGATATTTCGGTCTTCAAAGTGGTTAATCAGGGACATTAGGTTGTACTTGATTTTCTGCAAGTGTTTGTGTTGATTAAAATCTAAAATTGTTAAATGTTTCCAAGTGATTAGAAGAAAACAATGTGATGAATTAACCCCAACTTTACAAGTGGTAAAATCAACAAAACTTATTTTTCGGAAAAAGCATTTTGATTAAAACAAACTTAAGTGTTTTGAAATTATAATGTGAAGATAGTTTGTTGAAAGGGGGAGTTCTGATTGTATATGCCAAGTGGATGGCGAATTGAAGCAATTCACAATAGTTGTCAGTTTACTTGCATAGTTTGTTTTCAAGTTTCTTTAAATGTTTTTGAATTTTAGGGGGAGTAAGAATTTTAGAAAATCCAAAAACATGATAAAAATCAAAATTGAGTTTTATTGTGAAAAGAGGAAATGATAGTACATCAGTGGACTATCACAGCACACTAAAGAATTGTAAAGTCAAAAATGTGATAAACAATCTCACTGAGGATATGCCGGTAGGTTTTTACACATTCAGTAGGTTGTTTTCGAGATATAAACATAAATTCTAATACTTACTTATATCATGGGGAACATCTGTCGGATATATGGGTAACCCCCGAAATCTTGTTTGAAAGATTTTCTATTTCTGACATACTAGGTCTATGTGCGTGGTGATATCTGGGGTATTATACCAGGACTTCTGATTTTGCGGAAGCAATAGCCTAGTCTCGTATAATGCTTTGCATATGCTTTAATCTTAAAGCCAGCCCTCAGCATAAAAATGATGAAACATTGAAAAATGCTAATCATGTGCTGTTGAAGAAAAGATCCCCAAACGGGACACACCTAAAGACGAGCCATCATCTCTCAGCACGAACAGAAGTTCTGACCTGAGCTCTCACGGTCTCGCATTTACCCATTTACAGATATCATTAGTGTACATTCACCTGTAAGACTGGATATAGAAGTCTGGATACGGGAGTATATTCTGAGGTGGGACACGCGAATAAGTTTAAGTCCTTAAAACATTAATCTCTTATCTCGAAACAATTGAACTTTGTGTGAAAATTTAAGAGGATCAATATACTGACAATCTAAGTGAATTGTTTAGAACTTAAAATGTTTAAAGCTTAACGGTGTTAGTGATTTGTCTCAAATACTGATATGATCCTCTTACACAAACTCACAAAAATATATTGTTTGTAAATATTTCCTTAATTGCATTTCTTTATAATCAAAAACCCAAAAAGATTTTGAGTGTGTTTTAGCATAAATTTTTGAAAAATTCAAAAATATTTTTGACAACTGGTGTTGAAAAGCTGATTTTCAAAATTCCAAGTGCTAAACATGATGAACATCAATTTGAGGGGGAGTTTGTTTAATATGAGTAAAATTTTGGAAGATTTTGTCTACAAGTGGTCAGCAGAAGTTTTTCAAATGTTAAATCATTCCAGTTTTACAAGTGGTAAACAGAAATCAAAAATTTGTCAAATTTTTAAATTTGTAAAATTTATTGTGAGGTAGAGAATATGCAGGTAAAGCCAGGTTTCGATTCCTAAAGCAGAGTGTGTGCTAGGTCATGATCCTGATCCCAACATATTGATAGGGGGAGTCTGTAAATGAAAAGAGCTAGATTCTGATCCTGGAAGATGTGTTCACACAAGCTGCTGATGCTAATGAACTTAAAGAATAAAGAGATCCGATCAAGAGAATTGTAAGAGCCAGCTACAGATCTTGGGATGTTAGAGTGAAGAAAAAGCCAGGTTGAGTTCCTGGAGATGAAGAGAAAAAAAGAAGATTGAAGATTGGATCAACATCCGAGGGGAGGTTATCTGTTGGTGCTAATAGAAGAGAGAAGAGAGAGAGATTTGAGGATGCTTTATATTGTTAGATATTTTGGAGGAGTTCGAGAAGACTGATAAAGACTGAAGTTTGAAGACTCGACACAGTAGACTCGTCAACATCCGAGGGGGAGTCTATTGGTGCATACGTCTGTCGGCTTCGTCTTGTATCGAGTCTAGTATTGTTGTAGGCACGAAGTTCGAGAAAACATGTCGAATTAGGTAATTTCGCATGAATGGTTCAAGGTGTAATTTCACACGAAATTACATTGTAATTTCGTGTGGAATTACAATTTCGCTTGAATCTCTAATTTCGCATGGGGTAATTTCGTTTGAGACATGTTCAAGCGAAATTAGTGTGCCTATATATAGTGGGTCTGTAATTTCGTTTGAAATCATTCTTGTATGTGTGATTCCGGAGCCGAAGTGCTGCTGAAGTGTCGTCTCCCTGTAAATCATTGTCAGATTAATCAGAAAGACAGTTAAAGTGTATATCTTGCTGAATTGACCTTGATACGTTTGTTTCCGCCTCTCGTATCAAGCAAAAACTCTTCTGAACGACTCGTTTGGTCGGTAAAACGATCCTACAGCTCTGGGATCTCATCTTCCAGAGTTGGCTTTTTGTAGGTTTGGGGGGCTTTTGTGTTTTCTTTTGTTTTGGTCTTTTTGTGGTTTTAGGTGTGGGTTTCACAGCAGTTGTTTTGCTGCTGTGATCACCTTGAGTAGTGGGCTCAACAGCAGGTGCCTGAGGAGCAGTGGTAGCTGCTAAAGTCTGCTCAGGAGCCTCTGCTTGTGTTTTGGAAACTTTTGATAGCCTTGTAAATGTTTCAGGTGTTAGGCCATTTATTTGACAAGGTTCACCTTGGATAAGCACATGAGCATTATCCTTTGCAAATTTCTTTTGAAAATAAAAGCTTAAGAACCTTGGAAACAGCAAAAAGGATTTTTTATTAACATTTTTAACCAAATCATTGAAGATCTCCTAGGAGTAGTTAAAGTTTTCCTCATTCAAAATAGCATAAACCAGGTATTGGATCTTCAATGGAATTTCATTGAAAGCAGTGGTCTTATTGGTAACACACAGTAAAAGAGTATGAAATAAAAATTTTGTTGTAGGAGGAAAACTACCTTTTTGTAAGGTGTCCTTTTTCATCTCCTCCTCACACCCTCTTTCTAAAAAATCTGTTTGATACTCTGTTTTAGGAAAAGAAGTTTTACCTTGAAGATCATCTAGTTCAAAAACCTCAGACAGAGTTTGTGGTGTGCGGAATAGTGTGTATCTTTCGTTGGGGATTTCCTGGAAAAAATCGTCGGGTCTTTTTAACTGGTACACCCTTTATTGAAGAAATGATGGCTATGGGTGTTTTATCTTGAGTTTCAAGTGACGCATTCTTCCAAAATTCTCATTTGGTTTTCAGGTAAACCGGAGCATCAGAAGTCAACAAAGTTTTGTACTTTGAGGATGAAAGAGCATCAATGACGGAATCGAAAGTGTTGGTATGGCTTGGTTTTGTCAATAGACCCAAGTAATTGTGAGGAGCTTTGAATGGAAGTGCCATGGTGATTTTAGTGTGATTACGAGAGGAAGAAGACGATGAAGGATTTGAGAGAAATAGATGGTAACTGCTTTTGAGAAAGGAATTCTGAATTCGATTCGACAGTGAAAACCCTGTATGGGGTTTTGATCAGGGTTTTATAAGGAGAAAAAGTGAATGCTGACATGGCAGCGGTTACAAAGATCTGACCGCTATGTACTATCCACGTGCCAACCCCTGATGAGTAATGGAAGACAGTTGTTTGTGGAAACCACTGATGGAGCAATATCAGTGGTTGCAACGGTTATAAATGAAAGAAGTGGGTGACTATAAAACTATCAGTGGATATCTAATCAGTGTGTGAAAACACTGATGTTTGATCAACAGTGATTACCAACAAAATGAGAGAATAGGGGTTGACTTTCAACAGTGGACAGCTTTGTAACAGAACAGATGTTTGAAGAAAAACAGTGGTTATGGTAGACTTTTAAGGATTAATGAAAAATTTTCATTTTTAGCTATTTTTAAGGATGGATTTTTGATTTTCTGAAATTTCATACTTGATTCTAGTGGTTTACTAATTACACACGTGGTCCCAAAAGTTGTCAAAAATGAACTCGGTTGGTCCCCTGACCTAACCTCTGTTAAATTTCTCAGTTCACTATGTAGAAATGACTATATTACCCTTGATCAATAAAAAGAAATAAAAAATATATAAACCCCTTTGTCTCTCAACCTTCACCATTGTTTCAAAGTCACCATCCTTGCTGCCACCAGCAACCAGAAACCATCGCCATCGTCGTCCACTATCACCATCTTCCTTCACCTCGTTACCCTTAACCCCATCGCAAACCCATATCCAAACAACCTCCTACACTGTCATCTCCTCCAAATTCGCCACCACCTGCAACCATCTCCACTGTCACCACCAGATGTAATCATCTCCTCCGCCTGTCACCTGAAACCTGAAAGCTTGATATTTCCATCAGTTGGATATCAGATACCAAGTGTGGGAGCACCTTTTAGGTATCTGAATATCCTTTTTACAGCAATAAGGTTTGACTTTCTGGGGGCTGATTGGGATCTTTCACAAACACATGTTGCAAACATGATGTCTGGCCTAGATGCAGTTAGGTACAATAAAGACCCAATCATGCTTCTATAAAGAGTTTGATCAACCAAATCATCTTTTTCATCAGACATGACTATTTTTGTGGTTGCAATGGGTGTACTACATGGCTTGCAATCATCCATCTCAAATTTCTTTAAAAGTTCTTTGGCATATTTGCCTTGATGGATGAAAGTACCATTTTGTAGTTGCCTTAATTGGAGACCAAGAAAGCACTGGAGTTCACCCATTGCACTCATCTCAAACTCAGCTGCCACGAGTTGTCTGAATTCTTCACACATTTTAGTACATGTGCTTCCAAAAATGATGTCATCCACATAAATTTGGACAATCATCAAGTCTTTCCCTCTCCATTTTAAAAACAGTGTTTTGTCTATTTTACCTCTTTATAAACCAATGGAGAGTAGAAAGGTGGAAAGAGTTTCGTACTAGGCTCTTGGTGCTTGTTTCAGGCCATACAAAGCTTTGTTTAGCTTGTAGACATGATCGGGATAGAATGGATCCTCAAAACCAGGAGGTTGACAAACATATATCTCTTCTTGAATCTTACCATAGAGGAATGCACATTTGATATCCATTTGATACACCTTTATGTTGTGGTTGACAGCAAAGGCCAGGAACAGTCTGATAGCTTCTAATCTTGCTACAGGGGCAAAAGTTTCATCATAATTGATGCCCTCTTCCTGTCTGAAACCTTGAACCACTAGCCTTGCTTTATTCTTGACAACAATACCCCTTTCATCTATTTTATTTTTGAAGACCCACTTTGTGCCAATAGGATTGACATCCTCTGGCAGTGGTACAAGATCCCATACTTGTTGTCTTTTAAACTGTTGGAGCTCCTCTTGCGTGGCTTCTACCCAGCTGTTGTCTTTCAGTGCCTCTTGGTACTTGACTGGCTGATGTAGAGATAGAAAACCAGCAAAAAGACAAATGTTTTGGGATTGACTTCTTGTGAGCACCCCTTCATTGATGTTGCCAAAGATTTGATCAGGTGGATGAGACCTCAAGAAGATTAGATCTCCTTTGTATGGAACAATGGCATTTAATGGTGAGGGCTGTAGATGTGAATCATCTGAGCTAACCACTGCTGGTGACTTTGATGATCCAACAGTGGCTTCAAATGGAGGTGGAGGAATAGGTGGAATTGATGTGAAAACATGTTGACTTTTATCCACTATTTGAGGACCTTTATCAACAGTGTTTGATAATGTGGAAGCAGGGGTTAAAGGACTACTTTGGTCAACAACTGTTGTGGTAGCAGTGGTTGACCTTTGACAGCTGTTTTGAACATCTGCTGCTCTGGCAATGGATTTAAAGGTTTGTTGTGGAATGATCACTTCATACCCGTTGAATGATGGAGGAGTTTCTGATGGACCTGCACTGTGAGTCTTGACAGTAATATTTTCAAAAGTAAATTTATCAAGATCAAACAATTCTGCAGGATTTGCAGGGATTTTCATTGAAGAGAGTTCATTGAACTTCACATTCAAAGTCTCTTCCACTGTTTTGGTCCTTGTGTTAAACACTTTGTAGGCCTTAGCAGTGGTTGAGTATCCCAAATGATATCCACTATCTACTTTGGCTGCAAATTTTGAAATAGAGTCTTTTAAGTTCAAAATGAAGCATGGGCAGCCAAATACTTTAAAGTATGAGATCAGTGGTTTGATTTTATACAGTTGTCCATAGGAAGTCTTTTGAAACCTGGGGTTGATTAAAACTCTGTTCTGGACATAGCAAGCAGTGTTTACTACTTCTGCCCAGAAAGTTAATGGTAAACCTGAATCAGCAAGCATGGTTCTGGCAGCCTCAATCAATGTCCTGTTCTTTCTTTCAACAACCCCATTTTGCTCTGGTGTCCTTGGAATGTTGTACTGCCTTACAATTCCTTTTGACACACAGAAATCATCCAACTCCCTATTTCTGAACACTGTGCCATTGTCACTTCTGAAGACTTTTACTGGCAAGTCAAACTGCTTTTCAACCTGTTTAACAAAGTCTTGCAGAATGCCCGCAGTCTCATCTTTGGAATGTAAGAAATAAGTCCATGTAAACCTAGAAAAGTCATCTACAATAACCAAACAATATCTTTTCTTTTTCAGAATCATGACTTTAACTGGGCCAAACAGATCCATATGCAGCATTTGCAAGCATTTGGTTGTTTTGGACTCTTCAATGGACTTGTATGAGCTTTTATGTTGTTTTCCTTTTAAGCAGGAAACACAATGCTCAGGACAGGTGTACAGATTTTGAGGAAGACCTCTTACTAACCCCTGTTTTGACAAAGTAGTGATTGTCTTGAGATTTGTGTGTCCCAATCTCCTGTGCCATAATTATGTTTCTTTGTTAGAGGCAGCTGAGAACAGACAGGCATCAGTCCTGGGGCTCTCTTTTGACAAATCAACTACATAGACATTGCCACTCCTTTGAGCAACAAGTTGGTTTTTTCCATTTTTTTTATTATTTCTTCAATCTTTTTAACCATTTCTGGTCCAACAATCCTACAACAATCCTTTCTAAAGAATGAGCCATAGCCCTTATCACTCATTTGTGAGACACTCAGGAGGTTGAATTTTAGATTGTCTATTAGATTGACATTTTCAAACTTAACATTACCAGATTGAACTGTACCAGACCCCAGAACCTTCCCTTTACTGTTATTACCAAAGGATATATCACCCCCTCCATGAGTTTTGAAATCTTTGAGTAGGGCTTTACATCCTGTCATGTGCCTGGAGCCTCCACTATCTACATACCAAAGACTATCTAAGCATGTAGAAGCTCCCTGCACATCAAGTAAAAAGTTAGTTCATTAGGGTCTCCAAAGCCAATAAGGCTTTGGATGGGGTCTCAACAGTGTCTGTGGTAAGTTTAGGTGGATGGACATTGGTTAGCTCAGGGGTTTGGACAGTTTTGGTACTGTTTTTCTCTAACCACTACTGGGGGTCTTGCCCAATCAGCTGTGGATAATCAAGGGGATGCCTGTTCACTCTTGGTTTAGAAAGCTTTTTGTAAACCTCATAAACATGTGGGACCCTTTGGTATGGTGGTTTACCTTTACCTTTTTAGTATTGGTTTGCAGGGGGTGCACCAGTCACCTGAACTTCTCTTTTAACAGATTCAGTTATTTTGTAACAGCTGTTTGAACTGGCACAAACAGTGGTTGATTCTCTGTGAACTTGACATATGTTTTTGATGAACTCACTGGTGTTTTTGATATGTACTCTGTCACAGCCTAGCTTTGCGGAAGCGTGGGTTTATTTGGTGTGACTTCTTAATACCATGGCTTAACCACAACAAAGCTATATGAAAGTAAAACCATGAAGATCATCCATTGATTTAAGTTTGAAAAGTAAAATATGACAACATTGTTTAAAGTTGACAGATGCAACGAGTTACAACCCAACAAAGTAAAAACATTGTTCAAAAGACACAATCACAAGCATAAAAACAAACACAGCTTAGGACTTGCGACTCGTCCAGGCAAGAGCCACAACCCCTAAACTTGGATGAACTCATATCCCCTACGCAGCGTGTAGACATAGCATACCTCGCCAGATCCCTAATTCCCTGAAATACATGTAAGTTGGAAAAATCAACAAAAATGTTGAGCGAGTTCATGTAAAGTGAGTATGTAAAACCTTTGTATGTATGAAAAATCCCTGGTATGTAGCAAATAAGGAAATAAAGAGATCACCATTGGGTTGCAAAGCCAATGATATGTATGAAGTGCAGTAGGAAGACTCAAACCTAGCAGATTTTTGCGTCGGGCTCAAAGTCACCCCGAGGTCCGTTCTGTTGGGCTTGGAGTTGGGCTCGCTACACCCAGATAGATCTACCGCTAATGACCCTCGGTCCTACAATGAGGATTAATAGCCCCTAGTTTCTGCCTACCCACTCGCATGATCTAAGTAGTAACCCTCCTTACGCTAGCCATACCATGTAAAAAGTATTCGTAGTCATAGTAACATGTATTTCACCCCCGAAGTATGAAAACTGAAAACAGTTAAGAGAAAAGGGGGACATGAACTCACAGAAGTGCGTCTCGAAATAGTAACTCCCAACCAACCTGCTGCGTGACGACCTACACGTACTAACTTCTATTAGACGGACGGCCGTGCCTTGGCGTAAGGTTTAACGTCTTTGGGAAATAGTTAGGCAACTATTTCGTATTTACACTTCTTAATTATTTATTAATTGTATTCCTTCCCAAGGATGGGGGTTTTAATACATGTGCGTTTTTATAACTTCAAAAATATATTACTAAGTCTCACTTAATAAAATATATTTTAATTCATTTGTCTAAAATATTCTATCTCCAAAATATACATATTTTTCCCAAAAAATATTATATTTTATTCCACACAATTTCCCAAAATAATACTTTTATCAAAATACGCATTTAAGAGTATTTTCTGAAAATACATAAGTTACAATTTAGCGTTCGTGTGGTAGTAATAATACCGGTGTAACTTAAATATTTGTTGTGAGGGCGTTGGTATTATTTTGGAAGTCGTAACTTCATAATATTTTTCAAGTTATATTATTTTTACTCTAAAAATAATATAGTTCACAAAATAATCATAAAATCACACAAGCGTCTTACTATGAAATATATATTCTAAATATATATTTAACAAGTTTTATTTATGAAAATCCACTTCCGACACTTGGTTATTTTGTAATAAAAATCATGGCGAATTTTATTTGGAAAAACAAGTTAAAAATATATTTTTAACCATTTGTCACAAAATATTTCTAAGTGTTATTTTCTGGAAAAATTTCGCCAGAGTTTCCTCTGTAACCGGAGGTGGCCACGCTTACGAGCGTATCATTTTCTTTTAAAAATTCAACCAACAACTTTTCAACCATCAATATTCAATATTCAAACATCAACTAGTCAAAAATAAGTATAAATCGCAAACACATGAACTTGTAAGTCGTGTAAAATTATGTAGTAACCTTCCAACATTTTTAGTAGATCTTTCTATCTTTAAAAATAAAATCGGTTTCTTGAAAAACTTTATTTTTAAAGAAAATGTAACTTTACAACTTCTAGTCCAAAAATTACGAAATTATTCCTTTGTTAAGCCTTTTGTCACACAAGTGTTTACACACTTGTTTGTTTGCAAAAATGCTTTTAGTTGTGTAAGATCCGGCTTTTAAACAAGGTTTGCATCTTACACTTGGTTCTTCGAAAATACCACTTATAGATCTTTAGATCTACTAGTTTAAAACTCTATTTTACAAGAAAAATCACTTTTACACAAGTTCATGTTCATGTGTGGACGGGTTCATCATCTTGCTACTTTTACACTTAACATATTGCTAGTTCACGTTCCATGAACATGATCTAGCATGGTTAGATGACGATCCGTTCCACTACTAGCCACTAACAACATAAAATAATCACATCTAAACAAGATTCACAAGATTTACACCAATAGTTACTCTTTATCCATCAAGTTTATCTTTCATTCAAGACTTTATGTTTTGATCTTTAGTGTTCTTGATTTTTATCCGTTAAATCTCTTATTAACCACTTTAAACATGAACAAGGAAGTGTTTGGAAGCACTTACTACAAGCTTGTGGCTAGGGAAGAATCAAAGCGAAAACAAGGTGGATAAAAGCAACGTAGTGAGGTTCTTGAGATTCCGAAAGCACCGAGCCTCCTTGTATGTCACCTTGCACCTTGGGATGTATGTGGAATTGCAAGAATCAAACTTGATGATGGTGGTGGTGGTGATAGTGTTCTCGGCCGAACACTAGGAGAGGGAGAGAGATGAGAGCAATTTTGTTAAGTGTTTGTGAATGAAATGTTTATCTCCCATGCCTTCTTATAAACCACCATTTACTAAAATCCATTGTGCAACATGTAATCTAGATATGGGACAAGGATGATTATAATAATCAACAATTTGTGGAGGGTGTCCCACATAGGGAAACCGATCGGTTGGGGGGGGGGTATTTAGTTGGATTGGGATGATTTAGTTAAGTACTAGTTATGTTAGTTAGAACTTTAAGTTAGTTACTAGTGTGTTATGTAATATAACGGGTGTTAGGGTGTCCGGGAACCCTAACTAGCTCAGAAAAGGAAAAACAATGTCATTGACAATATTTTTATGTTCCAGGTAAAGTCCGGTTGTTCGGTTGGATATTAATCCGTTAAAGTGCTAATTAAGCATTTAGAGTGTCTTTAATATTATTTTTAGTGACACAATGAATTCCCGACACTTTGGAAAGTGTCTAGTATTATTTTCCCATGTTTTCGCACTTTACTAGTTAACTTAAATGTTGAATTTTGTAATAAAGTGCAGAATTTTGTAGTTAGAGCATGTTTTAGGCACATCCGGTTACTATAATTATCACCTAGTGACGCAGTTTAACAATCCTCACCTCCCTACACTCCCTACTAGTGTAGCAATCTATTCCCGGCTCATACTGGCCTCAGAGACAGTGTCTGTCTAGTGCTGGCTATGTCAGCATGTTTACTGGGCTATCCGTTCATTGTGCTAACTGTGCTTTTGTGCATCAAGTTTGTCACTATTGTTCTGTGTAAATAATGGAGTGACAGTAGTAAAGTATGATGCATGTATATGTATGTATCAGAAATCAAGAAGCAAATGCTATGATGCATTTGTCTGAACACAGATTTTTAAGAACCTAAGATGATACCTTAGTTGCAGCCATCATGGCACAGTCACAAGCATGCTCTTTCTCATCAGTCACCTTCTCTTCCTTTTCTCTATGTTTCTTTTCCTCTTCTTCAGACCAAGGGCCAGACAGTGGTTCTAACACAGGTTCTGAACTTTCTCCCAGCAGTATTTCATCAGCAACAGTAGTAACCACTGCTTCAGCAATTCATCCACTGTTCAGCACTTAACTGTGCTTCTTCAGCATCCAGCTATTCTGGTATTTACTCTAATACCATAAAACAATAATCATCATTAGAAGCATCATTAGTAGCATAGAGTGCAAAAATTTCATCACCTAGCTCATCAGGTAAGCTGATCCAGTCAACAAAGCCTTGGGTGAAAAAGCTTTGCTGATCTGGTTGAATCACTGCTGGTGCAGCTTGTTGTGGTGCAACTGGTTGCACTTGAACCTGAAGGACAGGAGCTTGGACATACTTAATTTGAGGAACAGTGGTTTGGACATACTGCACAGGAACAGAGGTTCCAGGGTTTGCATAATGTGTTGATGCATGGAATGTCTGTTGACTACGTCTGCATTACGTCTTAGGTCAAGATAGGTCATCAGGATCTTAAAAGTCAAATTTAGGTTATTATGTAATAGTTTCGCTTTTGTGAACATGTGTTATAGAGGTTCCGCTCATAGATCATTAAAGGTTTCGCTTATATGGTAAAGTGGTAGTTTCGCTTATCTGTCATGACGAATAAGCGAAACCCCAGGGACTATATAAGGCAGTTTCAAGCGAAACCTGATAATCATTCGTGTTTGTTGGAGCGGAACTGTTTCATGCTTGTGGTAGAAAAACTCTGTCAAATTGTAATCAGAAAGCATCAATAGAGAGGAAATTGAAAAGGAAAAGTTGTGTAACTTCATTTACGTTGATTCCGCCTTCGTATGTGAAGATGAACGTTCTCAACTGACTGTTTAGGGTCGGAACACGGTCCAACAAGTGGTATCAGAGCTCAGGACGAGGAGTTCATACTACTACAGCTTGATTCTACAGAATTCTCTCATTTCTACTCACTTTCTCTCATACTTTTTCGATTTGAACTGGTTCCTACGGTTGAAATGGCCTAAAAATCGAGTATAACGTGCGAAACATACAATTAACAAACCCTAGAAAGTTTCAGGTTAAAACACGGCTTAAAAATGGTTAAAATCAGTTAAAAACTAGGTTCCGCTTATCCGGACATCGAAGGTTTCGCTCGTAATACATAGCTTTCGATCGAAAATAACCTGTAGTTTCGCTTTTTCGGACATATAGGTTTCGCTCTTATAGACGTTCCGCTCATACGAACATTATAGTTCCGCTCGAATGGACAATTGACTTTCGCTTGAATGAACATTGAGGTTTCGCTCGAACGAACAACTGACTTTCGCTCATACGGACTTGAGAGTTTCGCTCATACGAACAAGTTCTAGTTTCGCTTATTTGGACACTACTGGTTTCGCTTACTGTCACAATAGTTGATAGTTTCGCTCTTTTGTCACATTTTTCAAAAATTTCGAAAATTTTTCTAAGTGTTGGCTGATTTTACAGGTATACTCAAGATGGATGATATATTCTTGAATCCATTCAGCGACATGTACGCGTTCACGGGAAATTCCGGAAATGATGATACTTCATCAAGCAAAGAAAATGAGAATCCGCCGAAAGAGAAGATAAAGGAAGCTTGGGAATCGGAAAGTGCTTTTGGAACCTTCAATAAACCTCCAAAGCTTATGGCTATCGAGGAATACAGTCGGTGGTCAAGAAAGTTTGAAGATTGGTTGATGGCATTTGCATTTCCCAGCTGGAAAAGTTTGAAAAAACGGTTATGAAAATGGAAACAAAAATGGTGAAACGTTAAGATCAGCTGAAGAGATTGATGCATTTGTAGCTGAGCAAAAATGTGTGGCATTGTTATTTCAATCCGTTCGGGAAGACATAATCTCACTGATCAATTATTCAAATGCAAAAGGTCTCTGGAATAAGCTAGAAACAAAATGTCTAGGAAGTGCTGAAATTGTAAAAAGTAAAAAGAAACTTCTTAAGAAAGAGTTTGATATGTTTGGTTGCCTAAAGAATGAGTAAGTCTGTAAAATGATAGAAAGGTTTGGTCATCTGAAGCTGGAATTAGCAAGACATGATATCAGATTTCCTGATGAAGAGCTTGTCGACAAACTGTTCGATTCATTACCAGACGAGATGGATTGGAGATATTATGCGCTTATGCTGAAAAACACTATTGAGCCTGCAAAGTTGACTGTGGATTTGGTGATTGAGAGACTTGAAAGTCACGAGCTGGAATTGAAGAAGACGTACAAAGTCAATCACTCATCCTATCAGCAAAATTTGGAGTTGTATTATCCTAAAAGCATGATGCCAAAAGCAACTTCTCCCAAAACTGCTTTTTCTGCTGAGAATGTGTCTACATCAAGCAAAGAAAGTCAAAGTAGTGGAAATCACAGTGGTTATCACAGTGGATCTTCATCATCTGCAAGTCATTCTGATGCAAAGAATCGTTTTCAATGCAACATTGCAATAGACTTGAAGAATGCTCAGAATTTTGATGAGGAGTCGGCTAAACAGCAGATGATCTTCCTAGCATCGGTGTTGGAATCGTATGAAGGGTTAGTAGCTGGGAAGATAGACAACACCAACCTAACGAAAGAGGACTATGATCAAATAGATCCTGAAGAAATGGAGTTAATCGATATTCGTTGGGCTATGGCAAGTGCTGTTCGTCGAGCACAGCGTTTCATGGAAATTACCGGCAGGAAGACAATTGGTGGTCCATCTACTAAGCTGGGGTTCGATAAATCCAAAGTGACGTGCTTAAAGTGTAAGGAGAAAGGTCACTTCAAGCGAGAATGCAGAAACGCATATGCTGATGAATCGGAAAATCCTTTCAGAGATGATTACTACAAGAAGGCAATTTATCATCAGAATAAATCCGAGCCGCCTAGATTGAAGCAGGTTGAAGACAACAAAGAGAAATCTAGAGCTCTTGCGGTGATTTATGATGATGAGGGGTATGATTGGAGTAAAGAGGTTCTACCAGAAGAAGATGCGATTGGTTACGCATTCATGGCGAAAAACGACGAACCTATTCCTTGGAAAGATAACCGAACTGAAGAGCAGAAGTATAGATACAGAAAAATGATTGCTGAGAACAGAATCATTAGAATTTCTGGTATCTATCTGGAAGTGAGGAGAGCGAGAAGATGGGATCCGGACAGGGAGTGTTATCTTGACCCATATGGAAACATTGCGATCGATGACAAAACGCTTGATATCGAAGCCATAATCAAGGAGTACAAATGCGTCAGGTAAGAAAATTGATGGAAATGTTGATTGCAAAAATTGCAACAAAGAGTACAAATTTTGTAATACAGTCGCGTATCTCAACGGAAAGAAAGTTGATGATTTGACAGCAAAGGTCAGAAGCGTTGAGAATCAAATTCTCAATCGTGACAAAACAGTTAAAGCTTCAACTGAACGGATAAGAGAATTAGCTAGTCAAATTGAAAATGATAAAATTGATCATGAAAAAGTTAAAAAAGAAAATGAAAAGTTAATTCTTGAAAACCGTCAAAATTCTGAAAAGTTTGAAAAACTCAAAAGTACTGTGAAAGATAGTGATGATCGAAATGGTAAAACTTTTAAAGAAAACGAGCATTTAAAAGCAGTGCTGAGAGTAAAAGAAGAATCAATCAACAAACAACTGGATGAAATCGCTAAATTGTAACTTAAATTTCAAGAGGCTGAAATTGAAAATGAGTGAATCCAGTTGAAGCTTAATAGTTACAGCTCTACAAGCATTGTTTTGCAACACATTGTTCCCAACCCCATAGGGAAAAACAAAGCTGGCGAAGATGTTTATTCTGATGGAACCGGGGTGGGTTTTCATAGAGTTCCACCACCTGTTCTTGATAACTACACGAAAAAGCAATCAGGGTTGGTTGAAATTGAGGAAGAAAGTGAAGTTAAACTTCCGGAGAACATTGATGTCACGTTCACATCTTCCAATGACGATAGTGTTCAAAATGATATTGTAAAAGGTGTTGTTGAAAATGTGCTAAAAACGGATAGTGACACTACTGAGGAAGATGGATGTTTCTTGGACAAATACATTCCGAAACAAAAGTCCAAGAACAACTTAAATGAAGAATCAAATCTTGTCATGTACAAGATGTTGGGTTCAGATAAGTTGTTTTCGGATTCAGAGTTTCCGATAGAGAATGTTAACATGAACAAATTGACAAATGTTTTCAAGTTGGTCGAAGTCGAGTTGTCAGCAGTGAACAATCTGAGTCAAAAGAAAAGTAAAATGAGGTTTGAGAAAGAAAAAGTTTACAACAAGAAATCTGTTAATCCACCATGTTTTTATAATAACAACAGAAACAATTGGTCGGGTGGTTATCAGGGGGTAAATCTTATCAGAAGAAAAATGTTCCAAACAAGAGATTTGTTGAAAAGAAAAAGTTTGTGAACAGTTCGAGTTCACTTGCTGATGAAGAGAAAGAAATTTTTACAAAATCAAACAAAGAGTTTTTTGAGAAAAGAGCTTCACAGGCTCAGTCTGAAGGCACAAGCCGAGTGGCTGATACTCGAACATGCTTCAGATGTAATCAAGTTGGTCATATTGCACGAAAGTGTACCAACGTGAAGCCTAAGACTGAAACTGTGAAGACTCAACAAAAGAAAGTTGATGTGAAGGGTAAAACACCAATCGTTGTTGAGAAAAAGAGTGTGAAAAATGATAACATCAAAGTGAAAAATGAACCCGTAAAGAAGTCGGTAACTAAAAATGACAAATTTTACAAACGGGTTGCATTAGCTCAACAAGTTTGGAAACCGAAAACAGAGAACAAGGTTTCACCTCCTGAGGAATCAATTCAAGTTGATTATGATGCGAATTTTCCACCTCTGAAGGCTGAAAACTTTAAAATTCAAGTTGCGAGAGTTAAAACGGTCAAGGGTACACCTAAGGCTGATGAGGCCTGGGTGGACACCATGTTTGACTAAGCAGTTTGAATTGCCGGAGCTTCCTTGATCGCGAAGCATGAATCGACATATTTATTGAAGTTGGTTAAGTCAAAGTTTGTTATGTGCAGGATCTTCCAAAACTTGTATCCAGATGGATCATGGATAGTGGAGCATCTAGACATATGACAGGGAAGACCGCGTTGCTGTATGATGTCAGAAACATAAATGGAGCATACGTAGGTTTTGCGGGTAATCAAGGAGGAAGGATTATTGGTGAAGGAATGTTATCCAATGGGATTGTGACGTTTGAGAGAGTTAACTACATCGCTGAGCTGGAGAACAATCTACTGAGTATCTCGCAGATCTGTGACAGGATGTATACCACTCACTTCACTGATAAAGAATGTTTGATCTTGAAACCAGGATTTGTTATCCCTGAGGAATGGATTATCATGAGGGCACCGAGAGTTAATGATCTGTACGTGTTGGATATGAGCGTAGCTACTACAACCACAGGTCAGGCTCATTGTTTCGTGTCCAGAGCAACTGAAAAAGAATCGAGATTGTGGCACCGGAAGATGGGGCATATACATCTTAGAAAAATGAATCATTTGGTGCATAACGATTTGGTTACAGCAGTTCATGTCAAAGGTTTTCATCTGGAAGGGGAGTGTATTAGTTGTGTTAAAGGCAAGCAGAAGAAAAAGTCACACCCTACAAAGCAAGTCAATTCAGTCTCAAGACCCTTGGAAAGACTTCACATGGATTTGTTTGGTCTGGTGAATGTCAAGAGCATTACAGGAGATAAATATTGTCTTGTGGTTACTGATGATTATTCCAGATTTTCGTGGGTTTCTTTCTTGAAAACGAAAGACGAAACGTTTGACAGTTTAATGGCGTTGTTCAAGAAGATTGAGAATCTGTACCAACGGCGTATCAAAAGAATTCGAAGTGATAATGGTACTGAATTCAAGAACAGCAGAATGGAAGAATTTTGTGATGAAAGAGGTATATTGCATGAGTTTAGTGCTCCGTACACTCCGCAGCAGAATGGAGTCGCAGAACGAAAAAACCGGACGCTAATCGAGACGGCTAGAACGATGCTCGCAGATTCAAAGCTACCAATTAATTTTTGGGCTGAAGCTGTTTCCGCCGCATGCTATACGCTCAACAGGGTTCTTACTGTCAAAAAGTTCAACAAAACATGCTTTGAGCTGATCAATAATCGCAAACCGAATTTGAAGTATCTAGAACTGTTCGGGTCACCCTGTACAGTTATAGAGCCTTATGGAAAGTTTGGTCCGAAGTGCATTGAGGGTATATTTGTTAGATATTCAAGTCCTACAAGGCGTGTCTTCGTTCCAATGAGAAGCGGATTATTGAAGCTGCAAATGTTGAATGTCAAGGTTATACTATGCCGCCACAAAGTCCAGGAGATTCATGGCGATATCATTACGACAAGTTGTGGGAATCATTTGACATGATGGGGGAAGAAGAAGAAGAAGATTTCTTTGATGAGTTGGATATCTTGCGTGAATACGAGTCACAGCAAAGGTTCCAGCTGAGTATTCAAGACGACCATGGGAAACTTCAAATGATAATGAAGCAGGTCCGAGTAATGCTGGTGAACACAATGATGTCCAACAAAATGAAGTTGCTCAAGATAATCAGTCAGAACAGAATGATAATCAAGAATCAGAGAACAAGCCGATCTTTGATCATGGAGATTCAGATTCTGAGGGGGAGCAGATTCCAGATTCAAGTCAAATAAACCAAATTGGTGAACAAAGTGCAAATCAAAATGTTACTAATCTGGAAGGTGATGTGGATGTTCCAAGCGAAGTGATGCCGCGAACTCTTTCTTATCATCCAGAGGAGTTGATCATAGGAGAATTGCATTCAGGCGTTCGCAGGAGACGTCAAATAGACCAGGGCTTAACATGTTTTTATTCTACAGTAGCACCTTTACAAACTGAATTTTCATTAAGTTGTTTTATCTCGCAGATCGAACCGAGAACGTATAAAGAGGCGCTTACTGAAGACTCTTGGGTCATTGCGATGCAAGAAGAGTTGAGTCAGTTTCAAAAGTTGGGAGTGTGGAAGTTAGTGGATTTACCAGATGGTCAAAGGAAAATCAATACAAAATGGGTATTCAAGTGTAAGAGAGACGATAGAGGAGTTGTTGTAAGGAACAAAGCTCGACTCGTTGTTCAGGGCTTTAGTCAACAGGAAGGGATTGATTTTACAGAAGTCTATGCTCCTGTGGCACAACTAGAGGCAATCAGAATTTTCCTAACATTTGCGTCTTGGAAGAACTTCAAAGTTTATCAGTTGGATGTAAAATCGGCGTTTCTTTATGGGAAGGTCAAAGAGGAGGTTTATGTCGGTCAGCCGTCGGGCTTTACTGACCCAATCCACAAAAACAAGGTCTACTTATTGGACAAAGCGCTGTATGGTTTACACCAGGCCCTGAGAGCTTGGTACGAGACTTTGTCTCAACACCTACTAGCCAACAAATTCATACGTGGAAAAGTGGATGCCACTCTCTTCACTAAAGAGGTCGACGGACATCTTCTGATAGTTCAGATTTATGTAGACGATATAATTTTTGGGTCAACGAATGAGAAATTGTGCAAAGATTTCGAACAGGTGATGAAGCAAAAATTCGAAATGTCATCAATGGGGGAGATGAAATTCTTTCTAGGTCTACAAGTTGAACAACTACCTGAGGGAATTTTCATTCACCAGACGAAGTACGTGCATGATATTCTAGAGAAATTTGGAATGTCAAGTTCTACTCCAGCTGCTACCCCACTTGCGACAAATCATGGGATTCACCCAGATCTCACCGGAGATAGGGCTGATGAAATGTTCTACCGTTCCATGATAGGTTCTTTGATGTACTTAACTGCTTCACGTCCTGATATCATGTACCCAACGTGCCTCGTAGCAAGATATCAATCTAACCCGAGAGCTTCGCACATGATTATTGTGAAGAGGATATTACGCTACTTGAAAGGAACACCTACATTGGGGTTGTGGTATCCTAGAAAAGGCGACTTTACGCTCGAAGGGTATTCCGATTCGGATTTCAGATGCCGCAAAGTCAATACCAAATCGACAACTGCAGGATGCCAGTTCTTTGGACCTAGATTGGTTACCTGGCAGTGTAAGAGAAAAACGTCTGTGGCGTTATCTACATGTGAAGCAGAGTATGTTTCTGCTAGCAGTTGCTGCTCTCAGATCCTGTGGATACAGCAACAGATGCGCGACTACGGTTTGCAGTTTCTTAACACACCTCTGTTTGTTGATAATGAGGCCGCAATAAATATAACAAAGAATCCAGTACATCACGCTAAAACTAAACATATAGAGATTCGTCATCACTTTATTCGCGATTGCTTCGAGAAAAAGTTGATACGAATTGAGAAAATCCATACTGACGAACAGAAAGCTGATTTACATACCAAAGCTTTTGATAAAAATCGGTTTAAATATTTGTTAAAACTGAATGGTATGAAGCTTCTTTCGGTGTCGGATGGCATAATTAGCGTTGACGAGAGTACTGTTGCGGATGAAGATGAGAAACAATCTGCAATGGTTTGTCGACTTTTTACTTGTTTTGGTATTTAGGGGGAGTAGATAGATGTATATAGTTTATATTTTCAGAAAATACAAAAACAGTAAAAAATGCAAAAATACAAAAACATGATAAAACTGAAAAAGAGCTTGTGTATAAAGGGAAAATGATAGTACATTGGCTAGACAATTACAGTATGCTAAGAATTGTAAAGTTTAATATGAGTTAAACAGTCTCACTAATGATGTGTCGATAGGTTTTCGCACATTTAGTAAATTTATTCGGGATATAAACCTAAAATTTCAAACTTGTGAAATTCGTGGGGAACACTACTTGGATATATAGGTAACCCCTGAAATCTCGTTTGAAAGGTCCCATATTCTGAGTTACTAGGTCTTTATACTCAGTGAAATCTGGGGTATTATTCCGGGACTTCTGATGTATGGAAGTACTGACCTAGTCCCCGAATAATACTTTCTGCAAATGCTTGAAACATAGCATCGCCCTCAGCAAGCTGATGAAACAATAAAATTGATAGTCGCTGCTGTTGTAACTAAAAGATCCTCTAAAGGGGACACACCAGAAAGTCGAAGCCGTCATCTCTCTGCGTATACGGAAGTATCGACCTGAGCTCTCACGGCCCTCGCATTTAACCCCTAACAGATATCATTTGTGGTATACTCACCTGTAAGACAGAATATCTGGGATTCTGGATAGGGGAGTATATTCAAGAGGTGGGACATATAAATTGAGCTAAGTTCATAAGTCATCTAAATCGTATCCTGAATAGATTGAAATCTGTGTGAGAATTTAAGATGGATCAGTATATCGACAATCGAGGTGAATTGTTTAAGTCTGAGTATGATATATAGCTTAACGGTACTAGTAATTTGTCTGAAAAGCTGATATGATTCCCTGACACGCTCGCCAAAAATAAAGTATGTATATAGTTTACTTTGTTTACTTTCTGCAATTTAAGTTTTCTGCATTTCATTTCTTAGTTTGGAACACTTTATAAAATCCAAAAAGATTTTATTTCTGCTTTATTTTTGACAAACCAAAGTAGAGAGTTAATCGTTGGATTCTCGAAGATTGAAGCAGATGCAAGAAAGTTCTGAGCTGAAGAATGAGGAGAGCTTACTTTGTCAGAGATTGAGATGTTTTCAAAGATAAAACAAGTTCATTAAGTTGATGCTTGTTACATTGTTTTTTGAAAATGTGAAAATGTTTTTACAAAATCAGTTTGATTCGTCAAATGATCAACTAAGGTCATTAAGTTGAACTTGGTAGATTAATTGAGTTATCAGGGTCATTAATTTGGACCTGAGTACTTGAGTGGATTTCTAAAGCTGATTGAGTTTATGATTTATTATTGAAAAGATAGATTGTAATGTTATTGGTTGAGTAACAAGTTTTTGGACTTCATTATTCCCAATGGAAGCTAAATGTCAAAGCTTGAACCAGATACCTCAGATTCTAGCATATCGAGAGGGGGAGTCTGTGAAAGGGGGAGTGTGGAGCAACAGTCGAAGGGGAGTTTGAAGATAAAGATAGGTTGTGATCCTAAAACTGTGAAGATAGAGTGCTTATGATGAGAAGACAGAGAGTTGGAGGAAAGACCAAGACTGAAGACTCGGAGCTGAAAACTTCGTCAACATCCAAGGGGGAGTCTATTGATGCATGGAATGTCTGTTGACTACGTCTGCATTACGTCTTAGGTCAAGATAGGTCATCAGGAGCTTAAAAGTCAAATTTAGGTTATTATGTAATATTTTCGCTTTTGTGAACATGTGTTATAGAGGTTCCGCTCATAGATCATTAAAGGTTTCGCTTATATGGTAAAGTGGTAGTTTCGCTTATCTGTCATGACGAATAAGCGAAACCCCAAGGACTATATAAGGCAGTTTCAAGCGAACCCTGATAATCATTCGTGTATGTTGGAGTGGAACTGTTTCATGCTTGTGGTAGAAAAACTCTGTCAAATTGTAATCAGAAAGCATCAATAGAGAGGAAATTGAAAAGGAAATTCTGTGTAACTTCATTTACGTTGATTCCGCCTTCGTATGTGAAGATGAACGTTCTCAACTGACTGTTTAGGGTCGGAACACGGTCCAACATAATGAGCAGTGTTTACATGGGCAGCAAGGGTATAATGGGTATATTGCACAGTGCCTTGGTTATTTTGTGGTCTTGGACTAGGGTGAGTGATGATTGGTCCAGTTGTTTGATTTCTACATTCCCTAGCAAAATGACCTAACCTATTGCACTTGTAGCATTTGATTTTTGACTTATCCAACCCCACTTTTAGATTCCCATGCAACCCTGGGAATTTTCTCCCTGTCCTTTTGTAGAATTTACTGGTTCTAACAGTCAATAAAGCCAATTGGTGTAATATGTCCATTTCCTCTAAGTCAGTGGGATCAAAATGCTGAAGGTCATTGAGTTCAAAGCCAATTGGTGTAATAGTTCCCATGCAACCCTGGGAATTTTCTCCCTTCTTTTTCTTTTCCTTCTCCGCTACTATAATGTTGGCCAAGAAGGCTCGGTATTCCTTGCTGTGACAACCGGTAAATTCAGGCTAACATCCATACGAACTCGAATCTCGCACACATTATGATCCTACATTTTAAACTATTTATTTATTTTTTTTATAATTAATTGGATCGTTAGATGCATAACAATGTCTATTCGTGTCACATTTTGCACCTGGCAATTTCAAAAAAAATTGGCAGGCCACACACACAAGTCAACCGAACAAACATGAACGTTGGTGATATTTAACAAAATACTAGGAAGCGCTTAACAAAATATTTGTATGCATAATATATAATTATATGCATTCAAATATGGTTTTGGGAGTATGTATTTATATGTATACATGGATTATATATTAAAAATTACTAAATATAATAAGTAATAAAGAAAATATGAAACAAAGAAAAACAAACAACTCCTTCAGCATGTGTCGTTGGAGTTAAAAAGAAAAAAAAAATTATATAAAGTAAATAAATTAATATAAGAAAAAGAAACAAAAGAAAAGATATCTAGGCTTTGAAAGTCAAAAGGAAACATACTGATTCAAAATCTTTACCCATACTATTACCATATCTTTCTAAAAGTCCTTTTCTTTTCTTGTACGCATGCCAGTATGGCTTGTTTGATTAAATGTCTATTGGGTCACTAGCCTCACTTCAATCAAGACCTTGTGTCATGACGACATAACACCCTCAGCATCTCTCCCCTTCTCCTCCGATAACACCCACATCCCCCTCTTCGATGTATGAAACGGACCACCACCACCATCGTCGGGTGGAGGTGGTGAGCGACTGACCGGCCACACCCCATTCAACTCACCTGCGTCTCTTCACACCCACTTGAAATCGGAGGTCGGCTGAGCGAGAGAGAGGAACCAAGGAGGTGGTGAGCGACGAAACCAGAGCCGTCGCCGGTCGGCGGCGGCGGCAGCGGCAGTGGAGGCTAGATGACGGCGGCGACATTGTTTTCGACAACTTTTATGGTAAACCTTCACCTCACTCGCCTTTTCTCTTCATTTTTTTTTACTCATGATGACGAATTGTTGTGGTTGTTTATGTTGGTGTGATGTTGAGGATGATGGTGGTGGTGACGAGCCGATGAAGCTTCGCCGACGGTGGCGGAGCCACGGCGGTGATAGTGACGGTGGTGCTTCAGATTTGTTCAGATGGGTCAGATTCATGCTCAGTTCTTAGTTAGCTCAAGATGTAATCTCCGGTGCAGATTTGGTCACGGGTTCGAGTTCGAGTCAACTTTGGTGCAACACGGTTTAACACGGGTCGACTCAGTCTCGGTTCGGTCAACCCGGGTCAGACCCGGTCAACTAAGTGAGTCAACTCAGTTCGGTTTTTGGTCAATACGAGTCAACGACTTGGTTCAGATTTGTTTCGGGACATATTGGGTTCAGTTTGACACATTTCGGTCCAGTTTCGGTTCACACGGTTCGTATCGGTCAACCTCAGTCAAAGTACGGTCAAACTGAATCAACGAGAAGTTTCGGGTCAACCACAGTCAACACTGGGTCAAAACTCGGTCAACCCAAGCGCGGTAAAGTTTAAACGACACGAAATCTCAAATTATATAGTTATAGATCTTATATTGTTACGCGACCAAGCTCGATCCGATTAAATAACGTTTATACATTAGTTAATATATACGTTTTAGCGCTTGACGAAAATTACCTATATATTGTTAGTTGACAATTGTTGAATTTTGACAAAATAACAACAATTTGAGTTGTCGGGGCATCCTAAAAACTTAGGAAACTCTGCCCGAATTTCGTTAAAAATCCGAAATACCAAACACATCTATATTGTTTAAATGACGCCTTTCGAAGTATTTTAGCTAAATAAATATAAAGTATATCTATACTTTTGGCGACGTTTTATGAATTACAAAAAAAAGGGTTATAACGTCTCGACAAAACGCGAGCTATTAGTTTACGAAATTCGTATACTTTTATTAAATAAATATAATTATTTATATTTATTTTAAACGTCTTTAATCGAAGTATGACACCTTGCCGTAAGATTCATAACAAACGATATCATTAACCGACTCGATTCGATAACAACGAACTATATATATAATTATCTACACTTTTTATTCGCGACGACTAACACGATTTCGTAAGTATATTTGAATATATATATACATTTCATATAAAATATATATTCTAAATCACTCGAAAAATAAGTCGATCTCAAAACTTAGTTTTATCCCGAATATAAACGGGATCAAATAACCATAGTTGATTATTTCAAACAATAGTAAGAACGCCTTCGTAGGGTCGTTTTATTAACGACGCGGTAGAGCTCGGACACGTAGTTTAACTACGTTGTTTTATTAGAAACTGATGAGGTATTCCTTGATTAGGAACAATATAGTTGCACGCTAGCTAAATGCACGTTCTTGGAACGACACTTCGGAATCACGCTAGGCTAGCATTGCACTTGGTAGTCCAGGTGAGTTCATAACCCCCACTTTTTACTGTTTTACATTTTTTATAAATGTTTTCGGGGGTGGGAAGACATGCAAGTTTTGCAAAAATAAACAACTTTGCGATGAACGAAAACTCATATTTCAAAACCGTGTTGCGAATGAATTTCAAGGAACTTAAATGGTTTACGAATGATTTCGATCAAACATACCGGTTTTACAAAACACGCGCATATTTACGAAACGTGCATGATTTTCTAATGGGTACGGGCGACACAGTCGAGGTGATTCGACACAATCGAGGTGATTCGATACAGTCGAGGGGATTCGACACAGTCGAGGTTATTCGACACAGTCGAGGTGATTCACACAGTCGAGGTTATTTGACACAGTCCAGGTTACTTGACACAGTTGAAGTGATTCACACAGTCGAGGTGATTCGACACAGTCGAGGTGATTCGACACTAAAAACCGTCTACACAGGTTGAGTACTTCCTATGTCGCCGCATACGTTAATGTCCTCGCGAAACATTAACGATCAACCTGTTCATAGATGCTTTACATACCCATTTACAACACTAAAACTTTCATATGTTCATAAGATTCATTTGATGGAAACTCAGAAATACATGGATTTATAAACTTTGGTAACGTTTTTCAAATTATGCCTAAGTAAGAGGACGCGCTGATCCTGCTTACAAAGGTTCGTTTGGGCTTGGCCCATTCTCTCTCGTGCAATGCACAAACACTCTCGTGGGCTAGACTCACAGTTCTCATATATCATGCCAAGAAAATGCTTTTACTATATTTTCTCAAAAACTTTAAAACCGGTTATCAAAAAGATTTATTTTAAATCTTTTCAAAACAAACTATGAACTCGCTCAACTTTATGTTGACTTTTTCGCATGTTCTTTCTCAGGTTACTTTTTCAGAAACAATGGCACGGTTGGAATAGGAGAACCCATGGGAATTCGAGTACTTAGCGGCGTTCATTTTCTAGAAGTTTTAGTTTAATTGCTTCCGCTGTGCAATGAAGATACCGGTCCAGTCACGCCATGCTCTGATATTTCGGGGTGTGACAGATTGGTATCAGAGCTATAGGTTTCAGCGAATTAGGTTTCTGTAGAGATACCTAGGCTTTAACCTCACTTTCCTCTGGGGACTTAGATTATTAATACTTGGACACATACAGAACGCCTATGACTGAATATGGGTTTCCAACCGTTGCCAAGAACAATGAGTCAACTGTTTTGATTTTAAACATATACAAATGTTGTGTCGATACACAGTACACGAAACAATTACACACATTAAGAAAAACTTAAAGAGTTTTGGATAACATGCATTTAGGACCTTTGTAAAGCTTATGTCGAAATTCATTAAAGGTCCTCACTTAGAAACCATGACTAACAACTCGGGCAAACGCCATTATCTGTATTGTCTATGCTATTTTAGTTACCCGAGCAGGTAACCTACGCGGGACGAAACGCTATTGCGCAACTATACGTGAAAGTTAAACTATACATCAGCGGACGTCGAAGTACACCACACACGACTTTCGAGGCAAGGCCTTGGAGAAAACACAAATTGGCACGACAACAACGATGCTTATCTCGTCAGCGGAAGAAGATTTCACAAGATTTCACAACAGTTGATACTTAGTCTGAAGAGACTCACAATTGTTGGCGCTGCAAAGGAAGTCACATGTCTTCGCATCCCCCCCTCCTTCATTAATGGCGAATACACTATGTTCGACATTCCATGGTAACGTCACCTAACAACCGGCTATCAAACGAAATTCCAGGTAAAGTCCTTAAATTTCTTTTATTGAAATTCCGAGTTTTGCATCTAGTGAGTAGATTTTTTTTACATTTCTACTCCCCCTAATGATCATTGCATCACAAAAATATTCTTACATAATAGCGAATGCTCATTTGCTTCATTCTTGACTAATTCATATTTATACATGCGTTGTTTGTTACGCATGTGACTCCACTTGAAATTGTTGCTTTACCAAGTTCAAATATTATTTCGCTATACTCACTCCTTGCATTGTGATCTAGATAAACTTTATTATTGCATAATGTTGACTCCTTGGTATCGAGTCAACGGATCTCTTGGAAAACTCAGTTTCTTTTGTGTGGTATACATGGTTTTTCATTGTAACCATGTCGAAAATTTCTTATTGATACATGCATTCATTGTTGGAATGTGTCTAACCCAAGTTCAATTGTTTGAACTTGCTCGCAGTGCGTATTCACTTCAAGGCCACATATGATGGACTCGTGTCCTCATATTTGAAATAATCCTAACAAGCACTTCATTCGCTTAGAACCATAACATGCTTATTTGATCTTCGACCTCATTGAATCAATTGTTGATTTTGACACCTTTCGGTGGTGTTTTCACTAATCTGAAGCTTGCGCTAATCTCGTTGCTCACATTATATTCGGATTTAATCATTTATTTATTTGTTATTGATATTAAATCCACCTTGTTGGTTTATCATATTAAAGCAATCTTAACACAATCGTGTGTTAAGATAATGGTACACAAATGTATTTCATTTTCCGGTGTACCTCTTAACAGTTCATTCATCGTCGATCAAACGTTTTGGGATATTTATTGTTCGTTCATCTTCGATTGAAAAACATTATTTATTGGTTTTATTTTCAATCGAAAATCATATGATATTTGTTTGAAACAAACATTCAAATTTACTTCGTTGAACCTTTCATCTGATTTCAAACACGGTGAACTTGTTTGATCACCACTATTATTGAATTGTTTCAATCACTACGACACCTTGTGGTGTCGGAATGAACTTGTAGCTTGGGCTAATAATGATCGAGCGTTTCATGCAAAACTACGTACGCTCTTTGCTTGGCTAATCATTTAAATAGTCTTAATGCAACTATGTATTAAGACGATGATACACCAGGTTCGGTTGTATTTCATTTCGGTGTATCCTTGCAACACGTTGATTTTATTCATTTAATGATTCAAAAGTTGATAAATCATTTTTATAATTCTACTTAATTGAGTTTGTTGAATTCGAGTTTCACTTATACAACAACCAACACTAGATTCCGTTGGTAGTAAATTCTATTGTTTCAAAAATTGATTTGCAGTTTGTGAACGTTCATTTGGAATTCCATTGGTTGAATTTGCTCTTTTGTTGAACCCAATAAACCTAGTCACATTGGTGATAGTATCACAACATCTCGTTCACTTGACATCGACTTCTAAAACAAACTCAGCTAAACCGTTGGGTTCCTATTGATGCAAAATGATCATGAAATCACGTAAGGTGAACAAGTTTTGGTTCGATTACACGGTCATTCGCTTTGGTATTATTCGGACTTACCTGCGAAATGACACAACCCTGAGGAGATAACATAGTCTAAATTTCGAGGACGAAATTTTCGTAACAGGGGGAGAATGTGACAACCGGTAAATTCAGGCTAACATCCATACGAACTCGAATCTCGCACACATTATGATCCTACATTTTAAACTATTTATTTATTTTTTTTATAATTAATTGGATCGTTAGATGCATAACAATGTCTATTCGTGTCACATTTTGCACCTGGCAATTTCAAAAAAAATTGGCAGGCCACACACACAAGTCAACCGAACAAACATGAACGTTGGTGATATTTAACAAAATACTAGGAAGCGCTTAACAAAATATTTGTATGCATAATATATAATTATATGCATTCAAATATGGTTTTGGGAGTATGTATTTATATGTATACATGGATTATATATTAAAAATTACTAAATATAATAAGTAATAAAGAAAATATGAAACAAAGAAAAACAAACAACTCCTTCAGCATGTGTCGTTGGAGTTAAAAAGAAAAAAAAATTATATAAAGTAAATAAATTAATATAAGAAAAAGAAACAAAAGAAAAGATATCTAGGCTTTGAAAGTCAAAAGGAAACATACTGATTCAAAATCTTTACCCATACTATTACCATATCTTTCTAAAAGTCCTTTTCTTTTCTTGTACGCATGCCAGTATGGCTTGTTTGATTAAATGTCTATTGGGTCACTAGCCTCACTTCAATCAAGACCTTGTGTCATGACGACATAACACCCTCAGCATCTCTCCCCTTCTCCTCCGATAACACCCACATCCCCCTCTTCGATGTATGAAACGGACCACCACCACCATCGTCGGGTGGAGGTGGTGAGCGACTGACCGGCCACACCCCATTCAACTCACCTGCGTCTCTTCACACCCACTTGAAATCGGAGGTCGGCTGAGCGAGAGAGAGGAACCAAGGAGGTGGTGAGCGACGAAACCAGAGCCGTCGCCGGTCGGCGGCGGCGGCAGCGGCAGTGGAGGCTAGATGACGGCGGCGACATTGTTTTCGACAACTTTTATGGTAAACCTTCACCTCACTCGCCTTTTCTCTTCATTTTTTTTTACTCATGATGACGAATTGTTGTGGTTGTTTATGTTGGTGTGATGTTGAGGATGATGGTGGTGGTGACGAGCCGATGAAGCTTCGCCGACGGTGGCGGAGCCACGGCGGTGATAGTGACGGTGGTGCTTCAGATTTGTTCAGATGGGTCAGATTCATGCTCAGTTCTTAGTTAGCTCAAGATGTAATCTCCGGTGCAGATTTGGTCACGGGTTCGAGTTCGAGTCAACTTTGGTGCAACACGGTTTAACACGGGTCGACTCAGTCTCGGTTCGGTCAACCCGGGTCAGACCCGGTCAACTAAGTGAGTCAACTCAGTTCGGTTTTTGGTCAATACGAGTCAACGACTTGGTTCAGATTTGTTTCGGGACATATTGGGTTCAGTTTGACACATTTCGGTCCAGTTTCGGTTCACACGGTTCGTATCGGTCAACCTCAGTCAAAGTACGGTCAAACTGAATCAACGAGAAGTTTCGGGTCAACCACAGTCAACACTGGGTCAAAACTCGGTCAACCCAAGCGCGGTAAAGTTTAAACGACACGAAATCTCAAATTATATAGTTATAGATCTTATATTGTTACGCGACCGAGCTCGATCCGATTAAATAACGTTTATACATTAGTTAATATATACGTTTTAGCGCTTGACGAAAATTACCTATATATTGTTAGTTGACAATTGTTGAATTTTGACAAAATAACAACAATTTGAGTTGTCGGGGCATCCTAAAAACTTAGGAAACTCTGCCCGAATTTCGTTAAAAATCCGAAATACCAAACACATCTATATTGTTTAAATGACGCCTTTCGAAGTATTTTAGCTAAATAAATATAAAGTATATCTATACTTTTGGCGACGTTTTATGAATTACAAAAAAAAGGGTTATAACGTCTCGACAAAACGCGAGCTATTAGTTTACGAAATTCGTATACTTTTATTAAATAAATATAATTATTTATATTTATTTTAAACGTCTTTAATCGAAGTATGACACCTTGCCGTAAGATTCATAACAAACGATATCATTAACCGACTCGATTCGATAACAACGAACTATATATATAATTATCTACACTTTTTATTCGCGACGACTAACACGATTTCGTAAGTATATTTGAATATATATACATTTCATATAAAATATATATTCTAAATCACTCGAAAAATAAGTCGATCTCGAAACTTAGTTTTATCCCGAATATAAACGGGATCAAATAACCATAGTTGATTATTTCAAACAATAATAAGAACGCCTTCGTAGGGTCGTTTTATTAACGACGCGGTAGAGCTCGGACACGTAGTTTAACTACGTTGTTTTATTAGAAACTGATGAGGTATTCCTTGATTAGGAACAATATAGTTGCACGCTAGCTAAATGCACGTTCTTGGAACGACACTTCGGAATCACGCTAGGCTAGCATTGCACTTGGAAGTCCAGGTGAGTTCATAACCCCCACTTTTTACTGTTTTACATTTTTTATAAATGTTTTCGGGGGTGGGAAGACATGCAAGTTTTGCAAAAATAAACAACTTTGCGATGAACGAAAACTCATATTTCAAAACCGTGTTGCGAATGAATTTCAAGGAACTTAAATGGTTTACGAATGATTTCGATCAAACATACCGGTTTTACAAAACACGCGCATATTTACGAAACGTGCATGATTTTCTAATGGGTACGGGCGACACAGTCGAGGTGATTCGACACAATCGAGGTGATTCGATACAGTCGAGGGGATTCGACACAGTCGAGGTTATTCGACACAGTCGAGGTGATTCACACAGTCGAGGTTATTTGACACAGTCCAGGTTACTTGACACAGTTGAAGTGATTCACACAGTCGAGGTGATTCGACACAGTCGAGGTGATTCGACACTAAAAACCGTCTACACAGGTTGAGTACTTCCTATGTCGCCGCATACGTTAATGTCCTCGCGAAACATTAACGATCAACCTGTTCATAGACGCTTTACATACCCATTTACAACACTAAAACTTTCATATGTTCATAAGATTCATTTGATGGAAACTCAGAAATACATGGATTTATAAACTTTGGTAACGTTTTTCAAATTATGCCTAAGTAAGAGGACGCGCTGATCCTGCTTACAAAGGTTCGTTTGGGCTTGGCCCATTCTCTCTCGTGCAATGCACAAACACTCTCGTGGGCTAGACTCACAGTTCTCATATATCATGCCAAGAAAATGCTTTTACTATATTTTCTCAAAAACTTTAAAACCGGTTATCAAAAAGATTTATTTTAAATCTTTTCAAAACAAACTATGAACTCGCTCAACTTTATGTTGACTTTTTCGCATGTTCTTTCTCAGGTTACTTTTTCAGAAACAATGGCACGGTTGGAATAGGAGAACCCATGGGAATTCGAGTACTTAGCGGCGTTCATTTTCTAGAAGTTTTAGTTTAATTGCTTCCGCTGTGCAATGAAGATACCGGTCCAGTCACGCCATGCTCTGATATTTCGGGGTGTGACACTTGCGGAGATACTTGCTGGCTTGGACACATGACATGAGCTTGAGACCTTTCGACGCAGTTTCACCGTACACACATAACAAATCACCATTCGCGAGCGAGAATCGAATCATCTTTTCAAAGCATACAACTTCAGCATGGTTTTCGCGAAGAAAGTCCATGCCTACTATGACGTCGAAACTTCCGAGTTGCATCGGAATAAGGTCGATTAGAAAGATGTGATTGTTGAGCTCCAGAGTACAATCACGGAGAACAGAGTTAACGGCGACAGTTCTTCCAGTAGCGACTTCGACTTCGAATGACGAGGACAGATAATAGCGCTTACGACTAAGGAGCTTCTCGAATTCAAACGACACAAAGCAGTTATCGGCTCCAGTATCAAACAAACACGATGCATAAATACCATTCACAAGGAACGTACCATTAACCACATTGTTATCCGCCTGAGCCTGACGGGCATTGATGTTGAAGGTTCGAGCATGGGCTGCTTGCTGCTGTTGCTGAGGCTGTTGTTGTTGCTGCTGGGGCTGCTGGGGCTCTTGCTTAACCACCCTGTTCGGGCACCTGTTTGCAAAGTGGTTAGGATCACCACATGCAAAGCAGACTCGAGCATTGACTGCAGGTGCTTGAGCTGCTTGTTGGCCGTGAGGGGCGGGGAGTAGAGCTTGGTTGACAGTAGCTTGCACTGGGGCTTGACGGGGACCAAAACGACAGTTCGCAGTGAAATGACCGTAAAGGTTGCAGTGAGCACAAAAACGACAGGCTAGACCCACTGGATGATGATACGAGCATGTCGGGCAGAGCGGGTGAGGGCCTGTGTATGCACGCTTTGCTGGCGGTGCATTGATCACTGGAGCTGAGCGGTGGTGCTGTTGCTGCTGAGCTGGTACAGCTTGTAGAGGAGCAGCAGTTGTTGCGGCAGCACAGCTCTTGTTGCTGGAGCTGTTGTTGTTGTGCTTCTTCTTTCTTCTTGATGACTTGGAGGATTGAGCAGTGGCGGTGTCGGTGGATGCTGTTGCGGTGGCTTGGTGCAGAGACTTGGTTTGCTTATCCCAAAAGCCAGACTTTACTCGCTTGTCATTGATCTCAGCGGCGAGTAGGTAAGTCTCTTCAATCGTTGTTGGCTTGGCGGCGTGAACAAAGTCGGCTACACAGTCGGGCAGAGCTCGGATGTACTTCTTGATGGTTTGGTCTGGGGTCTTGACCTGATCGGGACATATGATGCTAAGCTGCTTGAAGCGAGCAGTGAGAGCAGCGTTGTCTCCATCCTTCTGCTTGATGGTCCAAAACTCGTCCTCTAGCTTTTGGCGTTCATGAGGAGGGCAGAATTCGTCGATCATAATTGCCTTCAACTCCTCCCATGTTAGCTCGTAAGCTGCATCATTTCCGCGCCTGTTCCTTTCGGCTGTCCACCAGTCTAGAGCACGGGACTGGAAGACGCCTGTGGCATTGAGAGTGCGGAGATTTTCAGGACATCCGCTTTGTCCCAGAGTGACTTCGACTGAGTCGAACCAGTGAAACATGGCGGTAGGGCCATCTTCTCCGGTGAACTCTTTGGGTCCGCATGCTTTGAACTGCTTGAAACTGAAAGCAGCCTTGTTTGCATCTTTGGGAGCGTCTGTTCGTGATTCTTCAGACGACTTGCTGGCGTTCTCATAAGCGTTGCTCACAGCCTTTGCTACACTTTTGGCGATGATGGCGGCGAGACGCTTGTCTCTCTTCTTTTGACGAGTCAGGTGGTGTCGGGATCCAGACGACGACATGGTCTGCAACAGACATCGTCACAGGACTCAACGCAACGAAATCGAATCTCACCTCACACGTCTAGACTACTAAAGCTTAAGAACACGTCGAAACACATATCGCATAAACACATAGGCACATAACCACAGATACACGTAATCATAGAGCACATAGATCACGGAAACACACAAGCACGTAGAGCACGGAAACATATAAACACAGAACACATTCCTATTTAGTCGCAGAGGTAGTCAGAATACAGAAACCTATCATTCAAAGCTCGCGTGTCGTTCGTATATATTGGTCGCGTATAGTATATCGAGTAGCATCGTATAGTCGTATAGCGTGTCGAATAGTATTGTATAACTGTATTTCGTAGCATAGTATCGTCTAGAACTATAGCAACTTGTTACCATTTTGAGATAGGATAGGGATACGAGTCGTGTGTGTTAATCGGAGTGATAGCAAAAATCGAGCGATCGTCAAAATTAAACATTTAAACAGGCAAACACACTTAAAACACATAAAATCGACGAATCATCAGAGTTGCATCTGCCAACTCATAACACAAAATCCGGAATTGGATTGTCTGCGGCTACTAGACATCGACTACCCAAAGTGTTTCGACTATTCGCAGTAGACCCGTCGTCACTTTCCAACTTTCGGGATCGCGTTTCTGCCTCGATTCTTGGGCATTCCGCGCGTATTCCCTAGGTCATACTTGTGAGTTCAGGTCGTTGGAGTCCGTCAAGGCTTTGGTGAGATGAGTAAAAGTTGGAATAAGTTGCCAAGATTCGGGTTTCACCCCTGGCTTAGCAATTTCTTCCTTGTTTTAGCAAAATTTGAGGAAGTTGAGCAGATAATTCGGTCGAGAGTTTGTGGTTTCCACACCTATTCCTGATGAATAATCTCCTCATTTGTGAATAAATTGCAGCCGGAACAAATAATTTAGTCGAGAGTTTTGAGGCTTTCACACCTAATCTTGACCAAATTACTCGTTCGGCGTCAGATGGTGAGGTGATAGCTGTGTAGTGCAAAGCAAGAAATATGAGGCATATAGGCTTGGTCTGTTGGTTCCTAACTATAGTCTAGGTCTCTAAGACAGCGACCCGGACTAGGTCGTGTCTAGCCTAATTCCCTATAGTTATGGCTTTGATACCAATCTGTCACACCCCAACCGATGGCCGAATCATCGGGGCATGGCACTGAGCGAAACAGATTGTTCAGAAGTTTCCACAACAACTATTCATAAAATCCAGTTATAGATACGTCCCATACCGTATCCCAAATAAACAAATACATTATTACAGATAACATCCAAACAAGTAATTCTGTTCCGACAACTCAGATTTAACATAAATAGTTATTGTTCGATGCTTCTAAGACCCAGCCTGACAAGATCTACAGACAACTATTCCCTAGTTGCTTGTTCCTGACAGACAACTATTTGTTGGGGGCCTCTAAAGCTTTATTCTACCTTCACTTCCCTAGCAAGCAAATATATTAAACCCCATGTCACATACGTTAAAATAAAGTCAATACATAAAATGTAAAGGTGAGCATACAAGTTTTAATAATAGCATATAGACTTCGAATAGTTTACGCATAACCAGCACGTACACAGGGGGAAATGATGCATGTTAATTATCGACATGGATCTATCGATACCAACGACTGCGGGTTGACTGTCCGAGACAGTTCGCAATACATGATTACCACCGTAATCCATGCAAGTAATTGTCCTTAACAACCCCCGTGAGAACGGGTGCTGAGTCCAAACTATAGTACTATGTTGTTAAGGCAGGTAGACAGCATTCCACGTGTAAACATAACAACAAGCATTCATTTAGTCACGTAATACATGCAATCGGTTAGTGTTCAAATAGTTTGAATAGTGTGTTCGATTGTGATTTTGATAAGTAACGTATGTGACACCCAAAAGTGCTAAAGCAAAAAGGGATTCGAGTATACTCACAGTGATATATTATGGATTGAAGGGAGCGCTGAGAGTAAGGTTAGCCTGAACAGTTCGACAGCATAACGATAAGTAACGCGGAAAATGCAAACAAGTGTAAATGGATCGAATAGCCTGGTCTATCGAACAGCAGGTTCGATCGAACGGGCTGTTCGTTCGGTTTGAAAGTCCGTTTGAACAGTCCTGTTCGATCGGCCGGTAGGCTCAATCGGCTGGACCATTCGAGTGGATTGTTTCTTCCTCTGAGAATGATGTGTTTGTGTATGATGGTTTGAACTTTTGAAGTTTTTGTTGTAGCATTTAAGAACACTAAAGTGTTCTTACCTTTCAGGTCGATCGATCGAACGGTCTGTTCGATCGGCCGGCTTAACCAATCGGTTAGGAACTTCAGAAGTGATCCTCAGCAGGATGTCACTCGATCGAACAGCATGCTCGATCGGGTGGCACTCCATACTACGAACGAGTTGTAAAATCGATTAAGTGTTGAAGCATAGTATCTCATGATCCGAAGAGTAATGTTTACCAATCGAATAGCATATTCGATCGAACATCACCTCGTCAATAGCATACTTCATGAAGTCTGAAAGTGTGGGACCATGTGCTAGCCGATCGGCTGGCCCGGTCGATCGGCTGGTATGTCCGATCGGCTGGGCTGTTCGTTCGGACAGCCTAGCCGTTCGGCCAGCAATTCTGACCTGGTCGGCCTTTCGTCTACCACTTGGCTGTTTTGATTGTTTTGGTATGATTTCAAGGTATTTTGACAGCGAGTTAAACCATAGAACGTGGGTTCTTACTTGCTTTGCCGGTTCGGACAGGAATCACCCAAGTCCGGCAGGTGAATTGTTCGGAACGGTAGTTTGATGTTTAACCCGAAGATGTTAAGATTCTTGCAAATCTTAGTTTGTTTATGTGGAAATCGGTTAGATATAAGCTATTCATGGTTGAATGAGGCCAAGGTATGATGTTCTTCAAGAACACCATGATGACATCATCCAAGAACACTTAGATCTTGGTGATTTCACGGTTAGAATTCAAGTTTTGAAAGATAGAAAGGTGTAGAATCGTGTAATGATAAAAAAAACGTACAAGAATTAGAGTGAAAACTTACCGGAGTTGAGAGAAATCTGAGAAAAGGTGAAGAACAAGGGCTGGTTTGGTCAAAGCTTTCCAAAAGTAGAAAGGGTGACAATAACAGGGCTATTTATAGGCTCCAAAAGAGGAAAGTGTCAACCGATCGGCCAGGTCCTCCGATCGAATGGCCTACTCGATCGAACAACCTGTTCGATCGGCTGGCCTGTTCGATCAGGGTGCTTCCTGTTCGATCAGCAACCCTTTTCGAGTGTTTAGCGACGGTTTTCGATATTTCGATTTCGATGGACAATGATACGAATACGATAGAGTTCCTAGTCAAATTACTTTCAGTCCCACTACTATATCTAACATACAATCATCTGTAATTCGCGTTTCGATGTCGGTTTCGATTGAGTTTGATTGCTTTTCGAGTTTCGATTGATCACCTCACAAATCATAAAGTAAACACGCACAGGTAACACATAAGGCACACACACACACGTATATCCATACCAAAATTCGCGTAATTCGAGTTTCGAGTTCAATGATAGTTAGATCGGTTTGATTACTGATTAGTTAACTTCGTCGCATTGTTACTTCCTACTATTCACAGTCGTAAATCGGTCGCTTTGGTTAAACATTCGATCATTTCATTTAGACAACACTTACTCCACATAATACAGAAGCAAAAGAAACATTAATAGTCAAAGAAGTCAAAGTTGACTTGGACTTTGACTTTTACTTTGACATTCGAAAACACGGGGTGTTACATTGCCAAATGTGTAATCATCTGCAACTTTGCCAGACTCTTGCAACTTCTTTTTCTGGTTTAACTCCCTTTCATAGGTTAGGAGTCTACCATGAAGTTGGGTGAGTGTCAGATCTTTAAACTCAACAGAATTTCTGGTCACAAAAGCAATTGTATCCTATTTTTCAAGCAGTGATCAAAGGAACTTGCTATTTTGTGTTGATTTAGCAAACTCAACATTAACAAGTCTTAGCTCACTAATGAGACAACTGAATATCTCAAACTGTTGTGTTAATGTTTCACCCTTAACATGACAAAACGTTTCATACTGCTGATTCAAAATTTCTCTGTTATTTTCAATTACTTCTTCAGTTCCACCAAATTATTCCTTAAGTGCATCCCATAATTCCTTGGCACTGTTACAGTGTAACAGTCCAGCATAAATTTCATTGGGTAGTGCAGATAAACCAAGACGCGTTGTACGAAAGAAACGGGAAACAGGTCTGAACCAGCAGGTTCACACGAAGTGACTAGTTCATGCGAACTGGCCAGTTCGTGCGAACTGGACATGCCTGGTTCGTGCGACCTGGTTCACCTATATATAGTTGAGTCTTGGATTTCATTTGTAACTTTCTGATTCCGGTAGCGAAGCTCTGCCGAAGTGTCGTACGATCTGTAATAGCTATCAAATCAATACAATCGACAGTTAATCTACTTCTAAGTGCATATCAAGCTGAATGAAGATCAAATCAATGAATTCCGCCTCTGATTTGGTCAAGAACTCCTCTAATTGACTCGTTTAGATCGATTCCCCGATCCTACAAGTGGTATCAGAGCTCAGGAGGAAGAGTTCTTACCATTTCAGCTTGTTTTCAAGGATAAAATCTGATTTCTACTTCTTTCTACTCATTTTCTACACTTTTTCTTCAAAATTTCAACGAATCTACAGTTAAAATGATCTGAATTTTTCATATAACAAGTAAATTTGAGTTTTAATCAATCCTTGAACAAATCAGACCTAAAATCAACCTAAAACTTGATAAAATTGACCAAACCGCGTGAAAAGCATGTCAGATCGTTCGAGAATTCTCCAGTTCGTGTGAAATTGTTGCCTCAGATCGCACATTTGATCCAAGTCGTGTGAATAGTTCCAGGTCGCTTGAAATTTTCTCCAGGTCGTACGGTTTGAGTCTTCCAACTCGTACGAAGTGATTACTAGGTCTAGATCGTTTGGTTTTGAGAATTCAGGTCGTACGGGTATCAGGTCGTTTGGAAGTTGTCAAACCGCGTGAAAGTTGATCAGTTCGCACGAGTTGAACAGTCCAGGTCACACAGATTGTTCGGTTCGCTTGAAAGTTCACACGGTTTGATTTATCCAGCTCGCACGAAGTATATCAGGTCGTGTGAAATCACCTCAGTTCGTACGAAGTTGTTCAGGTCGTACAGGGTATTCAAGATCGCACCAAATTCAGGTCGCACCAAATCCAGTTCGTGTGAGATATAACCAGATCGTACCAAAGTCAGTTCGTATCAATTCAGATCAAATCAACTCCAGATCGTTTGAATTGTTACCAGTTCGTTTGAACTGATTCAGATCGTTTGAAATTGAAAATTTGTGAATTTTTAAAATACCGAAACATGGAAAACGAATTTTACAACGCATTTGCTACCTCGATCACTATGGCTCAGAACGTGAACTTAGAAAATGAAATGGGCACTATGCAAAAACCGCCTAAGCTTATGAATATCGAGGAGTATAGTGGATAGGTGGAACGTTTCGAAAATTGGGTTCAAGCGAATCACTTAGAGGCGTGGGAATGTGTTGAAGAAAGATATGTTAGACCGATTGATGAATACTGAGAGATTGTTGCTATTAAAGATTTAGATAATGACGAGAAAAAGAAATACAAAAGTGAAAAGATGATGATCAGTATATTGCAACAAGCTATTAAGGAAGACATCTTGATTTTATTGCAACACAAGGGAAGTGCACACTCAATGTGGAAAGCACTAAAAACGAAGTTTGTTGGAAGCTTAGACATGATCAAGAACAAAAAATCACTTTTGAAGAAAGAATTTGATCTTTTTCGTGGATTGAAAACTGAAAACACCAAAATGATTATAGAAAGATATTGCAATTTGGTTGTTAACATGAAGCGATTGGATATCAAGAAAGATAGAGAAGAATGGGTTGAAAAGTTGGCCGATGCATTGCCACAAGATGTTTGGGGCACATATCTTATGATCTTGAAGAATAATGGTGAATTTGCGAGTCTATCGCTGAGCAAGTTTATTGAAAAACTCAAAGTTCAAGAGATGGAACAACGGAAGATGGAGAAAATGAAAAATTCTAATGGTGAACAGGATATTGGTTTGTATTACAAAGGAAGTACGATTGATAAGACCAACATTGCACCAAAGATCGAAACTGCATATAACACAAAAAGTTCTTCTGGAGGGTCATCTCAGGGATCCAACAACAATACTGGATTTTCTTCATATCCATCATTTGATCCAAATTTTTCAGCAACTAAATCTAAACCGTAAAGCTTATACAACAACAATGGCCAAGTTATACAATGCAACATTGCATTACATCTTCAGAATGGTCAGAATTTCTCGGAAGAGGTAGCCAAAGGTCATATGTCTTTATTGGTGACCGTATTAGAGTCTTATGAGAGTTTGGTAGCCGAAAGGATTGGTAATCCAATGTTGACAAAAGAGGATTATGATCATATTGACGCTGAAGAAATGGAATTAATGGATATAAAGTGGTGTATGGCTAGTGTGTTGAGAAGAGCTGAGAAGTTTAAACAAATCAAGGGAAGAGATGATTTCCGTGATGCTGGAACTTCACCTTTAGGTTTTGATAAATCTAAAGTTACTTGTTTTCGTTGTAGTGAAAAAGGGCACTTTAAGCGAGAATGCACAAATCGCGAAGCAAGTGAAGCTCAAAATCCATTCGGCAATAATGATTATCATCGAAAAATAATAGAATTTTTTTTGTAAATCCTTAGATAAGGATTCAGAAAATACCGGATCTCCCTCTACACAAGCAAATTGTTGATAAAATTCCAAAATAGCATTTTCTTTTGACCCTATTTTTTTTATCATTCAGAAAAGACAAAAAATAGTTCAGGATAGCAAACATTCTCTAGAATTTCTCTTATATTCAACCCCCATTGCTGATAATAGAACTAGAATAGATAGTTTTTGTTGCCTACTCACACGAACCCATATCCTTGCTTTTCTATCAATTTCTAATTCTAATCTTCCTCCCCAATCTGATATTATGGTGCCGGTATAGACCGAAATTCCATTATCGTTTAATTCTGACTGGTAATAAATACCGGGACTTTGCAATATTTGATTGATCACAATTCTATAGATTCCATTTACTATAAAAGCTCCCAGAGAAGTCATTATAGGGATCTTTCCTATCAAAATTGTTTGTTCTTGGATATACCTACGCCTATCATTTTTCCAAATGAGTCTCGCGGATACATATAATTCAGAAGAATATGTGAGTGATTCATACACAGCATCTCTTTCCTTTATCAGGGGTTCTACCAATTGATATCTTTCCAAAAAGAATTCAAAGTCAATTTCTTGATTTGTATCTTCAATTTTTAGAAACTTAGAAATCTCTTCTGCCCCACAAACTTCACATGCTGGGAAGGAGATCAAAGAGCCATCAAAGAAAGCTTATCTAGTTCATCAAGACGATGAGAGAATTCCAAAAGGTTTCAATTGGATGATTATGATCCTAACAGACCTTCAAATTCTAAAGCATTTGTTGCTCAAATTTTTGAAGATTCAACTGCTGAAGAAGAAATCGCGTATGTTTATTACGAATCTCAGCAATTCAGTCCGAAAAAGAAAGAAGAAGAATAAGTTTCAACAAAAAAGGCTTTAGAAAAAGCACCAATCTTTGATCACTCATCAGATGAAGAGAGTGATGATGATAATGAAGAAATTCGAAAACTTGAATTTTATAAAAGAGAATTTTCACCTGACAGGTATAATTTGTATTTTGCAGGAAAAATGGAAGAGATCAAAGAAAGACAAGCTGCGAAAAAGAAGAATCATAAAGCAGCAACTGTCGAAGAAAAGATCAAACCTGAGGAAAATGTTCAAGTGATAAAGAAGCAGGTTAAAGAAAGTCCATCTGTCAAGGAAAAGAAGGAAGCTGATACTAAAAAGATGCCTGAGAAGTGTGAAAATTGTGATACCGTGAAAAGGCACAACAACAAATTGATTCATAACATGAACAGACTGAAAGAATCTTATGATGTTTTAAACAAAGCTATGAATCAATATAACAAGTCAAGCAATGAACAACAGATAGCTATGAAGACACTCAATGGAGCATTCATGATGAAGCAGAAAATCATCAATCAGTACATTGAGAAATGTGCTGAACTTGAACAAAAATTGGAAACTCAGAGGATAGAAACTGAGAGGGTAAATAGGTTACTGAAAAGTTATTCATGTGTTTCTTACGTGATTGACAGGATTTACCCTACAGTAGAAGGAATGAAAGTGTTTGAAGAGGAGAAAATTGAAGTAAAGGATAATGGTAAGAAACATAGTACCTATTATACAAAGTGTCCACCTGCGCTTGAAGAAGGATATTCTCCACGAAATCCTAATTCAGAAAGAGTCAAAAAGGCAACCAATTTAAAGTGGGAATATGAACCTTCAAATGGATTGCCAGACAACATCGATGTCACTTTCACAACATCTGACACTGATCATGAGTCTGAGTTAATAAAGAAAGTGGTCGATCAGGTGTTGGATAAGGATGAGGAGTCAGAGTCAAAGTCTGAATCTGAGAGTTCAAATTCAAGTCCAACAGTCGAAAAGGGCAAACGAGTTTACAATAATGATTTTCTGATATCAAAAAATAATTTGAATAACGAAACATTCAAAGTAGCATACTGACAAGTTATATTCTAATGAAGAATCTCCAATAAGAGGTGTTAAAACTGAATTGATTAACAAGGTTTTCAAATTAATAGAAATTAATATTTCTGAAATAAAAGATGTAAATCTTACTGAAAAACCTAAAAAGTACACCTCAAGAATTCAACAAAGATTAAACAATAAAAAAAAGGTTACAGTTCTGGTTCTAGTTATCGAAAGAAACCAAACCATAACAGTAATTTCAAAAAGAAAGGATTAGGTTTTATTCCAAAAGAAAATGAAAAATATGTTACAGATTTTAAATTGAAAATTGTTTTTGTTTCAGGAGCAAGTTCAGAAGAAGAGGAAAAGAGCTCATTCTGGAAGCAGACGAACAAAGAATTCCTTGCTAAGAAGCAAGAGGGAATGTGTCACACCCTGGCTTTTGCGGAAGCGTGGGTTTATTTGGTGTGACTTCTTAATACCATAGCACAACCACAACAATGCTATATGAAATAAAACACATGATAGTCATCCATTCATAAGTTTCAAAAGTTACCACAACAACATTGTTTTTAAAAGTTGACAAATGAAACAACATACAACCTTGACATAATGAAAACATGTTCATACGACACAACCAAAGACTTGAATAAAACACGGTTTAAGACTTGCAACCCGTCCAGGCAAGGGTCACACCTCCTAAACCTGGATGACATCATTACTCCCTATGCAGCTTAATGCCATTGCACACTTGGCCAGATCCATTAATTTCCTGAAATACATGTAGTTTGAAAAATCAACAAAAAGTTGAGCGAGTTCATGTAAAAGTGAGTATGTATAAACCTTTCATGTATGAATAAAAGTCCCTGGTATGTATCAATAAGGAAAAAGAGATCACCAATGGGTTGCAAATCCACTGGTATGTGTGAGAAGGTGCAAGAAAACTCAAACCTAGCAAATTTGTTACCGGGCTTCGGCTGTAAGACACAGTCACCTCTATGGGCCGCCCCGGCCTCACGGATGTGGGCTCGCTACACCCAAATAGATCTATCACTCTTGTGTCCCTCGGTCCTAACAACGAGGATTAATGGCCTTAAGTGTTGTACCCACCCCTCACAAGATCTAGTAGTATAAACCCTCCCTACGCTAACCATACCATGTAAGTAAAAGTTTGCAATAATTGTCGCATGTACTTCACCCTCGAAGTATAAAACTAAAAACAGTAAAGAGAAAAATGGGGGGACATGAACTCACAGAAGTGCGTATCCTGTAACGTCAATCTCAAACTCGATCCGCTGCGTGACGACTTACACGTACTAATGTCTATTAGACGAACGGGCCGTGCCTTGGCTTAGGGTTTAGTGTTTTTAGGAAAAATAGTTAGGCAACTATGTCGTGTTCACACTTCTTAATTATTTTATATGTGTATTTCCTTCCTAAGGATGGGGGTATTTTTACATGCACACTTTCTAATATCCGAAAAATATATTTTAAGTCCCACTTAGAAAAATATATTTTAATCACTTGTCTAAAACATCTTAATTCCAAAATACATATTTTTCCCAAAAATATTATATTCTTCTTCATAAATTTTTCCAAAATAATACTTCACCAAAATATACATGTAAAAGTATTTTTCTGAAATATTACATAAGCGACGTTTTAGCGTTTCGTATTGCAATAATAAACGCGTAACTTAAATATTTATTTCGTGAGAGTTTTAATATTATTTTGGAGTCGTAATTTCATAGCATATAGTAGTTATATTACTTTTACCCTAAAAATAATATAACTAGTTCACATAATAAACAAATAATCACACAAGCTTTTTAGTATAAAATATATATTCTACACATATATTTATCAAATTTTATTTACGAAAATCAACCTCCGACACTTAGTATTTTTGTAATAAAAATCATGGCGAAGTTTATTTTGAAAACCAAGTTAAAATATATTTGTAACACTTGTTAGAAAAATATTTTCTAAGTGTTGAAATTCTAGAAAAATTTCGCCAGGGTTTCCTTTGTAAATGGAGGCGTCCATGCTTACTAGCATATCATTTTCTTTTGTAAAATCATTCAAACAATTATCAACCAACAATATACAATCTCTAATTACCAAACTTGACAAAAATGAGCATTAACAATAAACTTATGAACTTGAAAAATTAATAAAAACATGTAGTAACTTATTAACACACTTAGTGAGTCTTGTTACCTTCCAAAATGTGATTAGTTCCTTTAAAACTTCATTTTTAAAGAGTTTGGTTTCTCACAACATCTAGTCATTTTTTTCTAAAAATATTTCTTTGTGAAATTTTCTCATTACACAAGTGTTTCTACACTTGTTTATCCACTAAAAATGTATTTAGTTTATGTAAGATCCAAGTTTTAACAAAACTCATACTTTTCACTTGGTTCTTTCGAAAAACCACTCATGGATCTTTAGATCGACAAGATTACAACCTACTTTGATCTTTATTTTTCAAGAAAACTTTTATTTATTCAAGTTCATAGTTATATGTGGATGATTTCATCATCCTACACATCTTTATCTTTCACATCTTGCTAGTTCATGTCTTTAAACATGATCTAGCAGGTCCATGTGATGAACCATATCATTTTTACTAACAAACAACAAACAATAATCATAACAACACAAGAACAACATGATTTCATCTTCATTTTATCACTACTTCATCTCATAGTTAGTTTATGTCAAGACTTTGTTTATGTTCTTAGAGTTTCTTAATATTTCACCATTCTTTTCACTATTAACCATCAAAAAATATGAAGAAGATGAAGATCTAAGATACTTACTACTAGCACAAGGCTAGGGGAGTTCTAGAGCATAAAAGTGGTGGATAAAAGAAAATGAGAGCGATCCTTGAGCTTCCGAATACACCAAGCTTACTTGTAGGATCACTTACACCTTTGGGTATGTATAGATTGCTTGAAGGGAAACTCGAGGGTGGTGATGGTGGGTGTGGTGTTGGCGGCCGAACACAAGAGAAGAAGGAGAAGAGAGTTTGCAAGTGTTGTTGATTTGTGAATGAGAAGTCTTAACCCTTGTGCTTATTTATAAACCAACATTCATCTTTAACCAATGTGAATCATGCTCCTATATCCACCAACATTCACATAAAATATTGAAAAGAATTATGGGGGGTGTCCCCATGTAACCGTCGCCCAAAAGAGGGGGGTATGGGGTTGGTTTCCAATGATTTAGTTACAAACTAGTTAGATTTAAAATGTTAAGTTAGTGTGTTATGATGTGTTGTTATTTATAAAGTGTGTTAGGGTGTTCGGGGACCCTAACTAGCTCAGAAAAATAAAAACAATGTGTTTGGCAATATTTTTGTGTTCCGGGTAAAGTCCGGTTGTTCGGTTGGATGTTGATCCGTTAAAGTGCTAAATTAATCTTTAAAGTGTCTTTTATGTTACTTTTAGTGACATATTTAATTCCCAACACTTTGGAAAGTATCTAGGACTAATTTGCCAAGCTTTTGCACTTTACTAGCATAGTTAAATGCTGAATTTTGGTTATTTAGTGCAGAATTCTGCATTTAAAGTATGTTTTAGGCACTTCCCGGCACTATAACTATCACCTAGTGACGCAGTTTTATGGCCCTCACCTCCCGACACTCCCTACTAATATAGTATTCTATCTCTGGCTCATACTGGCCTCAAAAACATTGTCTGTCTAGGTGCTGGCATTGTCAGCATGTCTCTGGGTTATCCGCTCACTGTGCTAACTGTGCTTTTGTGCATCAAGTTTGTCACTAATGTTTGTGTGTAATAAATAGAGTGACAGTATAAATTGTGATGCATGTGTATGTATTTAACAGAAAACAGAAAGCAGTTTAATCACAGTGGTAATCAAGCACAGTCATTAAGCACAAATTAAACATTAATTAATTGTACGGATACCTGGAATTGTGAGGGTTGTCACATTCTCCCACCGTTAAGAAAATTTCATCCTGAAATTTTAAGTTCTGCTTCTAGTTGCAGGGGTCTTGGGAAACAAATGGGGTTATTTCTTCTTCATACGATCCTCACGTTCCCACATGAATTCTGGGCCGTGTCTTGCATTCCATCGAACTTTGACGAGTTTGACACTACTCCTGCGTGTCTTGTTAATCTTCCAGTTGGTAACCTCAACTGGTTCTTCGACAAAGTGGAGCGTGTCGTCAATATGAACTTCGTCGGCTGGAATGACAACTGTCTCTTGAGTCGGACTCTTTTTCAGATTTGATACATGGAATGTATCATGAACACCATTAAGTTCAGCAGGTAGGTCCAACTTGTATGCTACAAGCCCAATCCTTTGCAGGATTCTGAATGGGCCAATGTAGCGTGGATTCAACTTCCCATGCTTTCCAAAGCGTGCCACGCCCTTCCAGGGTGAAACCTTCAATAAAACCATATCTTCCACCTCAAATTCCAGAGGTTTCTTTCTTCGGTCCGCATAACACTTTTGTCGATCGCGATCCGCCTTGATGCGCTCTCGGATCTGTGCAATCTTGTCAGTCGTTTCGTGGACCAATTCCGGACCAACTAGTTGTCTATCACCCGCATCTGCCCAACAAATCGGTGATCGACATTTGCGTCCATAAAGAGCTTCGAACGGTGCGGCTTGAATACTTGTGTGATAGCTGTTATTGTATGAAAATTCGACCAATGGTAAGTGAGTGTCCCAACTTCCACCTAAATCCATTACGCAAGCTCGCAACATGTCTTCTAAGGTCTGAATCGTTCGTTCACTATGTCCATCAGTTTGCGGGTGAAATGATGTACTTAGATTCAGCTGAGATCCGAATGCTTCTTGAAAGGATTGCCAAATCCTTGACACAAATCTTCCATCCCTATCAGAGATGATTGAGAGAGGCACTCCATGTCGTGCAACGATCTCTCTCATGTATATCTCAGCAAGTTTACTCGTGTTATCTTTTTCCCTGATTGGCAAGAAGTGCGCAAATTTCGTTAGACGGTCTACTATTACCCAAATAGTATCGTGACCTTTGGGCGTCCTTGGCAATTTTGTTACGAAATCCATAGAAATATGTTCCCATTTCCATTTGGGTATTGCAGGTTGCTGTAAAAGACCTGAAGGCTTTTGGTATTCGACTTTTACCTTGGCGCACGTTAGACATTTGCTAACATATACTGCAACATCGCCTTTCATCCTAGGCCACCATTAGAAGTCCTTAAGATCCTGGTACATCTTATCCGCTCCTGGATGAATCGAGTACCGTGACTTGTGAGCTTCATCGAAAATAACCTTTCTCAATCCACCAAACAGAGGAACCCAAATTCGTTTCATGAAAGCACAAAGTTCCTTCCTCGTTTGGTACCAACAGCTTCTCCATCCCACGGAGATACTCGTCCTCAATATTCCTTTCTTTGAGAGCTTCTCTCTGCACGGCATGAATGCGCAATGAGAGGTCTGTCTGGACAATCATTTCCAAAGCCCTAACCCTTATTGGCTTGATCCTTTCTTTTCGACTTAGGGCATCGACGACCACATTCGCCTTCCCTAGATGATACTTGATTTCGCAGTCGTAGTCGTTCAACAGTTCAACCCAGCGTCTTTGTCTCATGTTTAGCTCCTTCTGGTCAAATATGTGTTGTAGGCTCTTATGATCAGTGAAGATTGTACATCGCGTACCATACAAATAATGTCGCCAAATCTTCAACGCAAATACCACCGCGCCTAATTCCAAGTCATGCGTGGTATAATTTTTCTCGTGAACCTTTAACTAGCGAGAAGCATATGCTATAACTTTCTGACGATGCATCAACACGCATCCTAAACGTTGCCGTGAAGCATCGCAGTATACCACAAAATCATCCGTTCCTTCAGGTAGTGATAAGATCGGTGCATTACAAAGCTTGTCCTTCAACAACTGAAATGCTTCTTCTTGTTTGACTCCCCAATCAAACTTCTTGTCTTTCTGGGTAAGGGAAGTCAAAGTTGAGTGATTTTTGAGAAATCCTCAATGAACCTTCGATAATAACAAGCCAAACCTAAGAACTTTCGGATCTCGGTTGGTGTCTTTGGAGTTTCCCAGTTCTTTATCGCTTCGATCTTTGTTGGATCCACATGGATTCCATTTCCATTAACCACATGTCCAAGAAATTGGACATCGCGTAACCAGAACTCGCACTTCGAGAACTTGGCATACAACTTCTCCAATTTAAGTAGCTCCAAAATAGCTCTTAAATGTTGTTCGTGCTCGTCCTTCGTCTTTGAGTAGATCAAAAAATCATCGATGAACACAATCATAAATTCCCCCAAGTTCGGAAACAGCGAAACTCCGCAGCTACAGACAAGACGGCTATGATTGAGATCTTGTCAAGGTACGGCTTACAAACTCTGTTTATCAAATCCATAAAAACGGCTGGCACGTTTGTCAACCCAAACGGCATCACCAGAAACTCGTAATGTCCATATAGAGTTCTAAAAGCAGTCTTGGGAATACTTTCCACTTGTATTCTCAGTTGATGATAACCTGATCGCAAATCGATCTTAGAATAGAAACTTGAACCTTGCAGCTAATCAAATAGGTCATCAATTCTCGGCAGAGGATATCTATTCTTGATTGTCAACTTGTTCAGTTCTCCGTAGTCGATACACATACGGAACCTACCATCCTTCTTCTTAACAAACAAAATTAGAGCTCCCCAAGGCGAGAAGCTTGGTCTGATAAATCCCTTGTCTAACAGCTCCTGAAGTTGCGTCGACAACTCCTGCATCTCCGAAGGCGCAAGTCGGTAGGGTGCCTTAGCCACAGGCACGGCGCCTGGAACTAAGTCAATGTGGAACTCGACTTGTCTTTGCGGCGGTAATCCTGGCAAGTCTTCTGGAAAGACTTCAGGATATTCCTTCACGACTGGAATGTCTTCGATCTTTGCCTCAGCGGCTTCTTTATCCACAATGTGTGCCAAGAAGGCAACACATCCCTTCTGTAAACATTTTCTAGCTTTCAGACAGCTAATGATTCTCAGAGGCGTATCGCGCTTTTCTCCATGAACTACGATCATCTCTCCATCTTCTATTGGGATGTGAATGGTCTTTTCGTGACAAACAATCTCGGCTTTGTTGCTTGACAACCAATCCATCCCTACCACCACGTCGAAACTTCCCAACTCGATGGGTAGTAGATCCAAAGTGAACTCGCGTTCTCCCAGCTCAATTACGCATCCTCGGACGACTTCATTCGCTTCAACTAGCTTTCCATTAGCCAGTTCAATTGAGTACGGAATATCTAACTTACTAGCGGTTAACCCAAGCATGTTCTTAAATTCTAACGATACAAAACTATAATCGGCACCAGTATCAAACAGAACAGATGCAAAGCGTTGGTTTATAGGGAGCGTCCCAGTGACAATGTTTGGATCCTGTCGCGCTTCCCTTGCACCTATGTTGAACACTCTTCCACGGGCTTGATTCAGCTTTGGGCATTCCCTCTTAAAGTGCCCAACATCCCCACAATTAAAACACCCTGGTCCTCAACCATTTCCATTTCCATTTCCACCTTGAGTGTTGTTTTGGTTGCGATTTCCATTCCCAGCTTGATTTGCAACATTCCTTCGGTTTCCATTTCCGCCATTTCCTCCTTGTTGGCAGTTTCCATTACCATTCCCATAACCTCGATTACCAACACGCCCAGCACCAGTTTCGGCCCAACACGTATCCTTCGTGTGGCCATTCTTTCCACATGATTCGCACTTCCTCAATCTGCACTGACCAGAATGATGGCGCTGACACGTATTACACTTGGACAGAGTGCCCATGTAACCCTTTCCTTTGTTTTCAACACCGGTTGTGGCTTTGGCCGGCGTGGTTGACTCACCCTTCTTGTTCACATTGCTTGTACCTTGCTAGAAGTTTGAAAATTTCCGTTTGTTTTCACCAGACGACTCCACATGAGTCTCCTTCTTCTTCGGTTCAGATACTGAAAACTTGTTCAATCAAATAGCTTCTTCAGTAAGTGCCACACTGAGATCAATGGCTTCCATGATCGTTGCAGGCTTGGATGTGGTAACCATACTCATGATCTGAGGGCCAATCCCCAGATAAAGCGCTCAACATGTTTAAACTCGGGCGTGACCATATACGGCACCACATGGGACAAATCGTGGAACCTTTGAACATATTCTGCAATCTTGGGGCCTTCCATCCTTAGGTGCCAGAACTCAGTCTCTAACTTTTGTATTTCAGCACGTGAGCAGTACTTCCTTCTCATGAGCTCCTTCAGCTCATTCCATGATAACGCATAAGCAGCAGCTTCTCCTAAAGTTTGCACTTGCAGATTCCACCACGATAGGGCACCATCCAGAAACAGCCCTGAGATGTAGGTCACTTGTTGCTCAGGAGCACATTTGCTCATCCTCAGGACAGAGTCTGTCTTTTCAGCCCACCTAACAAACGCAACAGCACCTCCTGTGCCGTCGAAATTTACGGGCTTGCAGTCGAGGAATTGCTTGTAGGTGCACACTGCACATACGTTAGAATTCACAAATGGTATTAGCGGTCGTGCTATAAATATCCAAATGTGTCGTAGTATATCTCAAATGACTTAACATTACCATTGGGTGGATTGTAATTGCCGTTGTTGTTTGAGACATTTCCACTCGTTTCTGCATGAGAGGCCGCATACTGGGCTAAAGCCGCGGCGATTATCCCTTGGAGTTCCGCCTCGGTAGTAGGCATGCGCGGGTCACGTCGTGGAGGTATCTTCTAAAAGATGATCATGTAGGTCAGGTCATAGTAAATAAATATGCGTATGTAATAACATTCATCAATCACATAACATCCCATGTTATAAAATTAAAACATATAATTCAACAAAGCATGTAGTGAGAACGTTGCCATTGAATTTCATTAATCACGACCACAATATTGTTTTACATGTTTAATAGTACATCACATATCAAAATAAGATCATGGGGCTACATCACCCCCAAAAATACAAATCTGTCTACACATATCATATACAAAAATTGTGATCTCTCAAAAGTCTTCGTAAGCTGGCACAATCGCGACTTTCTCACCAAAAAGATCGACCTGCATCAAACCAAAAATACCTATGCTGATGGCGGAGGAGGAAAACGAGAGAAAATCAAGCGACGCATGAGCAACCAGTCCTCCTCTAAGGCACGACAGACGCGCAGCAAATATGCAATCTGCTGCTCAGATGTCAAGAAACGAACGTCTGAATCAGGGGAAAGCGGACGTGGAGTGTGCGGTGCTGCAAAGGGGGTCTGACAGCGACAAGATGGACGTGGAGCTCTCTCCAACTCCTGAATACGATGGCTCAGCGCGTCCTGCTGTAGCTGCAGTGACGCAAGTATATCCTCCATGGTGTACCCCACATGATGGCAAACAGGGGGCGTAGTCCACAAAAATGGCTCGCTCGATGGTATGAAAGATAGTGCAGCAGGTGGTACAACATGAGGAAACTGTGACAGAAACGGAAAAGATGATGACAGTATGGGTGGAACAGAAACAGGCGGCTGCCTCGATGACCCCTCTCCAGGACGAGGTGGCGGTATGTCCTGGAGGAACGTGATGGGTAGATCAGTACGATGGGCGTCTGTGGTGTGTGGGTGAAACAGCGGGATATCAGTGGGTGCAGAAACAGGTGCTACGGGAGGGGTGACAGGTAGCACAAACGGTGGGTAATCGTCATCATCCTCGATCCACCCGTTGCGGGTGTTGGCATAACGGGGATCTATGTGAGCAGCAAAAGGTGCACGATCAACCAATACCGGCACGGGATCAGGTAAAGGTGCATCAACAACAGGATCATCCACCAATGGTGGAGCAACAACGGGAAGGTCAGCAATGAGTATATCATCAACAAGAGGTGCAATGGCCGGTGCACCCATATCAGGCGGTGCAATGGCTGGGGCATCATCAAGAACGGGGTCATGGTCAACAACAGGCTCTGGGGCCATGACGGGTTCGGGATCAACAAGATCCACATCAAAATCAGCCGGAATGTCAAACAACAGATCAATGGGAGCTACGGGCGCCTCTAAGGGCTGGTCCATATGAATAATCTCGATATCATGGTCAGGATCGAAGTCGGGAGGAAAAACTGGATCAAAATTGTCATCGATCTCATGGTCAAACTCAAACTCATGTGATGGACCAGGTGCAGTGGACATCGCCATGTCAGGGTCGGCGTCAGGAGAGTGATGATGCACGCTCTGGTCGTGCAGGGACGCAGATGCCACACACTCCAATGAATCTGGGACAGGTGAACCAAGAGGAACCTCCTCTACGGGGGCCTCAGCAATAGGAAGGACAGCATCAGCAACAATCGGGGCCCCGCCCTCATAGTCGTCCTCAGGGGGACCCTCCTCGAACAGATCAATGTCGTCGTCAGATACGACATCGAGTGGCACATCTACCATGGGGAAGACAGCAAGCGGAACGGGAGCAAGGATCACCGCAAGAGGTAAATCCCCAGCAGGAATGCCATCAGCAGGCTGGATCTCAATTCCGATGTCTGGCAGCGCGAAGGGCTGAAAATCGTCGTCATCTGTACTCGTGGTGTCTGAGGTGTATACGTCTCCCTCTGATGGTATCTCGTCATCTGACACAACTGCCATGCGGTCTACTGTGTCTGAAACTCCTGTGTCTGAAGAAGAAACCATGGTGTCTGTAACACAACCACACATATGCACAAATATCAACATGATATAAAATAAACATGTAAGTCACAATAAAGCAAACAAGTAATCCTCCTAGTCTCCCTAGACTACCCTCCCAGCCTCTCAGACTGAACTTCCTAGCCTCTCAGACAAACTCCCTGGTCTCTAAGACCAACCTCCCAGTCTCTAAGACTAAACCTCCCCAATCTCTAAGATTAAACCCTTCAGTCTCTAAGACTGAACCTCCCTCAGCCTCTAAGACTGAACCTCCCCAGCCTCTAAGGCTGAACCTCCCTCAGTCTCTAAGACTGAAATATAATTTTTGAAAAAGTGTATTTGTGCCTTTTATTTGTAAAAATGTTTTGTATCCTGGATCTGGACGTTTTAGTGTATGCAATGTAAAAATGTTTTCGTGAGAGCCCTAGTGATCATAGTCTAGACTCGAGAAGGAATCCTAGTTCGCTATGATCGATGCTCTGATACCAAGCTGTCACATCCTGGATTTTGCGGAAGCGTGGGTTTATTTGGTGTGACTTCTTAATACCATAGCACAACCACAACAATGCTATATGAAATAAAACACATGATAGTCATCCATTCATAAGTTTCAAAACTTACCACAACAACATTGTTTTTAAAAGTTGACACATCAAACAACATACAACCTTGACATAATGAAAACAAGTTCATACGACACAACCAAAGACTTGAATAAAACACGGTTTAAGACTTGCAACCCGTCCAGGAAAGGGTCACACCTCCTAAACCTAGATGACATCATTACTCCCTACGCAACTTAACGCCATTGCACACTTGGCCAGATCCATTAATTTCTTGAAATACATGTAGTTTGAAAAATCAACAAAAAGTTGAGCGAGTTCATGTAAAAGTGAGTATGTATAAACCTTTCATGTATGAATAAAAGTCCCTGGTATGTATCAATGATTTAGTTACAAACTAGTTAGATTTAAAATGTTAGGTTAGTGTGTTATGATGTGTTGTTATTTATAAAGTGTGTTAGGGTGTTCGGGGACCCTAACTAGCTCAGAAAAATAAAAACAATGTGTTTGGCAATATTTTTGTGTTCCGGGTAAAGTCCGGTTGTTCGGTTGGATGTTGATCCGTTAAAGTGCTACATTAATCTTTAAAGTGTCTTTTATGTTACTTTTGGTGACACATTTAATTCCCAACACTTTGGAAAGTATCTAGGACTAATTTGCCAAGCTTTTGCACTTTACTAGCATAGTTAAATGCTGAATTTTGGTTATTTAGTGCAGAATTCTGCATTTAAAGTATGTTTTAGGCACTTCCCGGCACTATAACTATCACCTAGTGACGCAGTTTTATGGTCCTCACCTCCCTACACTCCCTACTAATGTAGTATTCTATCTCTGGCTCATACTGGCCTCAAAAACATTGTCTGTCTAGGTGCTGGCATTGTTAGCATGTCTCTGGGTTATCCGCTCACTATGCTAACTGTGCTTTTGTGCATCAAGTTTGTCACTAATGTTTGTGTGTAATAAATAGAGTGACAGTATAAATTGTGATGCATGTGTATGTATTTAACAGAAAACAGAAAGCAGTTTAATCACAGTGGTAATCAAGTACAGTCATTAAGCACAAATTAAATATTAATTAATTGTACGGATACCTGGAATTGTGAGGGTTGTCACAGAATGAAGAATGATGTTGCTCAGAAGAAGGAGACAAGAACCTGTTACAAATGCAAAAAAAAGTTGGTCACATCGCCTGGAACTGTCCAATGGAAACCAACACAAAACAGGGAGTCTCTAAAAATTTGAAAGAAAAGTTGGTTGATAATGAACCACCGACCGAACAATTAAAAATGTTCAAAAATTCAAAATTTGAGGTTGGTGAGAGTTCAACAAGTTTTTACGAAAGAAGAGTGAATCTTAACAATCACAAGTGGGTTGTTAAGAAATCAGATGTAAATTCTGGCGATGAATCTGACTCGTCAAAGTCAGAGGAGCCACAAGTTGAGCTAAAAAGTGATAATTCCGTTCCGACAATGGATGATGCCAATTTTCCACCATTTTCAAATGGAAACTTAAAACAAAAAGTTGGAAAAGTTGAGATTTCAAATCAATTCTTTCCTGAAAAGAAAGATTTTAATGTTGAAAAAGCCTTTAACCCTAAAGTTCTAAATATTTTTTGAAAAATGGTTGATGGGAAGGTCAAAGGGGTAAAGGAATTTTATGAAAAGAAAAAGAAAGGAAAGAAACCAAGTGATGATGACTCGGAATCACCCAAGGACCGTCAGGCTTAGGTGAATCTTTTTAACTGAAAATCCTGACTTGCCGGAACTCCCAGGTTGGTAATTGGGGAGTAGGAATCGGCATCTTTCTTGAGAAATTCACAACTGTGATATTTCGACTTACAAGTGGTATTGTTGATAAAAACCTACAAGTGTCATATTCTTGAAAAATGTTTGTGTGAAAAACCTACAATTGTTAAATTTTTACAAGTGGTTAAAAGAAAAGGAAAAGTGATTGTTTTTACAAGTGGTTAATCAATGACATTAAATTGAACTTGGTTTAACTTTCATACAAGTGGTTGAAAGAACAATGTGATGAAACCCCATGATGTGTGAAATCAACAAAACTAATTTTCCGGAAAAACCATTTTGATTAAAACAAACTTAAGTGTTTTGAAATCATAATGGGAAAATAGTTTGTTGTCAGGGGGGGTTCTGATTGTTTATGCCAAGTGGATGGCGAATTGAAGCAATTCACATCAGTTTGTCAGTTTATTTGTACAGTTTATTTTCAAATTTTCCTTGAAAATCAAAAATTGAAACATATTTTTGATTTTAGGGGGAGTAAAAAAAAAATTAGAAATTTTGAAAATTTGAAAAATCCAAAAACGTGATAAAATTCAAAAAGCCAAAAACATTGAGAAATAAAAATGAGTATTGTTATGAAAAAGAGGAAATGATAGTACATCAGTGGACTATCACAACATGCTAAAGAAATGGAAACTTAAAATGTTTTTAAACAAGTCTCACTGATGATGTGCCAGTAGACTTCGCACAACTAGTAGATTGAATTTGAGATATAAACCTAAATATCAATACTTACTTATCTCGTGGGGAACATCTCTCGGATATATGGGTAACCCCCGAAATCTTGTTTGAGAGATTACCTGATTTTGAGATACTAGGTCTTTATACTGTTTGATATCTGGGGTATTATACCTTGTCTTCTGATATTGCGGAAGCAATGGCCTAGACTTCATATAATACTTTACGTGCTTTAAATGCTTACCCTCTGCATAAAAATTGAAAAATATCGGAAAGATATGAATCAATTACAGTTGAAGAAAAGATTCTCTAAAGGGAACACACCTAAAGTCGAGCCTTCATCTCTTTGACTGAACGGAAGTTCATACCTGAGCTCTCAAGGTCTCGCACTAACCCAGAGAACAGATATCAGATTGGTATACTCACCTGTAAGACTGAATCTAGGGAATTTTGATACGGGAGTATATTCTGAGGTGGGACACGCGAATAAGTTTAAATCTTTAAAACACTAATTCGTATCTCGAATCAATTGAAACTTGTGTAGAGGTTTAAGTGGACAACAATACTGACAATCAGAAGTGAGTTTGTTTAAAACTTAAAGTCTAAAAAGGTCAACGGTGTTAGTGATTTGTCTCAGAAACTGATGATGTCTGTCGTTAGTGACATGCAAAAACCGAAATAAACTAGTAGCTAGAGTAAGTCGGATATCGAACCAAAGGAGGATTGTGGAAAGTGTCGAATGAAAAGTATTAATTAGTTACTACTGAATTGGAAAATCAGTGTGATTGATTGTAAGAATTATCTAAATGAACGAATAAAAATTGAGAAAAAGATTGAGTTGTAATAAACAATGATGAGAAAAAACGTGGTCACTCCGGGATTCAGATTCTGTAATTACTAATAACCTAGTTCTGATTTTATTGGATGCTATTGATTGAATAGTAAATCTGTCACATCTACCAATTACCTATGCAGTTCAAAATCTTAATATTAATTGATCAGATAAATATTAAAACAAACATCCATAGGAATCATTCAATCAACAAAAGCATAATTGGATTCAACACATAATTATAACTCTGACTGTCACTCAGGATTTGTCTGTCACACAAATAATATAATCATGTAAATAGTCGGCTGTCACCCGACTACAAATCCAAATCTCAATACAAAACAGAAACTAGAATTAAAAATGTCTCACAAGAATCATTCACCCAAAGTGTCCACGAGAGATTTAGCCGCTCATCTCGGTTGAATGATCTTCGCCCGCTTGATACGAACCCGGTTGAAAAACCCTTCCCCTGCCGTCTGCCGTCAAAGTGATAATATATTTGTGATCATCCGATTTTTTTATTGTGAGGTCTTTTGTGAAACCCAAGGCTACTCAATTATCGGCCCATGTGAGAATGATTTTTCTCCAATGATGTAGCCCACATGGGTGACTTTGCTTTGTCTGTGTTTGGTGTTGGCGGCCCACAAGTCCCAAGTTTCTCCTTTCTTTCTTTGTTCAACAAAAGACTCCATTATGTGGCGGCCCAATAGAAATATAATGATGATGTCTTTTTGTAATCATATGATATTCAATTAATGCCTCCCAAGAAAACAATCCACGTGATGTTTGCCACCAAAACCCTCCAAGATATAATGTTTTCAATAATGAATGTTGTATATTGTGAGTTGAAATCCCCACCAACCAGCCGCCAAAGATGATCTTTTTGACTTGATGTCCATCTCTTCACATGCATGTATGATGTTGTTGACTTCCTTGTGGTTTGAACATGCTGACAACAACAGAATATACCAACCGTAGATTACGCTTTGAACAGTAAGTTACGCCCAGTACATGTTGATCACTTTTGGCCATCTCTTTGACCCAAACGACTCCTGAATGATGTAATATGTCTCGGTCATCACCCACGGTCATTCCACTTCATCATTAAGCAATCCAACTTTACCGATTTAGACGGTCAACCTGTAAAACCACATGAACTGGTAGTTATCACATACGAAATATATAACCGCCTACAGTGCACTAAAACACGTAATTTAAACACTTTAACACCCGGGTTTCACACTCTCCATCACATCCCCACACTTAACATTGATTGTCCTCAAGCAACTATTACAAACATTACTCACCTTATTAACAAATCACCTTCAATTCCCTTACCGAATTCACCATTTCAAGGTCCCAAGTCATACCCATCCCATAGACTGACACAATAGAGATTGACAATCTGACAAATATATAAACTTTAAGACTTGCCTAACTAACACTAACATGCTTATGATACTACACACATGCCACACGCCCCTCACAATGATCACTCCTCTCAGTTTTAATCAAGACTAGCGTGTAATGTGCTAGTATATATTACACTCAAAACCAAATATGCCACTTTGCAATCATAAGCTTGTATAGCAATCATACCTCCACTGTATCAAATAACGTAACACATATCAAAAGGACTTTTGGGTTTTGGGTTACGGGTAAAGGTAAGGATATATTTTTGGCTTTTTTGTATTTATAGGGCGAACACAACGAATATACCAAACCATGACAACTTATTCGCACTAGTACTAACACTTTGGGTGACTTTCGACCCATTTATTCAACACGAACATAACAACGAATTCTGCTTTTTCTTTTTCATTCTTTTCTCTTTTTTTTTCTTTTCAATTTTTTTTCACAAATTTTTTTTCGATCAAACATCTAACACGCAATTGTCATTCATGGTTGGTAGTCAAACGGGTCAAACAAGGTGTATCAAACGAAGGGTGAAAGGCTCAACATGGTTAACTAAGGTGGGTAGAATCAACAATCAACAAATAACACAATGAAGGAATCCTAATGCCTTTATCATCTATGCGCATACGCTAAACCACAGTCTCGGCACGTATCAAACCACACAAGTTCTAACACAAAGCAACATATGGCCTACTCTCAACAAATGAACATTTATTGCAATTCAACTAACAGTCTAGTAGGCTCAAATATCTCACCGAATAAAAGGAATATAGGTTGCCGACATATAGCATGTGTAATTCCTAAAGCATGTTACCCCTAGTTAGGCATCTCTTCTCAACTATTTTCTAAAAACATGTCAAAAATACTCTCATGAAACTTAAAGGGACAACCATGACTAGGGATCTAATTTAGTTTAATATCAGTAGGAACCCTTTAGCAATTGAAAATGTCGGTTTTCATGTAGTTCAAGCATACTTGAGACACAAAAATTTTTAAAATTGTTCAATTTTTTCCAATTTCAACCAATTCAAGCATTTAAGATCAATAATCATACCAACCCTCTCTCGAGTTACCGCATCCCCACACTTGGGATACATTGTCCCCAATGTATGGTGCAATTTATAATCTAAACTCGAGAGATACCACCCGCAAACCATGAACGGCTAATAACTAGACAACTCAACACAAAGAAACCACTCCCAACACAAGAATTTCACACCACCAAATACACAAAAACAAATAAAACAAAGGATAGAGAGACACATGCACCTGATCAAAAAACAAGTGAGTGTCTGTGGCGGTGTAACTGCTGCGATCTAACCGGAACATACGCCCCTCATAGATTCTTTGAAATCTCACCGGGGATGTTGCCAAACATCCCCACACTTGATTCATTGCATCTGTGGAGATGGAACGTAGAAACCTGTCAAAACACAAACACACCAAAACGAAACCAAAACAAAGTACAAACTCTACATCCTCGGGCTGCCTCCCGAGAGCGCTAAGTTTAAAGGTCTTCAGCCAGACCGTACCTGATTTCTTTCTGCTACGGTGGTCTTAGTGCACACTTACCCAAAACATTTCCAACAAATGCTCGAAAATTTACATGCCATCTCCATAAATTCGTCAATATAATTGGCATGTTCAGACTGCACCTGCGAGTTTCGCTAATCCACTTCACGCGATATACACCGATGTCATGTAGCTTCACCCTTCTCTTCTTCTTCCTCGAACCCTCTTCCCCACACTTGTTAATTGGAATGATTGATATGGGAAGAGGTTCAGTACACACATCCATCTCATCAGACTGCTCTGCCTCATCATCCTCACACACCATCTGATTCACTAGTGACTCTTCATCAGATAAAGAATTCATTGGTGTGGTATTATCCTCCACAACCTCCTCCTCCATGTGAGAATAATCTCCAATATCAACAGGTAATGGTGAGAGACGCTCTTCTATTTCTATCTTCATTTTTAACTTCTGACACTTGGAAATTAGGCAGCTGATTCGATCTTCATCGGAAAGGTTGGGTGCTAATAAATACTGCTCGAGTTTGGACAAACTCGCTTCCAACGTAGCAAGCTTTTTCTCCTCCTCGGTCTGATAAGCATACACACCCTCGGGCTTAGAATATTCCTCGGGATGATACTGTCGGTATCCCTGATACGGTCTTGAGATGTACGCATCCATCATTTTTTTATTCCAATATTCTGGATTTTCCAAATACACCGCGCACACATCCTCATCATAAGAAGTATGATAACGACCGCAACAGAAACATCGTCCATCCGTCCTTGGTTCATAATAAGTATCCTCGTCCCGATTCCATCCGTCAGAGTAATAATCATCCTCCACCGTTGTATCAGAATCATAGAAATATGGTGGAGGGGAAGGACTAACATAGCAAGGCATCGGTGGTTCTTCCAATTTCGCTTTTTCCCGTCTAAATCGGGCCTCGTGGCAACCGATACACGGGTGAAGTGGTTCCCTACACAAAATGCATCTGAGAGAGCTGCAGAATATTGTAAGATCTGTCATCCTGCACAAACACAAAAATACAAGCACCACGCATAAATCTGAACAAAACAAAACAAAACTGACACTATTTTTGGATTTTTATTTTTTTATTTTTTTTTTATTTTTAAACTAAAACTTAACACTAAACACTTTGCGCACGCCTCCCCGGCAACGGCGCCATTTTGATGTCTGTCGGTAGTGACATGCAAAAACCGAAATAAACTAGTAGCTAGAGTAAGTCGGATATCGAACCAGAGGAGGATTGTGGAAAGTGTCGAATGAAAAGTATTAATTAGTTACTACTGAATTGGAAAATCAGTGTGATTGATTGTAAGAATTATCTAAATTAACGAATAAAAATTGAGAAAAAGATTGAGTTGTAATAAACAATGATGAGAAAAAACGTGGTCACTCCGGGATTCAGATTCTGTAATTACTAATAACCTAGTTCTGATTTTATTGGATGCTATTGATTGAATAGTAAATCTGTCACATCTACCAATTACCTATGCAGTTCAAAATCTTAATATTAATTGATCAGATAAATATTAAAACAAACATCCATAGGAATCATTCAATCAACAAAAGCATAATTGGATTCAACACATAATTATAACTCTGACTGTCACTCAGGATTTGTCTGTCACACAAATAATATAATCATGTAAATAGTCGGCTGTCACCCGACTACAAATCCAAATCTCAATACAAAACAGAAACTAGAATTAAAAATGTCTCACAAGAATCATTCACCCAAAGTGTCCACGAGAGATTTAGCCGCTCATCTCGGTTGAATGATCTTCGCCCGCTTGATACGAACCCGGTTGAAAAACCCTTCCCCTGCCGTCTGCCGTCAAAGTGATAATATATTTGTGATCATCCGATTTTTTTATTGTGAGGTCTTTTGTGAAACCCAAGGCTACTCAATTATCGGCCCATGTGAGAATGATTTTTCTCCAATGATGTAGCCCACATGGGTGACTTTGCTTTGTCTGTGTTTGGTGTTGGCGGCCCACAAGTCCCAAGTTTCTCCTTTCTTTCTTTGTTCAACAAAAGACTCCATTATGTGGCGGCCCAATAGAAATATAATGATGATGTCTTTTTGTAATCATATGATATTCAATTAATGCCTCCCAAGAAAACAATCCACGTGATGTTTGCCACCAAAACCCTCCAAGATATAATGTTTTCAATAATGAATGTTGTATATTGTGAGTTGAAATCCCCACCAACCAGCCGCCAAAGATGATCTTTTTGACTTGATGTCCATCTCTTCACATGCATGTATGATGTTGTTGACTTCCTTGTGGTTTGAACATGCTGACAACAACAGAATATACCAACCGTAGATTACGCTTTGAACAGTAAGTTACGCCCAATACATGTTGATCACTTTTGGCCATCTCTTTGACCCAAACGACTCCCGAATGATGTAATATGTCTCGGTCATCACCCACGGTCATTCCACTTCATCATTAAGCAATCCAACTTTACCGATTTAGACGGTCAACCTGTAAAACCACATGAACTCGTAGTTATCACATACGAAATATATAACCGCCTACAGTGCACTAAAACACGTAATTTAAACACTTTAACACCCGGGTTTCACACTCTCCATCAACTGATATGATCCTCTTACACAAACTCACAAAAATATTGTCTGTAGATATTTCTTTACTGTTTTTCATTAAAGACAAAATCCAAAAAGAATGTGTTTTAGCATAAAAATTTTGAAAAATCAAAAAGATTTTATTTCATCTTATTTTCGATAACTGATGTTGAAAAGCTGATTTTCAAAATTCCGAGTGCTAAACATGATGAAAAACAGGGTTGGGAGAGTTTGTTTGAAAAGAGAAATGATTTTGAAATAATTAAATGGTTCATTAATTTGAAACCAAAATTTGTGTGTTACGAATACAAGTGGTCAAGAAGTGATTAAAATTATTATAAATAAAAAATCTTACTTTTGGGTAGAGCATGTGCAGGTAAAAAGCTTTGAAAGAGCCAAGTTTCGACTCTTGAGGATTTTCGTATGCAAATTAGAGCCAGGTTTCTGATCTTGTTACTACGGAGTGCCAGGAGACGTTTCTGAACATATGAAAGCCTGTAGATAGAAGATTCCAGACTACGATCCCAGTTGCACTTACGGGGGAGTTTGTTAACAAAGGGGGAGTCTGAAGACATAAAAGCCAGTATCAGATCTTGAAACAAAGCTCGAGATAGAAGCTGCTGATGCTGATAAACTTAAGGAATCAAGAGACCTGATAAAGAGAATTAGAGAGAAGATAGAGCCAGGTTGAGATTCAGATAGAGAAAGAGAGAGATTGATGAGGATGCTTACAGAAAAAGACATTTTGGAAAGAGCGAGAAGACTGATCAAGACTGCAGACTCGACACACTGAAGACTCGTCATCATCCAATGGGGAGTTTGTTAGTGCATATGTCTGTTGACTTCGTCTTGTATCGAGTCGTGTAATAGAATAGATAAACCAAGACGTGTTGTACGAAAGAAATGGGAAACAGGTCTGAACCAGCAGGTTCACACGAAGTGACCAGTTCGTGCGAACTGGCCAGTTCGTGCACGGGGTTCACCTATATATAGTTGAGTCTTGGATTTCATTTGTAACTTTCTGATTCCGGTAGCGAAGCTCTGCCGAAGTGTCGTACGATCTGTAATAGCTATCAAATCAATACAATCGACAGTTAATCTACTTCTAAGTGCATATCAAGCTGAATGAAGATCAAATCAATGAATTCCGCCTCTGATTTCGTCAAGAACTCTTCTGATCGACTCGTTTAGATCGATTCCCCAATCCTACATGCAACGATGCTAAATGCCTTGGCATCCAGTTCAAATTTTTGAAAATGAATTTCAGTATAGTTTTCAACTTTCTTAGGTTCGAACTTCTTTAAATCCTCAGCACTCGGCACCATTGGAACATGTGGTCCAAAGATAACCGACTTCCAACATCCGGTATTCTGTTGAGCAAGGATGTGACCCATCCTTCTCTGCCAGATGTTGTACTCATTTTGCTTCAATATGGGTGGTTTGAAGAGTGAACTGATGTTATTGTTAACATCTTGTGATTGTGACGTCATCCTGGTTGTTTTATAGGTATTGATTAATCAACTTTGTTCGTGATTAAACCTTACTCTGTTTTTCAACAAAACGAACAATTATAAGTATCAACGATTGTGAGCTGAACTTTTACGTCAAAATGACTGTTAGATCAAATTTGACTATCCTCGCTCTGATACCGATTGTTAGGATCTGAGTTTCTTATGATTGTGTTTTGTTTGATAATTAAGAAGATGAACAAGAACAATTACAGCGGAATATAAATAAAAACAAACTTTCATACATAATCAAATAGGAGAAATGCTTTCAACACACATGTTTAACATAGAACCGAATGATTGAATTATTTCAAGCTTCAATTACAATGCATGCATGTATTACAAACTCCCCCTCAGCCTGAGCTCACAGTATTTGTTCGTAGAGGAAGACAAGTGATGAAAGAGCTAATAGAACAGTACAGGCTACTGTTCTATTTATAGGCACGAGCAAACCACTGAAGCATCTTGGCTGACGTCACCATGAAAGTGACATCTAACTTCCTAACAACCTGTAACTACTGACCTATACAAGCATTGTTTATCAAACAACTGATTACATTACAATACAAAGGAATAAACTAAACTACTGCTTTCTCCTTCCACTGTTGTGACCTCAGCAGTACTTTATATCTTCAGCAGTGCTTGACCCATATCAGTAGATTGAGCAACAGGACTTTAGTCTTCATCAGTCTTTAGGCTTGATCAGTTGTCAGCAGTTGTTGTAAGCGATCAGTGGATAGAGGTCATCAGTTGTTAGAACCACTTTCAAGGGGAAAGTTGAATACAACATCTGCTTATTCTGGATCCACTGCTCTGATCCAGTTTTGGCTTTAATCAACTGTTCCTCTGGTAGGGTTCAATCCCAACAGTTGCACAAAGGTGCAGTTCCATTGCATGGCTTCTTAGCAGGGGGTTGAGCTAGTTGGTTAGGGACAGTCTGATTGTTTTGAGCAACCATGGCAAAGTTCTGAGAAGCCTTACGCTTATTTGACTTCTTGGAGGATTCAGTCTGCTTATCCTTTGGTTTTGTTTCATCTGTTGGTTTATTGTCGCCTTTTCGGAAAAGTTTACCCTTCCTGATCTGGGATTTAGTCAGAGTAGTGAATAGCTCAATGGCCTGTATAACTGTGGTAGGGTTGCTACCAGTAACAATGTCTTGAACGGAGTCAGGGAGCCCATCAATGTACTTTTCAATTGCCTTATCCAAAGGCGTAACCATGGTTGGGCATAACAGACTTAGTTCCTCATATCGGTCCGTGTAGGAGTGCAGTTGCTCCTTGAGACCCAGAAAATTTCAGTGGCTTACCTGAATTGAACGTTTTGAAGTCACACGGAGCATTGTTATTGTTGTTATTGTTATTCGCTTGGTTTATCTGGGTAATGAGGTTCGGAATCACACCAGCCATCTGCTGAACGATTGTGGCTGCGAGGGCAGCATTCTCAGTTTGATCGCTTCTAGGAGGCATTTTCTAAAAAGAACAAGAAAACATGAGAAACAAGTGAGATTGACATTTGAATAGACAAAGGAGGTATCGAACATATCGACGAAACAATAGGAAGGCGATCATTCGTTCGTTACCTCGAACAAATAAACGACGTTCAGAGGCTGAACAAAGTAAACAAGTTCTTATAATGTATCGCGAAGATATGCTTTAGCCTATAAGTGGACACTCACCCCAAGAGTTCCCAGGTAAGAGTGACTGGTCCGATTATGTGGATTTGTACGAACACTCTAGCCTTAGACAGAAAACTCAGGATACAAGCACCCACCCTTCCAGATTGCACGTGTTCACATTAATAAGACCCACACTTTGACGAGATTTTGAAAACTTTGAAGGTTCAAAACCTTATAACAAATCATCTAAGAAGAGATGATTAGTTTTCAAGTCGGATTCGTAATTCGTGTTCTTGTTGTGGTTGTCACCTAAAGATAGGCAACAGTATTGTTTTAAGACTAAACACAAGATAACTTGTGTTAGGGTCCTAGGAAGGTTATAGTCTAGGTCAAAGCATTACTAATAAACTAATTCCCTATAACCATGAGCTCTGATACCAACTTTTCTGTCACACCCCGACCGCGTTAAAACAACAAACCGCATCGGAAACGTCGGGGAGTGTCGTAACAGAATCATTGTTTCACAACACATGGATTGAAGTTTTGTTTTATTGAATTAAGTTTATTACATTGAATTGACATCAAAAGTAAAACATGAACAAATTGTCTTTCATTGTTATTGAGTCACTAAGGCCTCGTCCATCCCTCTGTGAGCATGCATCATAAACATCATCATATACAGCACCTGAAATATATGTGAAAATAGTATAGCATAAAAATGTCGGCGAGTACATAGGTTTTGTGAGTGTGTTAGATTCATGGCTTTAAGTACATATTGCAATACCTCGTCCAACTTCGAGAATTGTCGAGTGTGTACCTTAAAAAAACAAAAGAGTTTGATATTGTAGTATGTTTCTATCAACTTTACAAGCTGATATATGTGTAAACCAAAACCATTGTAGCCATGAATCCTAACTAAAAACATTTATCCTTGTGACCAAGTAGTAAATCGTCGTTGAAAGTAAACATTGTATGGTTTATATCTTTAAGTAAACCTTGTAGTGAAACTTCATTTTGAAAACACTCGTCCAAGTGATCTAGATAATGCAACGACATGTAATGTGTCAAAAGCACTTATATATAGGAAGTACCATCGGCGTATCCACCATGCTTTTATCACATTACACCCGACCCGATACCTAATCACTTACCATAACCCAATCGTTCAATAGTTCAAATAGTTTCAATCGTTCAAATAGTTCACATAGATCAAATAGTTCCAATGGTTCAATAGTTCAAATCGTTCACATAGTTCAGATAGTTCCAGTGGTTCAAATAGTTCACATAGTTCAATAGTTCCAGTGATTCAAATAGTTCAAATAGTTCAAATAGTTCGCATAGTTCAATAGTTCCAGTGGTTCATGTTTAAATTGTGAAAACTATCTTTTGGTCGTTTTATTGAATACATTCAAACCTGTGACTCGTCCTAATCGTTCAACTCGTATTAAAAACCACTGAAGGGTAAGTTAACAACCATCAGGTTCTGTCGTACCCACATTACCCCCATAACCATGGTGAAAGTCCAATAACGGGATTTGTCAGATCCTATGGTATCATAATATCCTATGGTACCATAACATACTACTGGTCGACTTAAAAATAGTTAATGAATGTCATTCGATGTCTTTTGACCAACGCCCCAACAAGTTCGTCCACATTATAGAAATCATTGTGTTTAATATAAACCATAGCATTTGTTTCGAAAACTCAAAAAATCGTTTAGCACATATGAATCACCCCAAAACATTCGAAAACGGTAAAAGAGGGGAACTGTGTACTCACTTGAGATTGCAAAGTATCCTCAATTAAATGAACTTAACAAAGCTCAGGCAAACCAAGGAAATCAAGTGGCACCTAGTAATCGGATCATTATGTTAATAAATCGACACCTAAATCGGGAGATCGGGTAGAATGAGGTCTCGTAAACCAAGTGAGTATTGGAACTCATGTGATATGGTTTAACCAAAGCCTACATCCTAAATCGGAACCTATCCTAAGTGCTTATGACCCGTTAAGGTAGTCCACGCTCCTTTAACGCGTCGTTCGCGTGAATGCATGTTCGAGACGCCTAACTAGTCCTATGACAAGTATTATATGCCCTAACATGTTTAAATATGTTGCATAATCAGTTTAAGTGACAAAAATTAAGTTACATATGCTTAAAATCCAATTATGCATGAAAAGGGCATTTTGGTCATTTACCTAAGGCATATAAACTACTTATCATACAACTAATTAAACTAAGTGACCATAAGGTATAACCTCGGAAGGTTATTCCCTATACAACTATAGTCACAAAATATGCTTGGTCGGATCCTAATGATCGACCAAATGGGTCGGGTTCGAAAGTCCAAGCGGTTGTCAGGACCGCTTGACTTACGACCCTATACGAGCACTAGACTAAAAGTGACGAGTTAAACATGTTAAAACATGTTTAACTAAGTTAGAAAACAGGTTTGATATAAAAAAAGTGTTTTGATACCCGAAAATAGCTTTGTTGCAAAATGCGCATATATACGTATTTTGACCGAAACTTTGACTCGTCACTTCGACTAATCGACGTGGTAATCAGTAGGTATAGTCACAAGGGACTATAACCATCGTGATTATGCTCATGTTGCAAAGTTCGATTGAACTTTGACTTGACCAATTCGCGGTCAAAACCAAAAGTCAAACGGTAGTCAAACTATTTGACTTTCAGCTTGTAATGGCTGAAAATGAAGAATTAGCCATGAAAAAGGACTTACAAAGCTCTTAATGGTTGAAAGAGATGCACTAGAACTCAGGTAGGTGGCTCCCAAACATGGCAACCTCCACTTAGAGTTCAAAAAGATGGAATGAGCAATGGATTGAATGAAAGAGCTTGCTATTTATAGAAGTCTTGGATTAACAAGATCATGACAAGTGGATTAGGTTATCCCCAAGTAATTATCTCAGCCATACTTGTGTTTGAACATGATTTGAAGCCTTCAATACCATTGAAATTACCCACAAGAATGAAAAACTAGCTTAAAATTACATGTGCAGCAGCAAAAATGAAAATTCTGTCGAAATTGAGGCTTCGCGTCGCGCCACAACACCACCCCTTAGGGGTCGCGCGACGCTACCACCTACCTGAACCAGAAACTTTCAAAAATTGGCAAGAATGGTCCCTGCAGCATGTTTAAGCCATTTTCGACGCGTTTAAACCCCGTTAAACAAATTTCAAGGCTCTATAATGATGTTAAAGCATAGGGAACATGAAATATGCTTGAAAACATCTCGGATGTCGGTTCGGTTGATCGTACGGTCGCGTTATTCGGTTAATTACAACGAAAACTCGAACGGATGCGAAAACGATCCAAATTACGCGAAAAATAGTATTTTTGCATTCCAAACACTAAAATAAAATATTTTAATGATTACAAAAATTTTTGGATGTGCGGATATGTTCAGAACGTAAGATATGCGCGTAAATGCAAACTTATGCACTTTTTGACGCTTTTAGTCCCTGTTTGATCAAATAAGTTGATTTTCGCATACCGAACCCCTCAAGGCCTATTTCTAAGCTATGTAAAGGATATTTAGGGTATGTTTAGCTTATGATCATGTTCCGGAATGTTCGTTACTATAAAAATCGGCAGACTTTTGCAGTTTGTCGTAAATAGTCCCTATGATTGAATAAGCTTGTTTTCGACACACCAAACCCTCCAAAACTTATTTCTAAGTTATATAAAGGTTATTTAAGGTATGTTAAGCCTATGTCACTATTATGGAGTGTTTGTCGCGTTAAACTGATTACGTTTACGCATCAGTTCGCGTATAACTTTCCAGAAAGCGATTTAAAGCTTGAAATCGAACTAGAATTGATATGTGCAATTGTCACAAGTATTTGTACAAATTCCAAGAATGAAACACAAGATTTCATTGGATTCGTATTTGTACGATGGTCGTAATGGCACAAATGTCACAGATACGCGTAATTAATACATGATGTTACTTCCATAACAAACCTAACAAACATTGGTAACCATAATAGGGTGTGGTTGACCAACCTAACACAAGTAATTTATCTGCCGAGCAAAGCAAAGGTGAGTTCACAACTTTTTACTAAAAGCATGCGTTCCCTGTACTTGGGAAGCGGAATGAAAAACACTTTCCCTGGTTTGGGATTGCTTACTATTCCTGGTTTGGAATACGTTGAACGGTACAACAACACTTTCCCTGGTTTGGGATTGCTTACTATTCCTGGTTTGGAATACGGTTAATTACTATTTATATTAGATGCAACAAGTGTACTAAACGAAACTCTATCACGGAAAGTCCCCACTTACTATACCGATTAGTCGTTGGGGCCTGGCGAACGGGTTATTAGTTGATAGCGCTATTAGGTCTCACCAACCTCACACCGTGCCTGGATAGGATCGGGCGTGAACTAATAGACTTTGGCAAACCGTCAATGATGATAGAGATTGACAAACGGGGCAACAACATGAGGTCGCTAAGTATTCGGTATTACGCAATTTAGTAACTTACATATGGGGTAGCTTCCTATGGCATGGTATAAATGAGTAATTAAACAACAAGAGTTTTTGGAAATAAAACTAGAAAACTGTGAACTTGTGAACTCGCCAACTTTATGTTGACACCCTACTGCATGCTTTGCAGGTTGCTCGTTACAGCTTTGGACGGACATTGCAATCGGCTGGAGTGTGTGGTTTGTAAGTTTCGTGTTAACGTATAATTAAAGAACTTGTGGTTTTAAATTACAATGGGTTTTCTTTATATATCCACTGCTAAATTAAATTGTGTTTTTGGACATTTAAATATAGAAACTAATCGTGTTAATTGGGAAAAATTATAGCATACGTAAATGGTTCAACATGATTAGTGGTTTGGATCCTGGTCAGTCACATATGTGGAAATTGAGGGTGTAACAGGTTGATATAAAGAGATGTAAAGTTTATTCGTGTTTTTGCTATTGTGTAAAAAAATTTTAATTATTATTATTAGGTTTATGAAACCGGCAACTATAAGACAATGATTTTTTTTTTATTTTATAATGTAATATTTATTCGTGTTTTACTATTGTGTAAACTTTTTCTTATTATTATTATTAGGTACGTATAACTCATTCTTAAGTGATATGAACGGAGTTTGAATTAATCTTATAGTAATATTTACTTTTATTTAGTAAGTTACTATTACAAATTTTAATATATCTATTATAATAGGGGAAGGTTCAAATGAAAACCATTAGTTAACGTGAAAACTCGAATACTAACTAAAAAAGCCAAAAAAAACATACCAATTTTTTTTTTTTTTTTTGCATACCAATTTTCGCCACTTTTAGTATATAAAAAAAATTTCAAAAAAAAAAATTTTGTAGTGCACATGTGTAATACTACACATGTGTAATATAAAAAGAAAAAAAAATTTTTGAAATTTTTTTTATATATAAAAAAACCTGCGATTTTTTATAAAAAAATTGAAAAAAAAAATTGGTGTGTTTTTTAGGCTTTTTTTAGTTAGTTTTCAAATTTTCGTGATAAAAGTGGTTTTCATTTTAACCATCCCATATTATAATATTACATACTAATGTTATTTACTATGTATTTACTAGTTACTATATATTATTATTATTATTACTATTACTATATATTATTATATATTATTACTATATATTTATTTACTATATATTAATAAACGAACTGAAATAAATAGTGATTTTAATATTATAATAATATATAGTTTTTTTAATACTTTTAGTATTTTAATATTATAATTTATAATAATAATTACTTTCTTTACTTTTTAACTTTAATCCTTTCTTTAATGTCAGGGGTTGGGATAAGTTTGGTGTCAATCGGTATTGAACCAGTACTGGTATCGAAAATACTAGTACGGTCTTGTTCAGTATCAGTAAATGAAGGTAAAAACCGGCACTAATACAGAAAACGCATAAAATTTGGTGCCGAATTGATATTGGAAATCTTTTGGTTCGGGAAATTCAGTGCTGCTACCCGGTATCATTTGCTCATCCCTGATCACGGTTACCATACGAACAACGGTATCGTACAACTTTTTTTTGTTGATTTTCTTCAACTTTTATTTTTTTTTCTTTTTTTAGTTTCAGGGGTAGGGATGATCTCGGTGCCAACCGATACAGAATCGCTACTGATACCGAAAATGCCGGTTACGGTACCGGTATGTGAAGGTAAAAAAGGTAGTGAACCGGTTCCAGGAACGCCAAAAGTCGGTACCGAATTGGTACTTAAGATCTTTTGGTTCGGCAAATTTGGTACCGGTACCCAGAACAATTTGATCATCTCTGACCACGGGTTTCATACGAGCAATATCGTTACCATACAACTTTTTTGGTTGATTTTCATTCGGTTATCTTTTAGTGTTTTTTCTACATTTTCTTTTTATTTTTATTAGCAGTTCCGTTCGCAGCACGCTCGTAGTGATTTCAAAACACATGTAAATACATACTAAATAACAAAAGAAATTCGCCGCAACACGGCAAATTTCTTTAAACCTAGTACTAGTAATAAGCAAATGAAATAAATAGTGATATGTTGTTATTGATTCACATGGGCGGTTGAATAATTGGTGAATGCCACGTGACATTCACTAATTTTAGTATATAGGTAGAGGATCCTGTAAAAAGTGCCCAAAGTGTGAGAAGTGTATTATAACACTATATATAATACTATATAACACCATATAAACACCGTATAACAATATGTAACACCATATAATATCATATAACGCTATGTAACACTATATAACATTATATAACAAATATAACACTATAGTTTGTCTAATAGAATGTCTCTGATAGATGTATCTAATCTAAATATTAATAAAAGACTCCAAATAATGACACATGGCATTCTCTCCTTCAATCTCATAAATTATTTTTATATTTGTTTAATACATTTTTTTAATATTAATATTAATTATTAATTAATAACCAATATATAGATATCACTTATTTTTATCCTTATCTTTATCTAAAATTAATAAATAACTTCAGTTTTACAATTTAGACCCTTTGTTTTTTACTTTTAACCCAAAGTTTTTCATCTTTTGCAATTTAATCCCAACTTTTTTTTTTTATTTTCAATTTTGATCCACCATACTTTTCATCTTTCCCAAGTTTTTCGTTTCGTTTCAAATTTTGTGAGTTAACGCACCGCAACATGCGTGTGGGGTTCAACATTTTTTCGTATATTTTTTCTCGTTTGACTGGCCCGTCGCGTCACATCTATTTTTCTGCGTTTGACAAGTTCGTCCAACACGCGGGTCCTGGATGGAGTTAGTTATTTTTTTCTATGTTTTACGTTTCGGTTTAATTTCTCAGCAAAGAGCGTACGTAACTCAAAGATTTTACGTCTGCTTTTCACTCGGCGTTATTTTTTTTCCTGTTTTTATTTATTTTGTTTTTACGAACTTTTCCGGTGTTGGTGGTCGCTGACAATGGTATAGTATTGCTATTACTTAACACAGTTTTATGGCATCCGCTGCATCGCAGGGGCTTAATACTAGTAGTGTTATATATTGTTATATAGTGTTATATAGTATTACATAGTGTTACATTGTGTTATGTGGTGTTACATAGTGTTATACGGTGTTTATATGGTGTTATATATAGTGTTATAATACACTTCTCACACTTCTCACACTTTAGACCCTTTTTACACTATCCTTACCCTTAGTATATATACACATGGAAATATAACATAAACGTGCACCTGGTGCAATGTTTGAGTCGTGCGTCTCGTATCCGATTTGCCCAAGTTCGATTCCTGGGTTGTTTCACAATAAACTTTTAAACTAGCAATTATTATTAAAATTTCATAATTATCATTTTATTTAATTGTTTAACTTGATTGATTTTTTGAGTTTATTCTTTTAGCTTATGTTTAAGTGAATAAATTAAAATCCAATTAAAAAAAGAAACCAAACACTAATTTTTCCCCAACGAAACCAATACGTTTATATATCCTTTTGGATATGATAATGAAGGGTAGATTAAACATATGATAATGAAGGGTAGATTAAAGATGGACAAAAGAAAATAAAGGAAAAAAAAAACAGTTCAAAATGGATAAATATGAAAAACTATTTTTTTTTTTTTAAAGTTTTAGTAAAAATAACAGTAAAATAACAATTATATAATTTATTTTTAATAAAATAAGTTATAATAGGCAAATTCGTTTTTTTTATCATTAAAGAAGGTAATAAATGCAAGTTTAAATTTGTCTTAGGTTAGCATGTAATGCAATGCATCAATGAAGTTTCGAACGGACATATACAATTTACGAGTTTTTTAACTTTTTTTCCTACAAAAATAGTGTTTTTGAAAAAACTTGTTTCTCTCCCTTAATTTCATTGGATAAAGCCCAATACAAATAGAGTAAATTACTATTCTCGTCTTTTGCCGTTCAGTGGTCCGTCAGTGATCCAAATTTGTCGTTCAAAAAAAAAAACTATTCTCGTCTTTTAGGTATATAGATATCACTTTAGGTATATAAATTTCTCTTTTCATCCTTAAACTAAGGAAATAACAGAAATCATCATTTATATTCATATTTTGAATCAACTTTTGTCCTGGACTTTAGATTTTTCTGGTAAATCCGGTGACGTCCAATGCATATGAGAAGCATTTTGATTTTTTTATGCCATCTACTTAAAATATTATTAATTAAGAAACAAAAGGAATTTGAAAAGAAATACACAAAATATATAAACCCAACATCATATAAATTATAGAATCATATAAACATGTGCCATAACTTTTCTGTATAAATATAGAAGCGTCTACTAATTCCAAACGAGACAAAGGTCTGTACATACGACACTAGTCGACTCATGTACAAAATGAAATCTCTAAACAACAAAAATCTACCCAAGAACCAACACCAACGCATATTCGACACAGCCTCGACCCGAAACCTGTCAAATGAGTGTTTACTCACTAACTCTTATATCATCAATAACATCCATAGCCTTCATCCTATCGATATCAAAGTTAATAATCGGAAGAGATGACGGTCTCTTGATGGGAAACGGATCCCGCTTAACTTCATGGGTCGGGGAATGACTACTGCTTTTAGTTAGCCTATATTGCTTGCTTAACCTGTTTTGGGTGTCAAATTCTTGACTTTTGCTGATTATGGGGGTCGGTTTTCTTTTGCTAACATCCCGAAGCATTTCTTGGTCTTCGGTTGTGAGTGCAGGCGAGGGAGAATCGGGCCGGTTTGCTGTGAGTTGAATTCGTTTTTGATTTGGGGAGCGGATAGGAGATTTTACCGGTGATTTTATTCCACCGTTTATAGCCTTTGATTGGCAAACGAGGTGATGAAGCCAGATGACTAGTTTAAGGATACATTCTTCTGTTTTTTCCTTATCGGCATGGTGGAGAGTCTCTATTCTTAATGAGTCAACGGGACAAGACAGTTTTCGGTCTGCCTCAGATCTACAGGAAATTAATTAATTAGCTGTTTAAATGAAACTGTATCAGCAGAAACAAGTAGAGGCGGTGACTTCGACCATTTACTTATGAATGGGTCAAACCTCATGTTATGTGTTGACCCATTTACTTACGCACAACTTTAAATTCTGTCTCATCTCTAACAGGTTAATTGGAATTAAGTAAAAGAAGCTAAAGAGAAAACCCGAGGGTGCATATCCTAAATCATTTTACTAAAAAAATACCAAAAATTTAAGTTTGACATGTTCATCTAGAGCAACGGAAATAGAACTTACCCTGTATTTGCCCATTCTCCAACCCAGCCAAAGCCATGATGAGCTCTGCATTGACCCGATTTGTTGTTCAACATGATACAGGATTAGTAGTTACTAAAATATATATCAAACTAGAACTTCAACTAGTTTTTCTTATGTTCTAAAAGTCAAGTGGGCATTTGGAAGTGTATTCATACTGTGATTATTGTGACTAAGAGTCGCAATAATCATTTTTAAATATACATCCAAACACACCCAGGAGCATATGAAGAAAGTAGTCATAAATGTCAAAACTTACTTGGTTGTATTTGTTGCAATTGGAACAAGCCAATGGAGAGTTTTCTCCATTTCTCCTTTAATTTCAGGAATGGTAAGCTGCAACAGAAAACAAAAATAATTTATCACACATGTAAAAAC